>NC_084827.1:114168200-114468200 GCF_033115175.1 Lepus europaeus | reverse complement strand
CCAGTGGATGGAAGATCTCTCTCTCCCTCTGTCTCTCTGAAACTCTTTCAAATAAATAAATAAATGGTTATTTCTTTAAAATTAAATGAGCTAATATAGTCAAAACTAATGTTATTGCGCTTTAACCACATACAGTATTAGAAGTACTCACAATTAAGATAAATCTGAAGTGAAATATAATGCTCCTAATATTAATGTCAGTGACAAAATATGATGTAATATAAAAACTAAAGTCACATCCAATATTACAGCTCTATTGCATAATAAGATATACATGGCATAAAGTAGCATAAACATTTCCCAGGAGACGAAAAGAAGAAAAAGGCTAAAGAAGTGGTCAGAAAGACTGATGAATGTTGGCGATACCTGGATGCTAACTGATTCATCTTTCTGATTTGGAAAACAAATAAACACACGCATTCATGCATTGTGAATTATACTTTCTCAAGGACAAGTTACTATAAGCACAGAGTTCATAACAACCAGCACTTTTTTTTTTTAACGATGCAAAATATTTATTGCAAGTTAGCTATTTTATGCAGTTTTCTCCCTCAGTGGATCAGTGGTAACCACCTCTTTTAAATCTGTACATAAGGTTATCAAAATAATCCTTGAAATCTCACAAAAATTTATATATATATATATGTATATATATATCTTAAAGATTTATTTTTTTTTGAAAGGCAGAGTTACAGAGAGACAGAGACAGAGAGTCTTCAATCTGCTGGTTCATTTCCCAAATGGCTATAGCAGCCAGAGCTGGGCCAATCTGAAGCTAGGAGCCAAGAGCTTCTGCAGGGTCCTCCAAGCAGGTGCAGGGGCCCAAGAACTTGAGCCATCTTCCACTGCTTTCCCAGGCCATAGCAGAGAGCTGGATCGGAAGTGGAGCAACCAGGACACAAACCAGCACCCATCTGGGATGCCCGCACTGCAGGTACTACTGCACTGCTACGCCACAGTGCCAGCCCTCAAAATTTATATTTTACAATCCACCTTGAATATCAAGGCTGCAAGAATAATACATTTTCTAAATCCCAATATTTTACAGCTGTACCCAAGAACAAAAACAAAAAAAACCACACGTGCTTGGTTAAGGGCTAAAGTTATGCTTGGTTAAGGGCTAAAGTTATCCAAGCAGTCAAAAATAAAATAAAATATCCAGATTATTAGAATTAATTTAATACAATTATAACTTCAGTACTCACTTTGTCATTGCAGTGCTTGAGCACAAGGGTGCGTGCCCCAGGGCTGGCAGTAGAAGCTGTTGCTGCAGACCAGTGTCGCCTCTGCATCTCTGCACTCCCAGCTCCCCCCATGCATTGCCCCCTGTGCACTGGGTGTATGTGTACACATACACTTTAAAAATATTCCCCCCAAACTTTTTTTTAAAGATTTATTTGAAAGGCAGAGTTACAAACAAGGAGGGAGGGAGAGAGAGAGAGAGAGACAGAGAGGCCTTCCATCCACTGGTTCACTCCCCAGATGGCCACAACAGCCGGAGCTGCGCCGATCTGAAGCCAGGAGCCAGGAGCTTCTTCCAGGTCTCCCATGCTGGTGCAGGGGCCCAGGGATTTTTTAAAAAAACCAAAACGCTCCTTTGTTTTATTTATTTTATATTATTATTTACAAGGCAGAGAGAGAGATAGACAGATCCTATCTACTGGTCCACTCTCCATATGCCCACGAGGGCCAGACCTGGGAACACCATCCAGTTTTCCATCCTGGGTGTCAGGAACTCAACTACTTGAGCCATCACCTGCTGCCTCCCAGGGTGTGCATTAGCAGGCAGCTGGAATGAGGAGGCTGAGCTGGGACTCAAACCCAAGTACTTGACATGGGACATGGGCATCCTAATGTGGGTCGTAACCACTGTGTCAAAACCCGGCCTAAGCAATAGGCACTTCCTCTAGATTTCTCCACCCTAAATCCGGCTGGGGTTGCCTTCCACACCACAGTGTGCTTGCAGTGTGGATCCTGAATGGAAGGAAGTACCATGACAGTATTTTTTGTTTTTGGTGGTTTTTTGGGGGCAGGCAGTTAGACAGTGAGAGAGAGACAGAGACAGAGAGAAAGGTCTTCCTTCTGTTGGTTCACCCTCCAAATGGCCGCTACGGCCGGCACACAGTGTCGATCTGAAACCAGGAGTCAGGTGCTTCCTCCTGGTCTCCCATGCGGGTGCAGGGCCCAAGTACTTGAGCCATCCTTCACTGCCTTCCTGGGCCACAGCAGAGAGCTGGACTGGAAGAGGAGCAACCAGGAAAGAACCGGTGCCCCAACCGGGACTAGAACCTGGAGTACCAGCGCCGCAGGTGGAGGATTAGCCTAGTGAGCCATGGCGCTGGCTATCCACAACAGTTTTGAAGCAGTCCACTGGGGCCGGCGCTGTGGCATAGTGGGTAAAGCCAATGCCTGCGGTGATGGCATCCCATGTGGGTGCTGGTTCGAGTCCCGGCTGCTTCGCTTCCAATCCAGCTCTCTGCTATGGCCTGGGAAAGCAGTAGAAGATGGCCCAAGTGCTTGGGCCCCTGCATCCGCATAGGAGACCAGGAAGAAGCTTCTGGCTCCTGGCTTCAGCCTGGCCCAGCTCCAGCCATTGCAGCCACTTGGGGAGTGAACTAGCAGATGGAAGACATCTCTCTATCCCTTTCTCTCCCCCTCTAACTCTGCCTTTCAAATAAATAAATGAATCTTAAAAATAAAAAGTCCTGGCTGGCACCGTGGCTCAATAGGCTAATCCTCCGCCTTGTGGAGCCGGCACACCGGGTTCTAGTCCCGGTCGGGGTGCCGGATTCTGTCCCGGTTGCCTCTCTTCCAGGCCAGCTCTCTGCTGTGGCCCGGGGGTGCAGTGGAGGATGGCCCAAGTGCTTGGGCCCTGCACCTGCATGGGAGACCAGGAGCAAGCACCTGGCTCCTGGCTTCGGATCAGCGCGGTGCGCCGGCCGCAGCGCACCGGCCGCGGGGGCCATTGGAGGGTGAACCAAGGGTAAAGGAAGACCTTTCTTTCTGTCTCTCTCTCTCACTGTCCACTCTGCCTGTTAAATAAATAAATAAATAAAATAAAATAAAAAGTCCTCTGATAGCAATATAAAAAGTATGCTACTTAGAGGATGCTTTCTGTAGAAACCTGACAGTATTTTCAATAAAGAAACTTAGAACCATGTTGAGGCAGGTGTTGTGCAGCGAGTTAAGCCACTGCTTGCAACGCCCACATGATACTGTGGTGGGACTGGTATTGATCCCAGCTCCTCTAGTTCCAATCCAGCTCCCTGCTAATGCACCTGGGAGGCAGCAGATGATGGCCCAAGTGCTTGGGTCCCTGCCACCCATGTGGGAGACACAGATTGAATTCCTGGCTCCTAGTTTTAGCCTGGCCCAGCTCTGGCTCCTGTGGGCATTTGAGGAATAAATCAGTTGACAGAAGAATAATCTCTCACTCTCTCTCTTTCCCTGTTGCTCTTTCAAATAAATTAATTAATTAATTAATTAATTTTAAAAAACCCACAAAATCCCAAAAAGCCATGATTAAGAAACTTTCAGAACAGTGCCTACACCTTTTAACCTGGACAAACTGAAAACACAAAGCAGGCTTGCAAAATAACTTTTATTACTATATAAAAACAAGTCAAGGAAAAATAGATGTGCATTTTTCTATAAAATTATAAAATATTCAAGATATTTAATATCTTTCCATTAATGTGCTGAGATAAAAAGACAAACTTAAAGACAGACTCTTCTTTTCCACTTAAAGTTTTCAGCTACTTTGTAGGCGATAGGGAATAATAATTCTCCTTTTTTCATATACTTTCCTGTGTATAGCTACAAGACATAGCAGTTACAGTTTTCTGTTGGAGTTATCCAAAAAAAAAAAAAAGGAACTACCAAGATAAAATTTCAACCCTATGGCCATAAAGTTAGCATAAGGCTGTACTTCTTGGTTTGGGCTTAACATTTGGCAATACGATCAATCAGTATTGCCCTGGAGTTTCCAACTCAGCAGGGAAAAAAGAAAACTGAAACCACTTGTCAGCATTCCTTAAAAAGCGCAACTGCCTTCTTTGTCATCTCATTGTGAAGTCCGAGGTGCTGTTTCCAGACAGCACGGTTTAGAGTGAATCCACACAGGAAGCAAAGTGCATGGGAGGGCGGCCTCCACACAGACAGCACAGGAAGCTGCCTGCTGTGGGTGACATTAAGTCAAACAAGAATATTCATTTGGGTTTCTCGTGTTGATCTGGATGAATATTAAAATAAAGCTTTCTTTTCTGAAATTAGATTATGGGGTGAGCCATGCCAGATTATCTCTGCAGATGAGAGAAGCTGTAATTATTTTAGGCGGTTTCAATCACTGTTTTGGAATTGATACCTACTGCTTTCTTCTCCTCTATTCTTTGCAGGCTTTTTAATGAGATATTTTTGGGAGAGATGTTTTACATAGGAAATATGGGCTTTTGAAAGATAATAGTGCAATTATCATTAGAATTAAAAGCCCATTAACAGTCTCAAACAGAAAGGGTTTCTGGATATATTTTACTATGCATTGTTTTCAAAAAGGCTGAAAAAGAAAGACAAGAAGTTCCTATAATATCTGTAAGATTACCCTCACATTAGCCCACAGGAGAGATAAAATAAAGGGCTGAGATGAGAGGGACTCAAATAATTCGCAATGGAGCTATTCTAGTGCTAAATCTGCAATTAACTGCACTGATAACCTCTTTCTTGGCCTATATGAGAAGGGATGGCAGCCTCAACTCTTGGGGCCTGGTTTGTAGCCTCCCAACAAACCCTGATATTTTGTGGTTCACCTTTATGTAATAAAACACCACTTATCAAAATACAATTGCGGGTGGCCATGTACTTACTACTCCTTCTATTCTAACACCAGGAGCCTGTCCTGCTCTACCTGTGAGGAAGTTAACTTTGTTACTTCATGGCAGGTGTTGGGTGGGTCCCTGGGGGTCCGCCTGCTGCTACTAGTTATTCTTGAAATAGAATAAAACTAAATAAGAAGAACATGTGTTGCAGCAGGGGGCTCCTGACTGGTTGCCCATGATGTCTGAGACGTGTGATGGAGTGCAGCTCACATGTACCTCTGGAAGCAGCCATCAGTTATCTTAAAAAAACGAAATCCACAAGCACCAATAGCAGTAAGTGACTGTGGTGTCAACTGTACAGTTTTCCTATGCATTAACACGGTTCTGTTTAGAACTGCAGGGAAGCCAAAACTCAGTCAAGAAGTGAAAAGCATCATTTCAGCACAGGCACTCCTCTGGGTTTTACTGCAAGTCTGGCGCCCAGACACAAGTCCCCACTCACCACTGAGAAGTCAGAGCTCAAAGCGTCCCCTACAATGCCACCAAGATCAGCAAGGACCCTGGCAGCTGTCCTGGGGCAGGGCAGACCAAGAGACAGGTGTTTCCTAGCTCCACACTAAGTGCTCCAGTGGCTAAGATCCTGAAACTGCATTCAGTTCATTTGAAATGGACAGATGTTCTCACCCAAATCTTTCACCAATCTGGACACAACTTAACAATCAAAGGGGCACCCAGGGGGCGATGGTTTACTAGCCATGGCAGGAGCCCCATGACATATTTCCAGCTATGGGGGTGGGGGTGAGGTAGTGGGGGTAGGGTTGAGGGGGAGGAGTCTTTTCCTCGGTTCCCAGAGGGCTCTTATCCTTGGAAGAGAGCCAGCAACCAAGAGCCCTCTCTTACCAACTCCACTCCACTCCAGCACCTGAGGTTTGTTTTGTGCAGGCCTGGGAAGGAGGTACCAATTAGTACAGAACAGGAAAAGAGCAGGCAAGTGGTTAGGATCACGCACTGAGGAGCCCGATCCAGGATCTGATCTCAGTTCCTCCATTTACGAGCTGTGTGACCTGGAGGCCACTCCCTCACCTCTCTGAGTTTACCTGTAAAGTAATACCTGGTTGTCAGTCTGGGTACTGAACAAGCTAACACTTGGGAAGTGCTCAGCTCCAACCCAGATCCTTAAGGGAAACGCTCTTTAGAGACTGGTGGGGCAGTTGGTGCTGCCTGAGGATCCAGGCATATTGTCATCCTACAACATTAAAATCTGTATCATAAAGGACAATAGTCCCAGGAGGTCTTGGGCTCGGCAGCTGAGTTTTGGGGAATCTTCCAAGTCCATCAGACAAGATCTCTTCAGCTACCCATCACCCAGCAACTGCCCCCAAATACCCTGATACAAACCCCGGTGCCCAGGGCCAATCTGCACCCAAACCAGCCAGGGAGGGAGCAGATGGCCACCACGGGCAGAAGGGAACTAGTTGTTCTCAATTTCTCCCATACTTTAGTCATGATGTCTCTGTTACATAATGGTCTAAATCCTGTCCCAGACAGTCACGCCCGATTTTAAACCTTTAGGGCTGGTTCTGCCTACTTCGGAAATCACTGGGCTCCCAGAATTAACTCAAAACAATCACATGACAAGAGGCAGGGGATGCTGCCAGCTTATCAAATTAATCAGCTGACTGCTGCGTTCTGAGCTCCGCTCTGTGCAAGGCGCTGCGCTAATGCTTTGGTCCACAAGAAGAAAGAGGTTACACAACCACAGCTGGCTATCAGCTACTATCTATACATCACAACCTTTCTAAATCACGTAAATTCGCAGGCCTTGATCAACGCAATCGCTTTCAAGAAATCCTCTTGGACAATTAAAATAAATAGACACTATGCAGCTCAATCAACTTATGTCTAAACAGGAAAAGCTAAGCTTTAGCGCTAGTTTTTAAAGCGGAAGTTACACAGCTACGCTTCCACGCCGCCTTACATGGTGGATCGCTGCCCAGCCTCATCGAGGGCGAAGTTTCTTTTCCTCGCCTCACTGTTAAGCTCTGAATCGGATTTGTCCAGGTTGTTGCCAGGGTTTACCGCCACGGAGCCTTCCGTCCCCTCGGCAGCGCCCCCATTCGTCTGGAGAAGGGTAGAACTCGGCTCTTTAGGACGTTTCCACTGCGGTCTGGTGGCGATCCATAGAATGAGGGCCCCGAAGAGCAGAATCAGAAGGCCCAGGGTGTTTGCGAAAACGCCTTCCGGTGGGAATGTGCTGTAGGCAGGGTTTGTCCTAGGAGAAAAACAGATCTCCGCGCTTAATTACACATGGGAGACACAGCAACATGCACAACAGGCTTGAATGCATCTGCTCACAAGGCACACTGGTCCGTTAGAGATTGATGTTCAGGAGAAATCTCAGTTATGCTGTAACTCAGTAGCGTATTTGGAAATTATTAAACATCATTAGTTATGAAAGCAATACGGCATCCGGAAAAATGCTCGTATTACTTACAAATGGAAAGACAGATAAAACAAAAACATAGGTACACTGTAATTTTATTAACATAAAAACATGCACATCAGAGAGAATTTATAGCTTTAACAGTTGTTTTGGGGGCGGGTGTTTGGCCTAGCAGTTCAGATACCTGCATCTCACATCAAGGTGCCTGGGTCCAGTGCCAGCTCTGGCTCCGGACTCCAGGTTCCTACAGATGCAGACTCTGAGAGGCAGTGGTGATAACTCTCGTAGCTGGGCTCTCTGCGTGAGAGACATGGGTGGAGTTTCCAGCTGTCAGTTTCGCCATGAAGCCTCAATGCCCTGGCCATTGCAGGCATTTGCAAAGGGAAACAATGAATGACAACTTTCTTATCTCTGCCTCTCTCTTTCTCTCTCAAATAAATAAACACAAAATTTTTAAAGAAGCTGTTTCTTAAGAGAAGTGCATTTGCTGGATTTTTTGGTCCTTCTAAGCTTTTAATAATATCATATTATACGCATGATGCCAAAAGTTATTCCAACATAAATATTTAAAACTTTTACTATTTAAACATTTATATTGAATTTTCCCATTGAACAAGTATATAATATTTTATAGCTTAAGTATTACAGTTAGGAAGACTATACAACTTACAGGACAAAAAAGAGCTTCTCGGTCAGTCCCATCAGTGATGTTGCAATCACTGTTGCAAAGAGGAGGAGTCCAGAATACACGTGGACGGGCATGACAAGTGCTCGCAGAGAAAGTGGCGCCCAGGGAAGCAGAAAGATCAAAAAACCTAGGACAAGCTAAACACCAAAAAGTGCCAAAGTTAATTTTAAATGATTATTATATAAAATCAGCATATGCAAAATAAGAAAACCTCTCACTGGGAGCCAAGAGGCATAAAGTGAAGTGAGGGTCCCCGCCCCGGTTACAGTACCCACAGGTGACAGCTAGGAGAGTCATCTTCTCATGTATCCTTCCAGAACAGTGCTAGGCCTTTATAACCATATTATATGCAAAAGGTATAATTCATATATATACTATACAGCTTTTAAGATGGGACCTTTTCTATGTATTGGTTTAAAATATATATTGCATTTTTTGAAAATATTCTCAAACCAAAACACGTCTATTGGGGACAGTACTGTGCCAGGTAAAACCGCTGTTTTCAGTGCTGGCATTCCAGATGGATGCCAGTTCAAGTCCCGGCTGCTCCACTTCTGATCCAGCTCTTTGCTATGCCCTGAGAAAGCAGTAGAAGAAGGCCTAAGTCTTTGGGCCCCTGCACCAACATGGGAGACTCAGAAGAAGCTCCTGGCTTCAGATTGGCTTAGCTCCAGCCATTGCAGCCAATTGTGGAGTGAGCCAGCAGATGGAAGACCTCTCTCTCTGTAACTCTGCCTTTCAAATAAATAAATCAATCTAGTCCTAGATTGTGGTCCTAGGCCCTAGCCCAGCCAAGGCTATTACAGGCATTTGGGGAATGACCAACAAATGGGAACTCTCTCGGCCTCACAAATAAATGATTTAAAAAATGTTAGTGCACTTTGATAGGCTGATTTACACATTTTATTGTTTGCTCAATACCACACATACCTGCATATATTAGAAATGGTTTGGGGCAGGAAGGGGTATTGGTGTTGTAGTACAGTGGGTTACACTGGGAGCACTGATTCCAGGCCCAGCTGCTCCAGTAAGATCTAGATTCTTGCTAATGCTCCTGGGAGGCAACAGATGATGGTCCAAGTACTCGGGTCCTGGCCACTCACATGGGAAACCCAGATGGAGCTCCTGGCTCCTGGCTTCAGCCTGGCCCAGCCCAAGTCATTACGGTCATTTGGGGATGGAAAATCTCTCAATCTCTCTCTCTTTGCTTCTCAAATAAATAAATCTTTTTTAAAAAGTGCTTCAGGGGCTGGCACTGTGGCATAGTGGATAAAGCCACGCCTGCGGTGGTGGCATCTCATATGGGCACCAGTTCGAGTCCCAGCTGCTCCATTTCCAATCCAGCTCTCTGCTATGGCCTGGGAAAGCAGTAGAAGAAGGCCCAAGTCCATGGGCCCCTGCATCCGCATGGGAGACCCGGAGGATGCTCTGGCTCCTGGCTTCAGATCGGCCAAGCTCTGGCCATTATGGCCATTTGGGGAGTGAACCAGTCGATGGTTCACTCTCTCTCTGCCTCTGCCTCTCTGTAACTTTGCCTTTCAAATAATAAATAAATCTTTAAAAAATTATGAAAAGTGCTTCAAATGATAAAATAATACATTTATAATTTATAAAAACTTATAAAAATAATTATTTCCTTTTTATTATTTTAAAGATTCGTTTTTTTGAAAGAGTTATAGAGAGAGATGGAGGGACAGAGAGACAAAGACCTTCCCTTTGCTGGTTCACTCTCTAGATGGCCACAGTGGCTGGAGTTGGACCATGCTGAAGTCAGGTGCCTGGAACTCCAACCAGGTCTTCCATTAGGGTGGCAGGAACCCAAGCACCTGGGCCATATTCTGCTGCTTTCCCAGATGCATTAGCAGGGAGCTGGATCAGAAGAAGAGCAGTTGAGACTTGAACCAGAGCTCATATGGGATGCTGGTGTCACAGGCGACAGCTTAGCCCGCTGCACCACAATGCCATCCCTTTCTAACTATCTTAGACTTATTTCAAGTGAAGATGACATTTTTTTTTTTTTTTTGACAGGCAGAGTGGACAGTGAGAGACAGAGAGAAAGGTCTTCCTTTTTGCTGTTGGTTCACCCTCCAATGGCCGCCGCGGCCAGCACATCATGCTGATCCGAAGCCAGGAGCCAGGCGCTTCTCCCGGTCTCCCATGCGGGTGCAGGGCCCAAGGACTTGGGAAGAGGGGCAACCGGGATAGAATCCGGCGCCCCGAAGATGACAATTTTTAACCTAGTGAACTAAAAATTATGAGCCTCTTTATCTAAGTCAGTCATTGCTAAGGTGTGGTTCATAGAAGACATAGCAGAGACACTTCAAGTATTTAAAGCAATTCCCCGGGCTACCTCCAGACCTACGAAATCAGAATTTCTAGAGCAGGGCCTAGGAGTCTGTATTCTAACAGGACGCCCACGTGATTCTTACATATGTTGAAGTTTGAAGACCACTGCTTTTGATTCCCTCAAATTATCCTAGAGATATGGGCTAGCTGCAGTCTGGAAAATCCCCCAAAGAGAAGGCCACGGAATCCTCCATCACCAGTGGGCTACAAAGACATAGTAAGTGCTCTAGTCTTCAGGAACTATTGGCTACAGGAAGCTGTTCTTCACTATAGTGGAAGTGCTCCGGAGAGCTAAGGCAAATAAAATCTCACAAAAAGTTATGCTTAAAGATGAAAGTACGGAGGCCGGCGCCGTGGCTTAACAGGCTAATCCTCCGCCTTGCGGCGCCAGCACACCGGGTTCTAGTCCCGGTTGGGGCACCGGATTCTATCCCGGTTGCCCCTCTTCCAGGCCAGCTCTCTGCTATGGCCCGGGAAGGCAGTGGAGGATGGCCCAAGTGCTTGGGCCCTGCACCCGCATGGGAGACCGGGAGAAGCACCTGGCTCCTGGCTTCGGATCAGTGAGATGCGCTGGCCGCAGCGGCCATTGGAGGGTGAACCAACGGCAAAAAGGAAGACCTTTCTCTCTGTCTCTCTCTCTCACTATCCACTCTGCCTGTAAAAAAAAAAAAAAAAAAAAGATGAAAGTACGGAGGCTGGTGCTGCAGCTCAATAGGCTAATTCTCTGCCTTGCGGCGCCGGCACACCAGGTTCTAGTCCCGGTTGGGGCACCGGATTCTGTCCCGGTTGCCCCTCTTCCAGGCCAGCTCTCTGCTGTGGCCAGGGAGTGCAGTGGAGGATGGCCCAAGTGCTTGGGCCCTGCACCCTATGGGAGACCAGGAGAAGCACCTGCCTCCTGGCTTTGGATCAGCGCGATGCGCCGGCCGCAGCGCGCCGGCCGCAGTGGCCATTGGAGGGTGAACCAACGGCAAAAAGGAAGACCTTTCTCTCTGTCTCTCTCTCTCTCTCTCTCACTGTCCACTCTGTCAAAAAAAAAAAAAAAAAGATGAAAGTATAACACTAATAACATTCAAACCTTTGTTTAAGATTTATTTATTTATTTAAAAGTCCAAGATATATATAGGGAGAGAGGGAGAGGAGAGAAGAGACCGAGACAGAGATCTTCCATTTGCTGGTTCATTCACCAAATGGCTACAATGGCTGAGGCTGGGCCAGGCTAAAGCCAGAAGCCAGGAGCGTCATCCAAATCTCCCATGTGGGTGCAGGGGCCCAAGCCCTTGGGCCATCCTCTGCTACTTCCCCAGGTGCACTAGCAGGGAGCTGGGTCAGTAGTAGAGCAGCCAGGAATCGAATTTGCACCCATATGGGATGCCAGCACCACACAGTGGCTTAACCTGCTGTGCCACAGCACAAGCCCCAAACCTAATAACATTTAAAATTAAATATCTGGGGCCTCTGTTGTGGTGTAGCAGGTAAAGCCACCACCTGCGATGCTGGCATCAAGTCCCGGCTGCTCCAGTTCCAATCCAGCTCCCTGCTAATGTGCCTAGGAAAGCAGTTGAGGATGGCCCAAGTGCTTGGGCCCCTCTACCCAGATGGGAGACCTGGATCCTGGCTTTGGCCTGCCCCAGCCCTGGCCATTGCAGCCATCTGGGGAATGAACCCGCATATCAAAGATTTCTCTCTCTCTCTCTTTCTCTCTCTCCTTCTCTCTCTGTATCTCTGCCTTTCGAATACATCAAATAAATCTTTATAAAAAAAATTAAACATCTGGGTGAGTGGCACAGCGGTTAAGATGCTGCTTGGGACACCTGCATCAATGTCATGGTTGCCTGGCTTTGAGTCCTGGCTCTGCTCCAGATTCTGGCTTCCTGCTATGCATGCCCTGGGAGGAAGCAAGGATGGCGCAAGGACCTGCGGTTCCTGTCACCCACATGCACGTCTTGGATTGAGTTCCAGCTTCCTGGCTTTGGTCTGGCCCAGCTTCAGCTGTTGGTAACATCTGAAGAGGGAGCCAGCAGACGGAAGTTCTCTGTGGATCTCTGTCTTTGTCTCTCTGCCTTTCACATAAATAAAGCTTTTTTAAAAATTCTGTCGTGAATACCTGGGCTTTTTGCAGTTGAGTATTACTACTTTAAAGATACAAATGTATTTTAGCACGCCAGTTTGTCTCACCTTACGAAACGGATGAGTTTAGACAGAGGAAAGGGTGAGCCTGTGACACAGAGCTAACACACCAGTGCAGGTGCCTGCATCCATTTCAGGGTGTCTGCTGTCAAGTCCCAGCTCTGCTTCTGATTCCAGCTTCCTGCTAATGCATAGCTGAGGAGGCAGCAGGTGAGGGTTCAAATAGTTAAGATTCTGACCATTCACAGGGGAGACCTGGCTTGAGTTCCTAGCCCCTGGCTTCAGCCTGGCCCAGCCCTGGCCATTACAGTCATCTGAGGAATGAACCAGCGGATAGAGGATCTCTCTGCCCATCTCCCTCTGCCTGTCTGTGTCAGCCTCTCGAGTAAATACAATAAAATTGAAAAACTTCAGTGTATGTAAACTTAGAAACCTAGCAAATGCTTTCATTGCAAAAGCCATTAATGAGACCAGGGAACATCTTCCTGGCTAGTTGCTGCAGTTCACTATTTTCACAGGAGTCAAGGAGGTAAGGGGTAGATTTGGTGAACAATCCAGTGAATTACAGATTATAAGTAAATGGGGGCCGGCGCCATGGCACACTAGGTTAATCCTCTGCTTGTGGTGCCGGCATCCCATATAGGTGCCAGTTCTAGTCCTGGCTGCTCCTCTTCCAGTCCAGCTCTCCGCTGTGCCCCAGGAAAGCAGTGGAGGATGGCCCAAGTGCTTGGGCCCCTGCACCTGCATGGAAGACCAGGAGGAAGCACCTGGCTCCTGGCCTCAGATCGGCGTAGCTCTGGCTGTAGCGGCCATTTAGGGGGTGAACCAATGGAAGGAAGACCTTTCTCTCTCTCCCTCTCACTGTCTATAACTCTACCTCTCAAATAAATAAATAAAAATCTTTAAAAAAAAAAAAAAAGAAGTAAATGAAGCTGCTCCTAGCACTCCTTCATCTTCCTTTTCTACACACGCCTACACTCCTACATTCAACACTCACTCTGAAATCTCTGTGCATGCCAGGAGTTGTTCTGAGTGCTGGGAATGCAACACAAAACAGACAAGTTCACTATGTTCCAAGGACGAGCATTTATTTTCATTACTATTGTCGTAAGGTCCAACCTTCTGGCCATTTATAGCCTTGTCTCTTAGGTCAAATGTCTCAAACATTAGCGTGCACCTGAATCACCTGGAACACTTGTTACAGCACCTGCTGGGTGTCACCCCAGTTTCTGATCCAGTAGGTCTGGTGTGGGGTCTGAGAACCTATACTTCTATTTTCCCTGGTGCTGCTAATGCTGCTGTTCCAGGAACCATATTTAATTTTTTAAAACTTCATTTATTATTTACTTGAGAGACAGAGACAGAGTTCCCATCCATTGGTTCACTCCTCAAATGTGTGCAACAGCGAGGGCTGGGCTGGGGCTGAAGATGGGATGGTAAACGCAATGCAGGTCTTCCACGTGGGTGGAAGGAACTTAATTACTTCAGCCATTACTGCTGCCTCCCAGGGTCTGCACCTGGAAGGTAGAGTCAGGAGCCAAAGCCAGGAATTGAACCCGGGTATTGCGATATGGGACATGGGCATCTTAACCACAAGACTAAACACCCACTTCAGGATCATACTTTGAAAAATGTCCAAAGTCATTCCTAAACTGTATTCTTTATAAGCAAAAATAAAATGCCCATCTTCTTCTTGGGGTAAAAAAATCAAAAACAAAACAAATTAGAGGCTGGCCTTATGGTGTAGCAGATAAAGCCACTGTATGCAATGTCAGCATCCTATATGGGTGCTGGTTCATGTCCCAGCTGCTCCACTTCTCATCCAGCTCCCTGCTGATGACCAGGGAAAGCAGCAGAAGACGGCCCAAGTCCTTGGGCTTCTGCACCCACACGGGAGACTCACAAGAAGCATCTGGCTCCTGGCTTTGGCCTAGCCCAGCCCTGGCCTTTGTGGCCATTTGGGGAGTGAACTAGTAGATGGAAGATCTCTTTGTCTCTCCCCCTCTCTCTCTGTAGCTCTTTCTAATAAATAAGTAAATCTTTTTTTAAAAAATCACTTTGTATAGGTTGGCGCCGTGGCTCACTTGGTTAATCCTCCGCCTGCGGCACCGGCACCCTGGGTTCTAGTCCCGGTTGGGGCGCCGGATTCTGTCCCAGTTGCTCCTCTTCCAGGCCAGCTCTCTGCTGTGGCCCGGGAGTGCAGTAGAGGATGGCCCAAGTGATTGGGCCCTGCACCCGCATGGGAGACCAGGAGAATCACCTGGCTCCTGGCTTTGGATTGGCGCAGTGCGCCGGCCATAGTGGCCATGTAGGGAGTGAACCAACGGCAAAGGAAGACCTTTCTCTCTGTCTCTTTCTCTCACTGTCTAACTCTGCCTGCTTAAAAAAAATCACTTTTTATATTACAGAATATGTCCAAAGCTTTTTTAAAAAAATACTTATTTATTTACTTGAAAGTCAGAATTACACAGAGAGGAGAGGCAGAGAGAGAGAGCGAGAGAGATCCTCCATCGGCTGTTTCACTCCCCAAATGGCCGCAACGGCTGGAGCTGCGCTGATCTGAAGAGAGGAGCCAGGAGATTCCTCAGGATCTGCCACGCAGGTGCAGGGGCCCAAGGACTTGGGCCATCTGCTGCTGCTCTCCCAGGCCATAGCAGAGAGCTGGACCGGAAGTGGAGCAGTCGGTACTCAAAACAGCGCCCATATGAGATGCCGGCGCCGCAGGCAGCAGCTTTACCTGCTATGCCACAGTGCCAGCCCCTCCAAAGCTTTTTAATAAAGGGAATAATAGATGCTTAAACTGGCATCTAAGCCTCCCGCTCATACCCTACATCTCCTTGCTACACTGTCTTCTCCTCTCGTCCACCTGGCAACACCCGAACCCTAGCTCAGCCATCTCCGTGACTCCCTGGCCTGCTGGTGCTGCCGGAACAAATCTCAATCACTGCACTCATGGCTGGGACGCTGCTGGTCATGAGCAGTCCACGCCGCTCAACAAATGTTCTACTGCCTGGTTTACCACTGGTCTCCATCCTCCCCTGCCTCAAATTCCTGACTCCCTGCTGTGCCTCCCCAGTACTGGCAGATGGCCTTACTCCCCGCTTCAGAGAAGAGCCTCAATTTCCTGCCTCCAGACCAAAAAGTCACCCCAAGCCAAAGATTCCTTCCTGTCTTCAATCACAACGGAGTCGGCGTCCCCCCAACGCACTTCCTGAAGACAGGGGACAGATGAGTGCCACTCCCCCGTAGTAGTCACCACCTCTTCTTTCCTGGCGCCACTCTGTCAGCATTTTCACATGCCCATGCTTCTCACAATGAAAAGCAGAAGTAAAACCACAAAAAGGTCCCCAAATACCTGCCTTGGCTCCTGTCCCTGTCCAGTTACCACCCTCTCACTCTCCTCCCAACCAACCCTCCTGACGGAGTGGACTCCCCACTGCACACTCCCTCTTCAGTCCACCGCCCTCCAGGTCGGCAGTGACTTCCAGGTCACTCACCCCAGTGGACAGTTCTCAGTTCTTCTTTGCTTTGCTTCTCAGTAGCATGTGACGCACCTCGAGCCCACTCCTCTGCCCCCACCCCATGTTCCCTTTCTCAATCACCCACTTGCTAAAGCCTGCTCATTCTTCATATCATTTACTTCCCAAATCTTACTAATTCTTCCTCTGAAATATCTTTGTCTATTACCTTGCATAACCGCTACTGCTACTCCTCTAAGTCACCACCATTTCTTACCTGAACCTCTGGAACCACCTGTGCTTATACCTGTGCACCCTCCAATTCATCCTCCAAACCGCACTCTGGATAGCATGGCCTCCTTTCCATGCCTCAGATAAAGCAAACATTTCCCCACACGCTATGGCATCCACCCAGAAGTCTCTGTCCTTTAAACACCTGCCTTGTGACTTCAGGTCTCAGTGGGACTTCCTTTATCCCTTTTCCCATGTGGGAGTTCTCCCAGAACACTCCATAACCACCCTGTCTAACAAATACTCTGTTACTCGTCCTCCCCTGTAGACTTCACACGGGCAGGAAACACATCTCTTTGAATCCATGTTTGTCTTGGGAACAATGCTTCCCCCACAGCCTGGCAAGCTATCTGGCACACAACAGGTACTCAATTCTCTGTTGAATAAATGAAGCCATGAGTGAAGTTTCACTGGCATAAAATGCATGTTGTCAACCACGAAGGCACCTATAACTTATGCTGGAAATGTAAAATGACACCTGCAGATCATAAAGTAGCCCACCAACAAGCGTCAGACTTCTAACAACAGCTAACTATATCATCCCACTGTGCTGTGCCCTGGGAGGAGCCTTGTTTGGCTTTGAGGCTTATGATGTTATGAATGATCCCAAGCTTTAATTTACAGGTGAACAAACTAAATCCAGAGAAGTTGGGCAACTTGTCCGAGGTTACCAGCTATCAAAATGCACCAAGCTGATTCAAAGTGAGATCTCCCTGACTGCAAATCCTGCGTTCTTAACCCCAACCTGGTCCCTGGATCTGAGCAAGGAAGAAGCTGGAAGCCAAAATTCCTCCTAGTACAAAGAGCCAGAAAGTTGTGAAATGGTATTTCTGGAAAGCCCAGTTAGCACAAGGAAATGAGAGATAAGAATCTGGATGTTTCATACAGCAAAAGAGAATCTTGAGGCAATTAAAAATCTTTTCAATTCACCCAACTTTAAAATTAGAATCTATTGAGAAAATTGACTAATAGAATAAAGAAGAAAATATTTGCATATCAACACAGAAAAGACATTCCATAAAATTCGACATCCATTTATGATTTAAATAGTAAAACAAAACTTGTTCACAGAGAGGAGGGAAATGAAGTACGCACTTCATTTACTTATTTTAAAAATGTTGATTTACTGATTTTACTTGAAAGACAGAGTGACAGGCTCTTCCATGTGCTAGCTCACTTCTCACATGCCCAGAACGGGCCGAAGCCAGGAGCCTAGAACTCCATCCTGGTCTCCCGTGTGGGTATCTGGCAGCCATCATTTGCTGCCTCCCAGGTGCAGCAGCAGGAAGCTGGATTGGGAGCAGATGAGACTGAACTCAGACAAGCACTCTGGTGTGGGATGCAAGCGTCCCGAGCAGCAGCTTAACCCTCTGTGCCAAACACCTGCCAGCATTCACTCTAAAGTAAGAACCAGATGGATTCTTAACTCCATTTGAATTCCATACTTCTTACCTATATCCACTTATTAATGCTCTCTACTGTACTTTTGCACTGCACCAGCTGGGACACAGGAAAAGGTGCACGACAGAACCGGCATTGCGGATAAAGATAAGGGTAAGGACAAGCCAATAAACAGTGCTTATAGTTTATCCACAGGAAACAAAGGAAGTTGGGTCACAATATGTCAACATAGACTAAGGGTGATTCCACACGAAGTAAGCACTTAAATATCAAAGACAAATTTTTTTTTATTTATCTATTTGAGAGGCAGAGTTACAGACAGAGAGAGGGAGAGAGAGAGGTCTTCCATCCACTGGTTCACTCCCCAGATGGCCACAACGGCCGGAGCTGGGCAGATCTGAAGCCAGGAGCCAGGAGCTTCTTCTAGTTCTCCCACATGGGTCCAGTTGGGGTAGCAGAGATGTGGGAGCAATTGTTCTAAGTTAGGTTGTATGTGAAATCATGGGAATTAATTCATTAAGAATTTTTTTAAGAACTTTGATTCTTAATGAATGAATTCATTAAGAACTTTTAAAAAAAATATTTATTTATTTATTTATTTGAGAGGCAGAGTTGCAGACAGTGAGAGGGAGAGACAGGGAGAAAGTTCTTCCATCACTGGTTCACTCCCCAAATGGCTGCAACAGCTGGAGCTGCACCAATCCAAAGCTAGGAGCCAGGAGCTTCTTCCGGGTCTCCCACGTAGGTGCAGGGGCCCAAGGACTTGGGCCATCTTCTACTGCTTTCCCAGGTCATAGCAGAGAGCTGGATCAGAAGTGGAACAGCCAGGACTGGAACCGGCACTCATAGGGGATGCTGGTACCACAGGTGGAGGATTAACCTACTGTGTTACAGCACCAACCCTGACTCAGAACTTTTTAAGAGTTATTTATTAGAAAGGCAGAGTTAGAGAGAGAGAGAGAGAGGGAGAGACAGAGGTCTTCCATCTGCTGGGTCATTCCCAAAATGGCCAGCAATAGCCAGGGCTGGGTAGGCCTGGGCCCATGAGCCAGCAGTTTCTTCTGTGTCTCCTTCATATGTACAGGGCCCCAATGACTTTGGCCATCCTATGCTGCTTTCCCAAGTGCATTAATAGGGAGCTGGATCAGAAGTGGAACAGCTGGGGCTTGGACCAGTGGCATCTATATTGGATGCTGGCATTACAGGCGGTGGCCTGCACTGTGGCATAGTGGGTAAGGCCTCAGCCTGCAGTGCCAGCATCCCATATGGGCGCTGGTTTGAGTCCCATCTGTTCCACTTCCGTTCCAGGTCTCTGTTATGGCCTGGGAAAGCAGTGGAAGATGGTCCAGGTCCTTGGGCCCCTGTGCCCGCATGGGAGACCCGGAAAAGGCTCCTGGCTCCTGGCTTCAGATTGGCACAGCTTCGGCCGTTGTAGCCAATTGAGGAGTGAACAAGTGGATGGAAGACCTCTCTCTCTCTCTCTCTCTCTGCCTCTCCTTCTCTCTCTGTGTAACTCTTTCAAATAAATAAATAAATAAATAAATAAATAAATAAATCTTAAAAAAACCCCACAATACCAGCCTTGACTCACAACTTTTATATACATATCATAATTGAATATATTCTTTAGGTTGAACTCCCAGGCTTCTTGTTACTTAAATTGTAAGTTGACAATGTATTCGAAAAGTTTATGGGAAAACAGAATTTAAAAAGAAGTTGATTTTGTTACAAAAAAAGATTTTGATATCCATGTATAATTTTTTCATAGTGGATTTCAATATGTTTGCACTAAGATAAACTTACCCTTTAATTCCATTTTCCACAAATCCTTTAAAGTGCCCTCATATAATTGTGTGTATACACTAAGGAGGCTCAAAGTGATGTTGTGACTTAGTTGTTATTTTTGCAAATGCCCCATGGGCTATGTCTCACAACCGGAACAGAATTCTTGGCCTGGGATGCATTATAGTCTACACGCAACCACGGGTGAGGACCTTCCGGCTTGTTGTGGTTGTACTGTTTATTGTTTGCTTCCATCCTTGTTTTTCCAAAACAGCCCAGACACCGGCTTCTTTTGGCAGCCACATCCTGATTTTGCACAAAGCAGCTCCCCTGAACCCTGGCAGTGCTGAGGTGAGCGGTCTGTCTGAGCACCTCTCCCTGCCTCCTCCTGCTCCGTGGTACGTGCATTTCTGGACTGGGCAGAAGCACAGCAGGGTGGCCATGACCGACCCACGGCTGCCAGTGACTTCCAGCGAGTCAAGGCTTCCGGTTCTCCACCCACAAGCGAAGCCCCAGAAACCACCAGCTGGAGAGCATTCATCTCGCCTCAGACAGGAAAATGCTTCCCCTTTTACGTTTAACCTAAGAAACCTGGCAGGAAAGCAGCTCGGTTGAAGCACGCTTCTGTGGCTCTTGTGTTTTCGCATCTGAGGATATGGCATCAGCAATCTTTGTAAATCACAAGAAGGAAGGAGCTGCAATCAAGCACAGAACCGTTTCTGTTTCCTTCCATGTCCAAAGGCAGTGTTCTCTCACTGAATATTTCCCTGAGCACACCTGGGGAACCTGTTCTGTCACTTCTATGGGGAGGCAATGGGAACTACTTAAAAACAGCTTTCAGGGGCTGGCACTGTGGCATAGCAGGCTAAGCCCCTGCCAGAGGCGTGGTATCCCATGTGGGCACCAGTTCTAGTCCTGGCTGCTCCTCTTCCAATTAAGCTCTCTGCTTATGGCCTGGGAAAGCAGTGGAAGATGACCCAAGTCCTTGGGGCCCTGTACCCGCATGGTCAACCTAGAAGAAGCTCCTGACTCCTGGCTTCAGATCAGCTTAGCTCCAGCCTCTGCAGCCATTTGGAGAGTGAAACATCGGATAGAAGACCTCTCTCTCTGCCTCTGCCTCTCTGTAACTCTGCCTTTCAAATAAATAAATAAGGAAGGGGAGACAGGAGGAAAATAAAATAATCCCAGTGTCTCTAAAACCTAACAGAAAGTTATAATTTCTTTACCCATAAAAGTAAACCTAGAAAAAGCAAGTGGCAGAGAATGTGAGAGAAATCTGCAACTCTTGCCTCAGTGAGTTCATTCAGTGCATGGAACTTGAAGCCCAAGTAACATCAGTCTAGGATGTCAGGGGATGGCAATTTCCCTACGTACGTATTGTCAACACTTCAAAGCTCACATTAAAGCTCACAGACAGGAGCTGGCACTATGGCACAGTGGGTAAAGGCCCTGCCTGTGACACTGACATCCCATGTGGGTGCCGGTTTGAGCCCCAGATGCTCCACTTCCAATCCAAGCTCCCTGCTGATGCACCTTGGAAAGCAGTAGAAGATGGCCCAAGTGCTCGGGCTCCTGCTACCCATGTGAGACCCAGATGAAGCTTCTGGCTCCTGGCTTCAGCCTGGCCCAGCCCTGGCTTTGTGGCTATCTGGGGAGTGAGTGAGCAGTTGGAAGATTCTCTCTCTGTGTCTCTTCCTCTATCTATATAACTCTGCCTTTCAAACAAAATTTTTTAAAAAAGCTAATGGACTATACATTCTGTACATCCAGTACCCTTGGGACAAGGCGTTACATAGAAACAAAAGTGAAGAAGGTGTAGAAAACGTGGACATTCTCTGAATCGTTTTACCCTTTATCCCTTGTTTAGAGGAACACTGAGTCACTGACCTGCAGGAAGTAGAGGATGACAGCTGTCAGTCCCACCCAGCTGTGCAGACTGTACATATTGGGGATGTTCCTGACATTGTGGTAATCAAACACGGCCACCAGGGCGATGATGGCGAGGATGGCAGCGATGGTGTTGAGCCCTGCGTGGATGGATTTCATCAGGAGCTTGCTGCATTTCCAGGTCCATGGCAGGCGGTACACAATGATGGCTGAGGACAGAGGACAGCGGAGAACACGTATTTTTGAAAAACCAGCAGAAAACGAACAGTGGGAAGACTCCACTCCTTCTCTTGTGAAACGCTCTCCTTTGGTCTCTGCTTCTATCCCTTACCCATATTACCTTGCCTCTCAGCAGCTCCCCCTTTGTAGCCATCTCACTCCTGGGTCTGTGCCCAAAAAGACATATGCTCAAAAGTCTAGCTGCATACCAGAGTTTTAGTACACCAGTTACAGTAGCCAAAAGCTGGAAATTCCCCCAAATTAATGCCATCAATAGAATAAACTGTGATATATTCACACCATGGAATAATACACAATAAAGAGAATGAATGATCTACCACTGGAACTACACCTGCTGATACACATCAGCCCATACTATCCATCCCAAGAAGCCAGACATTAACAAGTGCACAGAACACAAACACAGGCAAGGCTCATCCGTGTAATTAGGAAAGTCTGGAGGGCAGCTGCCCTGGTGAGGAAGGGGTATAGCACCTGCAACAGAACACACAGTGGGGCCGGCGCCACGGCTCACTAGGCTAATCCTCCGCCTTGTGGCACCGGCACACCAGGTTCTAGTCCCGGTTGGGGCACCGGATTCTGTCCTGGTTGACCCTCTTCCTGTCCAGCTCTCTGCTGTGGCCCAGGAGTGCAGTGGAGGATGGCCCAAGTCCTTGGGCCCTGCACCCCATGGGAGACCAGGAGGAAGCACCTGGCTCCTGGCTTCGGATCGGTGCAGCGCTGCGGCCGGTGGTAGTGGTCACTTAGGAGGTGAACCAATGGAAAAAGGAAGACCTTTCTCTCTGTCTCTCTCTCTCTCACTGTCTAACTCTGCCTGTCAAAAAAAAAAAAAAAAAAAAAAAAAAAAAAAAAAAAAAAAACAAACCACACACTCAGGGGATTTCACAGGCTCCTAATACTGCAGCTCAACTTCCCTACTGGTGACACAGGTGCTTCCTGACATGTGTTTCATTAGGTATATGCAGACTTTTCTACACGAAGATTAGATTTCAATAAAAAACATTTTACAAAGGAGTCCAACTTTAAGGAATATATTTACAAGACCACCTTAATCAGCAGGCAATTAATTTTTATTCTGAAGACAATTTCTTGCTGCTCCCCTCCTTCTTGTCCTTGTCAGGGAAAAACGAACTTTCTGGAAATGTGTGGCAGAGCAAAAACATTTAAGGAATACATCTTGGGGGTCAGACATTGTGCTGCAGTGGGTTGAGACGCTGCATGGGATGCCCATATCCCATACTAGAATACCTGGTTTCAGTCTTGGCTACTGTGCTTGGGATGCAGCTTCCTGCTAACGCCTCCTGGGAGGCAGCAGGTGATAGCTCAAGTGCTTGAGCACCTGCCACCCATGTAGGAGTTCCGGATGGAGTTCCTGGCTCCTGGCCTTGGCCTGGCCCAGTGAAATAGCAGATGGAAAATTTCTCTCTGTCCCTCTACCTTTCAAGTAAATAAGTAAACAAAACAAAAAGCTTCTTGGAAGATGGATTCCAGATTATGAGCAGCGTGTCTTGTACACTTCTTAATTACAGCAAGGAAAAAAAAAAAGAAGCCATCAGAGGCATTTATCATCAGAATACATAAACTTCTTAGAATTGTAAAAATGTATGGGATTATCTAGCCCTTTTTCAGACTACAAAGACAGCCTTTTTGAAGCTGTCTGCACAAGACGCCAGCCTTCTTCCTGCAACCTTTGCCAGCCTCCCACTAGGGCACCATTCCTTCCACTTACTCCCAGCCCGAAGGAGCTGCTCAATGATTTTACCGCGTATGTGGACATCTTGAAGATGCTGACTGATTATACTTCCTTGAGGACATGGAGACTTTCTGGATTATCATTTCTATACTCAAATATCTTTTTTAAAAAAAATGTATTTGCTTGAAAGGTAGAGTGACAGAGAGAGAGAAAGAGAGAGAGAGAGAAATTGAGATCTATCCTCTGGTTCGCTCCTCAAATGGCCCCAACAGCCGTGGCTGGGCCGAGCTAAAGCCAGGACCTGGAAACTCCATCCTGGTCTCCCACATGGTGGAAGGGTCTCAAGTACTTGAACGGGAATCCACTGCCTTCTCAGGCGCGTTAGCAGGGGGCTGGATTAGAAGCGGAGCAGGCAGGACTGGCAGGACTGGGGTGCCAGCGTCACAGGCAGCGGCTCATCCTGCCAGGCGACATGCCACCTCAAAGAACCTTTTTTTTTAAGATTTATTTTTATTTATTTGAAAGGCAGAGTTACAGAGAGAGGTAGAGACAGAGAGAGAGGTTTTCCATCTGCTGGTTCACTCCCCAGATGGCCGCAACAGCTGGAGCTGTGGTGATCCTGAAGCCAGGAGCCAGGAGCTTCTTCCAGGTCTCCCATGTGGGTGCAGGGGCCCAAGGATGTGGGTCATCTTCTACTGCTATCCCAGGCCATAGCAGAGAGCTGGATCGGAAGAGGAGCAGCCGGAACTAGAACTGGTGCCCATATGGGATGCCAGCACTGCAGGCCAGGGCTGTAACCCGCTGCGCCACAGCGCCAGCCCCATCAAAGAACCTTTTCAAACCACTTAATGCAATGCCTCAAAGCCAAGGGCCTCACTCACTCCCATCTCATCTTCTCTGAGGGTGTTGATGTGTTGTGATGTTTCTCCTATGTATCTGCAAAGCCTAAGACAGCCCACTCTCAAAGTATGGAGCGCCATCCAAGTTGTTGTAACTGATTTTCAGATAACCGTAGGCTCACATTCAGATGTAAGAAATAGCACAGAGGCCGGCATTGTGGCACAGTGGGTAAAGCCACTGCTGTGACACCGGCATCCCATTCAGGAGGTCATTTGTGTTCACGCTGCTTCACTTCCAATCCAGTTGCCTGCTGATGGCCTGGGAAAAGCAGAGGAGGACAGTTCAAGCGCTTGGGCCCATTCTGCCCATGTGGGAGACCTGGATGGAGTTCTTGGCTCCTGGCTTTGGCCTGGCCATTGTGGGCATCTAAGGAGTGAACCAGCAGATGGAAAATCTCTGTGTTCTTTTTCTGTTGCTCTGCCTTTCAAATAGATAAGTAAATAAATAAACTTTAAGAAACGTGCAATATATAAGGACCTCTCCCGGGTTATCCCAATTTATTAAACACACACACTGAGATCTTGCTATGTAGTAGGCACCATGCTAATTGCTTTATATTTCCGTCTTCTCATCTCAACTCTGTGAGGAAGGTACACTATTACCATTGCACAAAGGAGGAAGCTGAGACACAGAAGTTGTTTTAAATTAATATTATTGTTATTGTTGTCATCAGCAGCAAGTCCTGCTGGGAGGAAGGGATCTTAGCTGAGTGAACTTGAACATCTACACATGAAAAGGAACTGTGCAGGATGTGTTTGCTGGAAGAGCAAATTATGAAGACTAATTCATAACAGCTTTTCCTCCTCCAAATTGAACATGAAAAAATTCCAGAATCAAAACTAATCTCTGAGGTTAAGTCAGGAGTAGTGATTGTGACGGAACAGAGTGAGCATGGTTACCAGGGGACTCTGGGGCACTTGGAATGTTATTTCTTTTTGTTTGTTTGTTTTTGAAGAAATATTTGTTTACTTGAAAGGCAGAGTTACAGAAGGGCGGAGGTACAGAGAGGCCGAGGCAGAGAAAGTGCGAGAGAGGGAGAGAGATACAGAGAGAGAGAGAGAGAGAGAGAGAGAATCTTCCATCTGAAGGTTTATTCCCCAAATGGCCGCAACACCTGAGCTGACCTGAGTCTCTTCTGGGTCTCCTGGAATTTTATTTCTTGATCTGACAACCCAGATGTGTTTCTGTTAGGCAAACACATGGCTTATAATTTGGAGACTTTTCTGCTTATTAGTCTTCATTAAGCTTACTTTTAGAAACATGTTGCCAAAAGTTCAAAGCCAAATGTACATCCAGCGAAGACTTTTTACTCTTCCCAATACTACCAGCAACAACACAGGGAAGGGTCAAAGCTTCCATACAGCTAAAATCTATCCTTTGTCAAACCTGATGTTAAACCTCTTACATTCACCCAAATGGTTTCCAATCAGCTGCACACTAGCCTTGCTTCTGTAGCAGTACACAAGTGGAACAGACTTAATCTTTCATTGATGATTTGGGGTCATCAACAAAACACCCGTTGCCCTATTACTGTAAAAGGAAACCCTTGGGATTTTCTGAAGCAGGAGAGGTGCTTGCTCCTGACTCAGGGGGATTCACACAACTGTGATGTTGGCGTCTCTGTGCCTAGTTAGAGTTTTTCTGGATCTTCCGCTTCTTTTCAGGCTAGGGAGCCTAACTCTAGCATCCTTCATTCCCACCAGCACTAGGTCTTAGCTTATGAATCCTTTTTAAGGAATTATTATTATTATTATTTGGAGACAGACTGTCATCCATTGATTGGTTCACTCTCCAAATGCCTGCAACAGGAGCTAAGAACTCAATCTGTTTCCCAGATTGGGGTCAGGGTCCCACGTATTTGAGCCATCACTTGCTGGTTCCCAGAGTGTGCATTAGCAGGAAGCTGGAATCACCTGCTGCCTCCAGGGTGTGCATCAGCAGCAAGCTGGAATTGGAAGCAGAGCTGGGGCTCAAACCCAAGCCCTTGTATGTAGCATGTGGGCATCCTGAGCAACATCTTAACTGCTGTGCCAAACATCTGCCTCCAGCTTATACATTTTTATGTTGCCCTAACTCTTAACATGGGCTAAATCTGGAGGGTGGGTACAGGGTGATCTATTATTTTTTGTGTGGCTGAAAGAGTTTATTATAGTTTTAAAGTTAAGACAATATTTTTGTAAGCTTGCAAACCAACGGCCTGTTACTCTAAACTCCTCAACAGGTGGCCTGTGGCGACCACAAGTGGGACACAGGACCTTAGCTCAGGGAATCTGCAGCATTTGGACTGACTACATGGAGGCCCTGCTGCACAGCTGAACATGCTTCCAAATGCTCTCGATAAACAAGGGATCACTGCCAAACACTGAAGTTGGAGAAGCCGTTTACGTGCTTTCAAAAACGTACAAATAACCGAAATATGGTGGACTTCCAATAGAAACGGGCAAGCTCAACAAATCAAACTACATTTCCCAAACAAGAAGCGACTCTCGCCAGTTACAAAAACTGCCTGCAGAGTGGAGTTCAAACGGTTCTTGCTTCCTTGTCTTGGCACTTACCTAGACCCCATTCCTGAAGCTCAGCGAGAAGGAAGAAGAGCCCTTGGCTATCCAGGGGGAAATGTTACAAAATAGCCACCTGGGACTGAAAACACTGTGTTGTTAGAGGCTCTGCTTAGCAAGACCCACAAGCACATGTGAGGGCACCTCTCAAGTTCTTGGAAAGGGAAGTAAACAAGAAGTTTGTTTTGGAGCCAAACATACATTTTTTTTTTTTACCAAAAACAAAACAAAAAAGCCTTAGCTTTTATTTCCATTTTCCTACAAACTCTGAAGTGCACTTATATTTGTAAGCAATGCGCTTGAAATCCTTTAAAAGGGGGTGGGAGGTGGCGTAGTGGCACAGGAAGTTAAGTGGCTGCTTGTGACATAGCCTCCCATACTAGAACACCAGTCTGAGTCCTGATCCCACTTGCTGCTGATACACCTGGAAAGCAACAGAAGACGGCCCAAATGCTTGGGCTCTTGCCACCCATGTGGGAGACCTGGATGAAGTTTCTCGCTCCTGACTCCTGGCTCCTAGCTTTGGCTTGGTCCAGCCCTGGCTGCCAGGTCATTGTTGTCATTTGGGTGAGTGAACCAGCGCTCTCTCTCCGTCTCTCCCTGCCTTTTAAATAAATAAATAAATATTTTTTAAAAAGCCTTCAGAAGGAAAAATTATCCATGGTAGAAGATGCTAATGCGATAACCTTAAAATGAAAGAAAGAAGGGAGGGAGGAAGAATTAACACCTGCTATAGCTACTCTTTGGACAATGACATTGAAAAGACAGTAAACTGAATTTGAATGTAATGATCCGAAAACTTGTTAGTTCCTAGTTGCACAATCAAATCTCAGGAAATTAAGAATTTTTTTTTTTAGAAAATAACATATTTCGTAAGATGTGATCTCCGGTTTGACACCAGCTATCCACACACATTGCATTTAAAAACTCTCTATATACTCAAGTTTTCTTTATAGCTGGCAATACAAATTCAGAATGTGACAAAGTGCATGGAGAGGAACACTTAGAGAAAGCAGAATGTCCCCAAACAAGGACAGTATTTTTATTCTAGTTCTCATGTTTAAATCTTGTGATTCACAAGAGTGGGAACATGTCTATCATGTTCACTGTCACATCCCAGCCGTCAGCATGGAGGCTGGCATGTAGCAGGAATTCAGTAAATATGGGAAAATAAATAAATCTTAGTAAAGCACAGGAATTCATTCAGTATTCCTAGTAGAACTGCTTTCCGTTTTCTTCAAATTTACTTTTAAAAGTTAAGGCACAGTGACAAAAATGGTAACTGTTTACATGTATAACATGATTTTTTGTTAGAAAATACACTGTGAAATGCCTAAATCAAGCTATTTAGCGTATTTATCACCTCAGACTCTAACCATTTTGGGTTGTGACAGAGCTTCTTTTTTTTTCTTTTTAAAGATTTTATATATTTATTTGAGAGGAGGAGTTACAGACAGAGAGAGGAGAGACAGAGAGAAAGATCTTCCATCCGCTAGTTCACTCCCCAAATGGCCACAACGACTGGGGCTGGGCCAGGCTAAAGCCAGGAGCCAGGAGCTTCTTCTGGGTCTCCCACTCGGGTGCAGGGGTCCAAGCACTTAGGCCATCTTCCACTGCTTTCTCAAGCCATAAGCAGAGAGCTGGATCAGAAGAGCAGCCAGGACACAAACCAGTACTCATAGGGGATGCCAGCACTGTAGTCGGAGGCTTAGCCTACTAAGCCACAGCACTGGCCCCAGAGCCTCTTTTTAAATGCACAAATCAAAAACTCTAGACAAATTGTACTGCTGACCCAAGCACTTGCTAACGAAAGCCCAGAAGCTGCTTTCAAAACCATAAAAAGTATTCTGCACTTGCACCCACTTAAGAGCTTTAAGTGAATTCAGAAATAAGAACAAGTTATTGAGTTTGAAGTACATGGGAATTTAAAAATACTTAGAAATTCTGCTTAAGCATAGCGTGCCCGTTACACTCAGAGTAAGTAGGGTTTTGCCCTCCTTGACAGAATTATCAGGATTATCAATCTTTAGAACTCATTTCCTCATGCACCCAAAAGTTTGCCAGCTCCTACCCAAAGGAATTCAAGTTTAAATGAAAAAGCAGAAAACCCTCTTTTAGCTCTCTGCGTGGCTGTCAAAGAGAAGCAGAACTGTGGAACACACCCATGCATTCAAAACAGACTCACAGCTTGACCGGCACATAACCCAGGACCTCTGAAGAGTCAGCACAAAGGAAGCGATCTGGAAGATTCCTGTTAGCTCCTTGGCATTGCAAACAACTCTCGGAAATGACTGAAATCCTCACAAAGGCAGCTACTTGTACAAATGCGTGCAAGGAAAGAGAAAAATTCAACTGACTGGCCAGACACGGACAAGTGTCCAGAGATTTCTGTGTTGTTAGATCAGCCATATTTTCTTGGGCCTCATATCAACATGATGACAGATTGGAAACAGTACTGGCTCTGACACTGCCTGCTTGTCCCCACCCTGGTCAGGCATTTGATTTCCCAAATGAGGAGTTGAACTTGAGGCCCCTGCCAGCTCTAACTATTTAGGGGTGAGCATAACCTGCATTTCTAGAAGAAAACCATAACTCGTCCTTAACCAACTCAAATGGGAACAGCATGTATAAAGGCTTCCTCTCACTCATTTGTTTCACACAATATTTGGCCATAAAGGAAGTGCTTAAGAAACACACTAGTTAAATGAACAGGATAAAATACAAAATAATTGCATGGATAAAAGTAGAACTAACTTAGGAAACTACAGCTCAAGCCTCAACAGTCATTTCAAGGCCCATTCACCTTTTAAAACAGTTATTACATGAATCAAAAAAGTTGGTCTTTCTTTAAAAGAAAAAAACATTTTAAACTTCACGAAACTGGCAGAAAACCCTAGAAGAATCATGTAACCTGGAAGGTAAGGGCTGGAATCTGGTCCCCAGATGTTGTTTTGTTTGATAAGCACAATGTTGCCAGTTGGTGGTGGAGGGGGGGCACTGTTTATTTAGTTTTACTTAAACCATTTTTTAAAATGGCTTAAAAATTTTAAAATGGTTTAAAAATTCTTTTGTTTTTGTTTTATTTGAAAGGCAGAGAGATAGAGAGAGAAATCTTCCATCTGCTAGTTCATTCCCCAAATGTCTACAATAGCCGGAGCAAGGCCAGCCCAAAATCAGGAGCCCGGAATGCAATCCAGGTCTCCCTCATGGCAGGCAGAAACCCAAGTACATGGGCTAATACCTACTGCCTTCCGGAGTGCACATTGGCAGGGAGCTGGGCTGGAAGTGGAGACAGGACTCGAACCAGGCATTCTGACCTGGGATGACTTACCTACAGTGCCAAACACCTGCCCCTGAACCAGTTTTGTAAAATCTGGATTCTCTTAGAAAAAATGAGAAGAGCAGCAAATTGAAGCATCCCCATATAGACACAATCCCCTGGAGCTAAGTCTAAGTTTCGGATTGAGTCCACTTCTAAAACAAGGTACATACCTATCTCCTGTTGCATGAGGCTCTGACCATTGGCTAACTGTGTTTATAAACAGATACAATAACTTGTTACCAGTGTTGTTTGGCAACACTGCTTATAATAAAAACTATCCCTGATCAGTAAACTGTATCTGGACTGGGAGTAACCATGGAAAATCTGGAAGTACCTGAGCAGGAGGCCAACGCTCTGCCGCCCCCCCCCTCCCCCCCGGGGTGCAGTGAGAGCCTGTGTTAATTGCTGTGCAGTTAATTGCTTCCTCAGGCTACCATAACAAGCTGCCACAAACCTACTCGCTTAACCAAACACAAATGTATTCCCTCATAGCTGTGGTGATCAGAGCTTGAAAACCAAGCAGCTGGCAGGACTGGTTCTTTCTGGGGGTTCTCAGTGTCTGGTGGCTGCAGGCAACCGTGGGGAGCCCTGCCTGAGAGACACATTGCCCAGATCTCCGCCTCTGACTCCACTTCGGCCCCCCTGCCGTGTGTCTGTGTTTCAAACTCCTTCTTTCTAAGGACACCAGCCCCTGGATGATGGTATCTGCAAAGATGCTATTTCCAAATAAGGAAATATCCAGGATTGACTTGAATATATTTGGGGAAGGGGGCACTATTGAATCCATCACCTGCCTCCAGCAGGGAGGGCGTCATGGAATCTGGGTCTATAGAGTGTCTCAAAAATAATGGTTCCCCTGGGGTTGGGGACTTGAAGCTCTGAGCCCACTATTGTGGATCTCATGTGCTGGTGCCTGAGCTCTGCCGGGGACAGGGGAGTTTACTGAGGGCCCTGGGCACCGACTGCTGCTGCAGGGAGCGCACTGAGGAAGAGCACCTGACGCCACCCTGCTGCAGGCTCTGATTCCGACTTGCGTCCATCTCAGTAAACGGTGCCCAGTGCAGACCTGGTCATCTGTGTCCCAATGTACAGCTGACTCTGCTGGTGCTACACGCCAAATCGACTTCACTTAATTATTTTGTGCACCTGATCTTGGTAGGTGTGGCCCCTGATCTAAAGAATTAGCCAAACTGGCCGGTGCAGCGGCTCAATAGGCTAATCCTCCACCTGCAGCGCCAGCACACCGGGTTCTAGTCCCGCTTGGGGTGTCGGATTCTATCCCGGTTGTCCCTCTTCCACGCCAGCTCTCTGCCATGGCCTGGGAAGGCAGTGGAGGATGGCCCAAGTCCTTGGGCCCTGCACCCACATGGGAGACCAGGAAAAGAACCTGGCTCCTGGCTTCGGATCAGCGCGATGCACCGGCCGCAGCGGCCATTGGAGGGTGAACCAATGACAAAAGGAAGACCTTTCTCTCTGTCTCTCTCTCTCTCTCTCACTGTCCACTCTGCCTGCCAAAAAAAAAGAATTAGTCAAACTTTCATCAATTTAATAAATATTCACCAAGTGCGTATGCATGGTAGGTAAGGCTATGGATACAGCAGCGAAGAAAACAGACACAATCCTTCTCCTCAGAAGGCTTCTATTTTGCAGGAAAAGACAGACAAAGACAGCCTTGCATAGCAGCCAGGGAAGCGGCCAAGGGTCCCGGAGAACACTCCAAGTAAACGAAGTATCCCAAGAGAGAGGGAGGAGACAGTTTCATCAGTACTGCCCCCCAGTCCTGTGAGATGAAGACTAAGAACCAAGCCCTGGCAGTAGCAGCACAGAGGCCATTGGTTACTACACTAAGAGCAACCCCGTGGAGCAATGGGATGAAGCAATGGTTGCAGAGGGTTGAGAAAAAAACAGCAGGAAAAAGGAATTGGGTACCACAGGTAAAGACATGGGTTTCAGAAAGCTGTGTGGTAAGGCTAGCAGCAAATTGAGGCAGTGGCTGGAGGGGTTCAGGGTCAAGACTATGGTGTTCTTTTTAAGATGACAGAAATCACGGCATGTTGGGAAGCATCATTACGGGAGAACTGGTGAAGTGCTGTCCTCAGGCGGGCAGGAAGGGCTCAGCTGGCACTTGATGCTCTGACGTTCTGAGCAGTCAGAGGCCTTGGGATGAGGGTGCATTTCCTGTGGGACACCACATCAGTTCTCCCTGAGGCTGCCCAGGCCAGCGTGTCTAACACGGAAAAGGCAAGGCACCTGGACTTCAGATTCTATCATCACTGTCACCAGTGAGGGGCTGGAAAAGTGCATCTTGTTACCAGCAATGCAATGATGGTGCAGAAATAAGCACTCATTCACGCAGCTGCTCTTTGCAGGCCTGCCACGCCCCAGTTCCCACAGTATTTCTAAAGGCCGGGGATATGGCATTGAGCAAAATCATCATTTATAAATCATGTTTATTAGTCACATTATTAAGATATTTGCTTGTATTTATAAATGGATTCTGAGCTGCTCTGAGTTGTCTTTTTTATGCTTTGATAAAAGCTCTCATTTTCCCAAGAGTGAAGGGCTTTTATTTGAGAGTAGGTATTTGGGATACTTTCTCTCACTCTTTGCCAGCTTTCACCCCAAGAGCCTTTTGAAATATATGTAAGTGATATTGGAATCTGGTCACATTCAGATACACTAGTAGGATATTTCCATTGCCTTTCTTTTAAAAAGATTTACTTATTTATTTGAAGGGCAGAGTTACAGAGAGAGAGAAGGCCAGACAGAGATCTTCCATTTGTTGGTTCACTCCCCAGATGGCCGCAACAGTGAGGGCTGGAGGGCTGGGACAAGCCACTTCATCCAGGTCCCCCACGTGCATGGCAGGGGCCTATGCACTTGAGCCATCTTCACTGGTTTCCCAGGTGCATTAGCAGGGAGCTGGATCCGAAATGGAGCAGCCAGAACCCAAACTGGCACCCATATAGGATGCCAGCACCACAGGCAGCAGCTTTAGCGGCTATACCACAACACCGGCCCCTCATTGCCACTGCCTTTTAAGAACTGCTCTTAATTTCTTTCTGTCCATCTTTTAAATGTTGCTCAAATGTAGTTATATTGTCTCATGAAACCAAACTGAGATCATTAAACTATCTGATTTCTCTTCCTTCAGTTTTTACAATAACGGAGTCCTACACGTGGGAAAGTAAGGAGTATAGAATTGCCAAGACTTCTTTTTGGCTAAATGTAGACACTTGAATTCTCTACCTTTTACTAAAGAACACATTCCACCTTGCTAAGCCTTTTTAAAGGTCAGCTGCCACTCTGAAAGCATTGATTTGTTTCAGTCTTTTTGGCGGCCTCCTTTTCAAGGTGTGTTTCTCTGATTTCCTGGCAGTATACTTATTTCATGAGGAATGCTCCTTTTAGAGAAGCACAAAGCCTCTACTAAACTCTTCCTCATTCATGGTAGAGTCTGTTAGCTAGATTTCCCACTAGTTTAACATTGTATTTTAGTGTTAGATTTCCTGTAGTGTGTTACACTGTATTTTACAATACATCCATTTTCCAAAATGCACTTGGAGCATGGCTGTACGTGGAGAGGGAGGTAGGGAGGGAAGGTCGGGAGGAAGGCAGAGGGAGAGAGAGAGAGAGAAAGAGAGAGAAGACGAGAGGGAGAGGGAGAGAGACAGGGAGACAGACAGAGACAGAGAGACAGGGAGATTATATAACTTCTGTGGTAGCCTTGTTTTCTTCAGCACATTTCAGAAGAATCATACTTATCCTCACAGTTTCAAACACTGTTCACTGTGGATACATTGCATTTACAAAACATTCTTTGCTTAGAGTGATAACTAAACTTTAGCTTTCCTTTCCTCACCTCCAAATATTTGTGCACTACTGGAGAGAAGAACTCCACATCACGTGAGTTCAGTATTGGACCTGTGAAATCTCACCGCCTAACGTGATCCTCCTGGAAGTAGCTGCACACAGTAGAAGTGCTGTTCTGTCGTAGCTGATCTGTAACGTGTGTCTCCCTCACAGCCCATCACCTCCACCTAGCACCTACTCAGCAACGGTTCCACTTACAATTTTTCACCCTTACAATGGAGTGCATTCAATGGAAACCATACTTGGAATTTTGAATTCACGGTGGGTTTATGGGATGGGACCCCACAGTAAATTGGGAAACAACCTTCTTTTCAGATTCCCATGTAGTTTGGCTCTTGGGGCAATGTCATCTTTTCAGTATGTAGGAAAGTACCACTGAAGCCTTCCTACGGCTTGGGTGAAGAGTGTGTGAGGCCCAGATACGGGAGCCCTACGCCTATGTCTACAAATACCAACATCTCATGTCACTCTCAACTAAATGTATGATGATGTGAGTGATAAGAGTGCTCCACAAATCCTCAACCTGAACAGTAAACAGAGGGGTTAATGTTGACCTAACAAATGCTGGAACATTAGCACAAAAGGTAAAGAAAACAAGGGTTGCTTAAGAGGATAAAAATTCCCAAATATCCATTTACACAATTTGTCCCAAAGGCTAAGCACATTAAGACAAGTCCAAAATTGAGAAAGGAGAAGGCCTTCAAGGAGAACTGTGTAATAGCCTCTCACATGAAAGAAGAGGTTTCAAAGCACATTTTAGGTGACGCTTTTTGCTTCCCTAACAAGATTTTAAAGGAAACAAGCCTATTGCCAAAAAAGCAGAGAAATGAACCTTGAAAATTAAGGCCACTGAGAACTGGCTACTTCCACAGATAGGTTACTGATAGGTTACTCTGCCCCAGCGCCCCACAGACACCTAAAGAGAATGCACTTAGTGGTGACCCAGAAAGCACTCAGGGAGCACCACGTGTTTTGTGACTTAAGTCCTCTTTGATGAGTCAGGCAACAGTGGTATCACCTGTGCTTCCCTTACTCCACGAGAGTACACTTCAAAACCTCTGAAAAATGTGTGGGTATTAGGAGCTGCTCGGAGAAGTTAAAGGAGAGACGGCTCCTCCTTCTGTGAGACAACAGGTGGTGGCCAGCTCTGGACCAACCCCAGGGCTGCGCACCGCCCAAAAGTGCTTCTGATGCCAGTGACTATGGAACTTGAGCGTGTTTTTCTCATTCTTGTGCTGGGGCAAAACAGTCGGGAATTGTGCAATGGGATCACTTAGAGGCCTGATGCCAAGCTCACACCAGGACAGCCTGGGCTGGCCTAAGCCCCGGCAGCCTCCCCCAGCGCCTCCCGGAGTGGGAGCACACGGGCCACACTTGCCTACGGCTGGGGCCAAGTGTGCAACGGGAAAAACAAAACCCACCGCTTTCCTTTAGGAAGGAGGACAGCGCTTCTGTTGCTGTTCGTGGAGCGTTAAATACTGGTGCGGACAAGGCAGGGTGGGCGGCGCTCCCACACGCTTGACGATTTTCCACGCACGACCCCGTTTCCTCGATACTTTCTCAAGATCACAGCCTGGACTTCGCTCTCTGGAAAGTGGCCGCACGCAAATGCTGCCTGCGCCACCAGCTAGAGGCCAAACAGCAAAGAAAACCCTCGGGACCCTGGGCAAGACACCACCGCGATCCACACCGACGCCCCTGGCCCGCGCCAACCGCATTCCCGGGAAGGCAGGCCAGCCCGGGACGGCCTGCTCCGGGCGGCTCCCACCCCGCATTCGGGACCAGCGCCCAACAGGGAGCCCCCGCAGGGGGAGCTTTCGCCAGGCGGCCGCCACATCAACAAGCCCGGCTCCAGACTGTCCCGTGGCCGGGCAGGGCAGCGCCCCCCGGCTCGACGGAGCGCGCCGTTCGGCTGACCAGACCCTTCCCCGCGGCTGCGGAGGTCGCCCTCGAGGCAAATTCTAGCTCCTCCATTTCCGCCCGCTGCCGCCGCCTCAAAATTTGCAGCCCGCAAGCAAGTTCAGTGCCAGGCCGCGCCTTACAGGGGCCCTCGGGGCGCTCCCCGCCGCTCCCTTCGTGCGGTCGCGGACACCCGAACCGCTCCCGAAGTGCGGAGCGCCCGGCCGTGGGCCCCAGAGCTAAAAGCACCCCACACACCCCCGGCCCCGCCGCCCCCCCCCCCCCCGCCCCAGGAGGTGCCCAGTACCGATGCCCTGGATGAAGATGAAGCCAGTGACCAAGAGCACCGGGTGCCAGTTAAACTCGAGCGCGCCTCCGTCCCAGCCGAGCCCCTCGCGGTAGTGCAGGACCCAGATGAGGGTGAAGATCACCGACAGGAAGCCGACGAGCAGCGCCGACACCAGCAGCCCCAGGAAGCCCCTGTAGCCCTCCATGGCCATCACAGCCCCATGCTCCGCGCCGCCGCTGCCTTTTGGTCCCGGCGGCGGGCCCCGGGCGGCGACTCTCGCGGCTGTCCCCGCCCCCGGGGAGGGGCTTTCTCAGCCGGGGCCGCCGCGCGGGCCTCTCGGAGGGTGCGCGCCCCTGGCCCGTGCCCACCCGCGCGCCCCACCCCCGGGATGGCGCGGCACCGCCCCTCACCCGCGTGCCGCCTGGCCCAGGGCTCGCGTCGCCCTCAGCGGGTAGTGTCGGGAGGGCGCCGTGGACCTTACGCCCTCTTGCTGGATCCCTGCCCAAAGCGCGGCGGGGGCAGGGGCACGCGCTTTGGGCCGTCAGATACCGGGATCCCTCGGGTGGGGTCGTGCGTGTGTAGTGTTCTGGTGCCAGGGTCCCTGCAGGAGGAGGCTGCGGGGCGGTCTGGGCTTGGCCAGGCTCGCAGTTTGCTGGGGAGAGAGGGCAGACTGGCACCTCCTGGCCCCTGGCCTCGCGTGGAGAGTGCCACAGAAATGGCCACAGAAACGCCAACGCACCCCGACCAGTCGGACTCCCAGCCTCGCCTTGATGAAGTGAACCTGGGTCTCTGCCTTCTTCCCAGCGTGCCCGTCACCCTGTGCTCTGGACCAGGAGCCTGTCCTCCTTACCGGGGCTTCCAGAATGCATTCGGAGACCTTAGAATGTGCCCAAGTATATCTGGGTGATTTTCCATAGAGATTTTAGACCAAAGCAGTACAGGTGTCCAGCCGGGGTAGTGGGGCAGAATGGAGGGATAGGAGACTGCAGACTTCACCTGTGCCATTATCCTCCCTACCCCCCAAAGCAGGAGAGTAAGCAAATGGAAGGCAAAGATCCCTTCCCCCAGCCCAGCCCTCCACGCAGTCCTTTCTCAGGACCTGACCTGACGCTCTGCAAGTCCTTGCCTGCACACCTTTCCCCCCCAGCTGCTGCCCACTCCCTGCTCACTTCCTTTCCTCTATATTTGCTGACCCCTCTTCAGACAGGAAACTAGGACGTTTGCCATGTTCCTATTTTACACCCCTACCTTCCCACCCAAGACCTCTCTGCATCACCTATCAGAATGTAACATAATGATCTGCTTGTCTGGCCCTCTCCACTCTCCAGACTGCCCCCCTGCAGGCGTTAACTCTCCACTTTATCACTTTATTCCACCTTGGTGTATCACAGTTACTTAACATTTGTTGGTTCCTGGGACTGAGTGTGTCAAAGAGGGTCCAGGCAGGAAACAGATGGCACATTCTCTAACTGGGAAGTTGAAAGATGAACAGGACAACTAAGAGACACAGTTGTGGGGCCAGCGCTTTGGCACAGCAGGTTAACGCCCTGGCCTGAAGTGATGGCATCCCATATGGGCACCGGTTAGAGACCCAGCTGCTCCACTTCCGATCCAGCTCTGCTATGGCCTAGGATAGCAGTAGAAGATAGCCCAAGTCCTTGGGCCCCTGCACCCACGTGGGAGACCTGGAAGAAGCTCTTGGCTCCTGGCTTCGGATCAGAGCAGCGCAGCCATTGCGACCAATTGGGGAGTGAACCACTGGGTGGAAGACCTGTCTCTCTCTGTCTCTCTCTGTCTCTCTCTGTCTCTCTCTCTCCCTCTCCTCTCTCTGTGTAACTCTTTCAAATAAATAAATAAATAAATCTTTATTTAAAAAAAAGAGACACACACACACACAGAGTTGTGGGCAGGTGTAGGAAACCACAGCAGTTGAACAGTGCCCTCACCTGAAGAAGCGTTGGTTGCTGTAATCCAGAGGGAGATGTGTGTGCAGAGGGCAGTCCACCAGAGGGGTGGAGTGGAGGCCTGCAGCCAGCCTGCAGGGCAGGAAGAAACGCTGGGAAAACAGATACATGTCCCACCATAGCCTCTGATCTCCTGGGCGCTGTGGCCCCATGGCTAACCAGAACCTAACCAGAAGCCAGAGGGCAGCGGATGTAGTATATGTAGGTCAGCTCCCCAGGCAGAGCGCCCATTGCAGAAGGGTCAGAGGAGCTCTGTAGGGATACATGGAAACCTTCCTAGGCTCTGTTGGTTACTCTGACACTTCTTGTTCCTGAATGCTGCAAACAGCTCTGTTGAATTCGATACTGTTTATCTCCCTTGGTGACCTTTACCAAGTCACCTTATAGCAGTGCCGTTGTATCCCTAGTCTTCTCCCTGAAGTGTGCAGTTCTGGTATCCAGTGTATGTCTGGACCCCGGGACTCATCACCTCACTCCCTTCATGAGTTCATTTTGCTTCACAGCAGCAGCAAATGAGGGTCTCTGGGATCCCGAGACCCTGTTTAACAAAATTCTCCAGAGAACGAAAACCTGGCTGAATGATGCTGAATGGCCTTATTATAAGCTAAACAGAGAGAGTTTCGACCTCAGAATTTAAGGACTGATCTGTGATAGAAACATGTTGCTGTGGTGTGAATGTTAGTTTGGGTGACCCCCAAAGACCCATGTGTTAAAGGCTTGGCCCCCAAACTCTTGTGTTAATGGTGGTGAGACTGGAAATGGAATCTAGTTGTGGTGTGTAGTGGCAAGGCCATTGGAAGTGATTACACTGTGTTAGGCTGATAGAGTGCAGCCTCCATGAGTGAGTCCTGGTGGCTTCACATACTCTCACACACACACACACACACACACTCACACTCCCTCTTGCCATGAGATGTTCTGTGCCACCTCAGGATCTTGCCAGCAAGAATTCATCACCAGAGGCCTGGCCAATGGGGTTGCCCAATCTGCAACTGTGAACCTCCAAAACTGTGAAACAAAACAAACCTCCTTTCTTCATAAGTAGCTTGTCCTAGGTAGTTCATCATAGTAATGAAAAGCTGACTAATCCGCTGGTCACTTAGAAAAGGAATATTTTAAATAAATACTGTTGGGCTGGTACTGTGGTATAGTGGGTAAAAGCCACCGTTTGCAGTGCCACATTCCAAATGGGTGCTGGTTTGAGTCTTGGCTGCTCCACTTCTTATCTAGCTTCCTGCTAATGCACCTGGGAAAGCAGTGGAGGACAGTCCAAGTCCTTGGGCCACTGCACCCATGTGGAAGACCTCGGTAAAGCTCTTGGCTCCTGGCTTTGGCTGTAGGGAACCAGACCGGAGGAACCGTGCCCCTAAGATGGCGCCGACTCCCTGCTTCCGGGGTTCTTCCTCATCTCAGGGAGTTCCCGCTCTTGCTCGCTCCTTCCCGCCTTGCCACGAGATTGTCCTATCCCCGCGCTTCTAGCCTATCACCTGATTTGTGACGTGTATTGTGCATATAAACCCTTGCTACGCGGGTGTAAGGGAAGTTCCTGCCCAGAAGAGATCGAAGCTGGATCTCCTGCTTGCCGAGCAATAAAGGAACCCCGTGCAAAGTGTTCGGTCTCTGTCTCTTGCTGGACGAGGACGGCGCCGAGCAGCTGGTGGCCCGTACGGGGAGCTTCCTCTACGTTGCCCGGTAAGTAGAAGGTAAGCGAGGTCAGTCTTACCGTCTGGGCCCCGCGAGTGAGGTATATCTCGTGGTTGGAGGGTGGACGCACCCTAAGATAGCGGACGTGTTTCCCCGCTTTAAACTGAAAGAATAGCAGACTTGTTTCCCCGCTTTAAACTGAAAATAAGATAGCGGACGTGTCTTCCCGCTTTAAACTGAAAATGGGAAATTCATCTAGCCATTCAATGTTGCTTAATCCGTTAAAAGCATTATTGCGTAGCAAAGGGATTAAGGTTTCTAAGACCACACTTGTCAGGTTCCTTGGAAGTGTTGATTTCTTTGCGCCGTGGCTCACCCACGAGGGCCAAATAACTCTTGAGTCTTGGGAGAAATTAGGAAAGGATCTCCGGCGCACAGTTAACGATCCCCAGGAACCCGATATCGACCCCATTGTTCTCCCCTTATGGGAACTACTGCGGGCGTGCCTCCAAGAGGAGAGGTCGGTGGGAGCGGACCGCCCGACTCTTACGGCGGTTCGCGAGGCTCTCGAGGAAGTTCGTTCTCAGAGCTCGGACGGCGCCCGGGACCTCATACAATTTAAGGACACGGGATGCCAGACTTCCTCACTGGCCTCAGGCTCCGAATGTGGCTCCGCCTCCTCTGAGTCTGAGGGGGAAGGGGACGGCGATTCTAAATCCCCGCCTCCTACGTATGCGCAGCTGCGGCAAAAGTTAAAAGATGCCTGTTTACGCCCTCTAGTGCCTACGGCTCCTCCTATCGATGTCGTGCCCGCCCATCAGATTAAAGACGCAGCGCCTCCTACTGGCGGTCATGTAGGCGTGCCTCAGCCCCATCTAACACCCGTGCCGCCATGGCCATTAAACGTCCCAAATGTGCCACCTTTTTCAGGCAGACAGTTTCATCAACAAGCCTGGAAACAGTTGCGAACTGGCGCTCCCGCTGCCCCCGCTCAGGCTTACCCTGTTTTGGCTTTGGGCACGCGAGAGGCCCGGCACGAACCATTGGACATGACAGTATTAAAACAACTTAAGGCTGCGGTCCATGACTATGGACCCACAGCCCCATTCGCATTGTCACTCCTTGAATCAGTCGGCCAGTCCATTTTAACACCTAGCGACTGGACCCAATTGGCTCGGGCCTGTTTAAGTCCAGGCGGCTTTCTTTTGTGGCAATCTATGAATACAGAGTGCTGTCATGACCAGGCAGATGAAAATGCTGAGGACGGCCACCCTACGTGGAATGCTGATATGCTTTTAGGGCGTGGACCTTATCAGGCTGACCAGACCCAATTCCCTAGACAAGTATACAGGCAAATTTCCAACTGTGCCCAACGTGCGTGGAGGCAGGCGTCCAATCCAAGTGACTCAGCTAGCCACCTCACCAAGATCGTTCAGGGCACGGCCGAACCCTTCGCTGATTTTGTCGCTCGCATACTTGAGGCTGCGTCGCGTATTTTCCCTTCCGAGGTTGACGTTCAGCCACTGGTCAAACAAATTATTTTTGAGCAGGCTAATAAAGAGTGCAAAAACATTCTTCGACAATATAGACATAAATCTCTGGACTCCTGGTTAAAATACTGCAGAGATACCGGTGGGCCACTTACTAATGCGGGCCTAGCTGCGATGCTGGCAAAAGTCAAAGAAAACAGTCCAAAATCTAAATCGACCCGACCCCCCATATCTTCAGGACTTTGCTTCCAATGTCATCAACCGGGTCACAGAAAACGCGATTGCCCCAATCTCAGCCATGGGTATTCCACGGCACAGCCTTCAGGCATAGAGCCTTGTCGCCGTTGCCGCAAGGGCCCTCATAGGGCAGAGGTATGCCGTTCTGCTTTCGATATCGATGGCAACCCACTTACAGGTAGCGCCCAGGGGCCAAAAAACGGCCAGAGGGGGCTCCCCAACCCAGCGAGGAGCCCCCAAAATCAAATCTACTCTCAGGTTCCACCTCCCGTGTCTGCGCTACACCCAGTGCACCCTCAGCCCGTGCCACTCACGGGTCCGCAGGCCTGGACCTCCGCGCCACCTCCCCTCTCCTCTTAACTCCGGAGATGGGGGTACAATTAGTGGAGAGCGACTGCTCCGGTCCTCTGCCCCCGGATTCGGTTGGATTAGTGTTGGGTCGGTCCTCCGCCGCCCTCCGAGGGCTAGCTGTGATCCCCGGGGTAGTTGACTCTGATTTCACTGGTAAAGTAAAGATCATGGTTCAGGCCCCTCAGGGACCTTTAGTAATCAATCCTGGAGACCGTATCGCACAAATGTTATTACTGCCCAGTCTTCACTCTTTAATCCCAGCTAAAAACCACGTTCGCGGCGCTGGTAACTTTGGGTCCTCTGGCATTAATTTTACCGGCTTACATATGCTTTTAAATGAACGTCCCACTTTAGTGTTGCAGATTAACGGCAAGGACATTAAGGGACTTTTAGACACAGGAGCCGACAAATCCATTATAGCAACAAAGGACTGGCCTAGTACATGGCCTACAAATGTGGCGGAACAAACCTTGCAAGGACTTGGTTTTGCTCATTTCCCAAAAATCAGTGCAGCCTTGTTGTCATGGCAGGATAGCGAGGGTCATAGAGGACAGTTTTCTCCATTCATTTTTCCTCTACCCATTTCCCTTTGGGGGAGAGACGTCCTGGCCGAAATGGATGTTGCTTTGGTCACCACTTCCCCTGCAGTACGATCTATGCTACAAAATATGGGTTACGTCCCAGGCAAGGGACTCGGTGTCCAGCTCCAGGGCCACCCTTCCCCCATTGAACCAAAACAAAGACCAAGTAAAGTTGGCCTGGGTTTTTCCTAGGGGTCACTGTTTCGCCTCCTAAACCAGTGGAGCCTTTACCCATCTCGTGGCTAACGGACGTACCCGTCTGGGTTCCACAGTGGCCCCTATCTCAGGAGAAACTGGAGGCAGTCAACACTCTGGTCTTGGAGCAGGTCAACGCTGGTCATTTGATCCCATCCACCTCTCCATGGAATACGCCTATTTTTGCCATCCGCAAAAAATTAGGTCAATGGAGACTCTTACATGATCTTAGGGCAGTCAACGCACAGATGCAGCCTATGGGCCCTGTGCAACGTGGTCTTCCTCTGCTTTCGGCACTTCCCAACCAATGGCCTGTTATTGTAATAGATCTTAAGGATTGTTTCTTTTCCATTCCATTGGACAAAAAGGATACCCCACGTTTTGCTTTTACTGTCCCCACCCAGAACCAGGAACAACCGGACAAGCGTTGGGAGTGGACAGTCTTGCCTCAGGGTATGACTAATAGCCCCACCATGTGTCAAGTCTATGTAGCCCAAGTACTAAAACCTCTTAGAGACCGATATTCCGACTGCAGGTGCCTACATTATATGGACGACCTACTGTGTGCAGCCCCCACAGCAGAGAGGCTCCTGGCCTTATACAGTACACTCCAACAAGTGCTGGAAGGGGCAGGGCTGCATATTGCACCTAATAAGGTGCAATTGTCGTCTGTAGTTTCTTATCTTGGGGCTATAGTCGCCCCTACTCAAATTAGACCTCAAAAAATTCAAATAAAAATCAATGCTATCTCCACTCTAAATGACTTACAAAAACTTTTAGGGGATATCAATTGGATTAGGCCCTACCTTAACATTCCTAATGCTGCATTGCAGCCCCTCTTTAATATACTTAAAGGAGACCCGGATCTTGCTTCCCCCCGAACCTTCACCTCTGAGGCCAAACAAGCACTGTCAATTGTCAACGATGCCCTTAGTAAAGCTGCCCTAAAACGTTGGGACCCTGCGGGAGACCTTACTCTTTGGGTCCTCGACACCCTTAAACAGCCCACCGCGGTCCTATGGCAGGATGGGCCTCTCCTCTGGATCCATCCCTCAATGTCATCTACTAGATCTATTAGTTACTATCCCGTGGCAGTGGCGGAGATAACTCTCCTAGCCATTCAGAGGGCTATCCAACATTTTGGACGCGAACCATCCACCATTGTTGTCCCCTATTCCATGGAACAGGTACGTGTGCTAATCGCTTGTACTGATGCTTGGGCGGTTTTAGTCTGCTCCACTTCCGCAACTATTACAAACAGAACACCCTCTGATCCTTTGCTAACCTTTGTTCAGTCTCACCCAGTTATTTTTCCAAAGTCCACATCCCAAAAGCCCTTACAGGGAGCCCCAGTAGTGTATACCGACGGTTCTAAAACAGGAGTCGGTGCATATGTTGTTTCAGGATCTGTGCCAAAAACATTCCAATTCGCTACTAACTCCCCCCAGGTAACTGAACTTCTTATAGTTAACCAAGTCTTCTCTGATTTCCCCGGACCTGTCAATATTGTGTCTGATTCACGCTATGTGGTTAATTCTGTGTCTATCCTTGAGGCCGCAGGACTAGTCAATTCTTCATCCTCCGTAGCGACAGTTTTCCTCACCCTGCAAAAATCTATTTGGAATCGGTCTGCTCCTTTCTTTATTACTCATATTAGAGCTCATTCTTCCTTACCTGGACCCATGACCACAGGCAATGCTATAGCTGATCAAGCCACACGCCCCATTTGGATACTCCAATTTTCTTCCCCAGAAGAGCAGGCTATCCAGTTTCATTCAGAGTTCCATGTAAACGCAAAAACCCTTGCCGCCAAATTCGGTCTTTCTCGTGCTGCCGCTCGCGATATTGTTCGCCATTGTGCCGCATGCCCTACTTTAACCCCTGTGCCTTCGGTGGGGGTTAATCCCCGAGGATTACTACCAGGACATATCTGGCAGATGGATGTCACCCACATATCCGAGTTTGGGACCTTAAAGTATGTTCATGTGTCAGTTGACACCTGTTCCCAAGTAATTTTTGCTTCTCTGGAGACGGGTGAGCGTACCACCCATGTCATTAATCACTGCCTTGCTGCATGGGCAGCCTGGGGCAAACCAAAAACTTTAAAAACAGATAATGGTCCTGCATACACAAGTAAATCATTCCAAGATTTCTGCACCCGTATGCAGGTACAACATAAAACTGGAATCCCTTATAACCCTCAGGGACAGGCCATAATTGAAAGGGCTCATCGAACCCTCAAGGCTTTTCTCTTAAAACAAAAGGAGGGAATTGCCACGGGCAAAACCCCTCGAATGCGCCTCTCCCTTGCACTGTTTACTATAAACTTTTTGAATTTGACAGATCATTCTATGTCCCCCGCTGAGAGACACATGTTAAAGGAGCCATCTTCACGAGGCTATGTCCGTTGGAAAGATGTCCTCACGGGAAAGTGGTACGGCCCGGATCCGGTATTATGCTGGAACCGAGGCGCGGTCTGTGTCTTCCCACAGGAATCTGGAAGAAAACCTCTCTGGATACCGGAAAGATTGGTCAGAAAAACAGCCCCGCCGCCACAAGATACACCTCTATCACCTACGGACGACATCTCCCCCGAGATAACCGAGATTACCACGCTCTCACAGGACGACAAATTGCAACAAAACAACGAGACGTGAGATGCACCCCTTCCGCTTCTTCATACTGGCAGCGGCTTTGCTCCCTGGCTCTTATGCGGGCTTTAACTCCAACCCCACTGCTTTACTGCAGAACGTAGGCAACCCTTGCGACTGCAAGGGGGGGACCAGCAACACCGTACTGCAGCGTACTCACATCGCCACAGCTGATTGTGGGGACAAAACTGCATATCTGCCCCTCCAGGGGATCCCCGGCCTACCACGCGGCTACATATGTGTGCCCAAACCCCGCGTTTCTGATCCCCATAGCAAAAACCACTCCTGTCCTTGCTCGACCTTTCAAGAATCCATGCACAGCTCTTGCGATTCCTCATACTTCCAATGCACTTCTGGCGGTCAGTCGTACTATGCCACCCAGTTACAAAGTACTCGCAGGTCCTCTAGTCCTGACCATTTGCCACAGGTAGTCCATTCATCCCCCTACCTCTCAGCCCCCTGTGTTGGTACGCCTGGACAGTGGGCGTGCTGGCGCACTACGGCACCCGTGCATATCTCTGATGGCGGAGGCCCACAGGACCAGCTCCGCCACCAACAGCTAACAAAGCGATTAAAACCCTCGTCCCCCCATCCCTACTCACGCCTCACATATGGACAATGCCTCCATCAGGCACACACCTTCCTCGAGTTGTCTTGTTCCCCCTCTCATTCATTGGGCTGTATCACCCATCCCTGACGGGGAGCGAAAACTGGGTATGCGAGACCAAAGGTACTGCAGCAGGAGTCCACCCGGGGGTTCCGGGGGTCCTGGGAGAGCATATGCATATGCATGCAGGTTCAATTCCCAGCCTGCCCCAGCAAAAGGGAATAAAAACTGATCCCTAACGGAGACATCAGGGGTTGTGGCCAGGCCCTTGAAGTTCCGTAACTAACGGATCACAAGCACGCTGGGTATGCACCTCTACTCTCTGCCTAGTAAATATTCTCCCGGCCCTCATGAGCCAGGGCCGTCGGGGATGTGATTTGTGCAAAAACAAAAGGAGGGAGATGTAGGGAACCAGACCGGAGGAACCGTGCCCCTAAGATGGCGCCGACTCCCTGCTTCCGGGTTCTTCCTCATCTCAGGGAGTTCCCGCTCTTGCTCGCTCCTTCCCGCCTTGCCACGAGATTGTCCTATCCCCGCGCTTCTAGCCTATCACCTGATTTGTGACGTGTATTGTGCATATAAACCCTTGCTACGCGGGTGTAAGGGAAGTTCCTGCCCAGAAGAGATCGAAGCTGGATCTCCTGCTTGCCGAGCAATAAAGGAACCCCGTGCAAAGTGTTCGGTCTCTGTCTCTTGCTGGACGAGGACGGCGCCGAGCATTTGGCCTAGCCCAGCTCTAGCTGTTACAGCCATTTGGGGAGTGAACCAGCAGATGGAAGATCTCTCTTTCTCTCTCTGCCTCTCTTTCTCTGTAACTCTTTCAAATAAGTAAATAAATCATTAAAAAAATAAGTAAATAAATATTGTCATGACTTAGTGTTCACAACTAAAAAAAAAAAACCAGGGCTGTTAGGTAGTGCAGTTTATCTCGGGAGACAGTAAGCAGTTTGTCATCAAAGTGCATAATCAGACTGGCTAGCTTGTCAGCAGTGCCACGTGGCTGCTGATGCATATGGCAGGTGGAAGGCAGCATCAAACAAGATGGCCTTTCTAAAAACTTGGGATTCTAGAAACATACACACATTGACACAGATTTTTATTGTCCCTGACAGAAATGTAGAATGCAGAGTAATAAGGTCAGTTGTGAAGGCATGGGAGAGAAATACAAACCCTGTCCACGGTGAGATGAGGAACCTGTAGGCCATGGACCTGCCAACCCCCTACGACGAGTACCGCATTGCTTCTGGCACACATGTCCACTGTTCTAACGCAAGGTGCGAGTAAGCTGTACACAGTGGCTTGCTTGGTGGGAGAAGCGGATCACGCTTTTTAAACTTTCAAATATTGACAATATGTTAGATAGTGTGTGCCTCTCCTCCCTTCCCCTTGCCTGCCCTGGAGGCTGAAGTCTGTGGCCTGCCTGATCCTTCAGCTTCCCGCTAGGTTTGGTTGATGGGCAGTGCCCACAGGACAGCAGAAGGCAGGTTGACCTACTTATTGCATAGGTCATAGTTTTCACGCTGGTCACATCGATCTTTGCCACTTGGCTTCCAAGTGTCCCCTCTTCCACAGCTCCAGCTCTCACAGGGGTCTGGCAACACCATCCCCACCTGCTTTCACAGGCGTAAGGGTAATATTGTTTTCCTGCTGTTGCTTCTTGCTTGTCTACACCACTCCTTCTTGGGTGCTCTTGAGTCCGTCTGTATCTCTGTAAATAGTCCATTTATTAAAATTTCTCCAGTTAAATCCTTTGCAAGAAGCACATGTTTATTATAAGATCCTGACAGATACAAATGGAAAAATGCTCTAGTCCAATCCTACTGTTTCCCTAGCCTCACCCCAATTAATTGTCCATGCCTTCTTAGAACATATCATGAATGGACCACGTATAAAGTGAGAGAAAAATCAAAGGCAGGAGGGCCAAGATGAGATCACAAACTCTCCTCTCCTCCCTTCAACTAGACAAGAGATTTGGGGGTCAGAAAGACATCCCAGATGACCACGACAAAGCAGCTTGCAGCTGACACCATGACTCATGATGTGAGCCAAGCCCAGGATGTGGTCAAAGGCTCCTTGGTGAAATAAAGCAAGGATTAGTGTTTGGAAAAGAACACAGTCAAACCCTTGTCAGTGGGAGGAATAGGCTTTTCTCAGGCAAGGCATCTCAAAGATCTACTGGCAGGTAAATTGTTCTCTCTGGGAAATGGTTAACCCTAGGAGGGACACTTTCCAGGGTCTACAAGGCCTCAACTGCCAGAGATGAAGAATATAGAAAATGGGGAGACACAGTTAATACAGCTACAAGATTGCAGGCAGAGATAAGGCATTTAAAACACATTACACACTGACGATTGACTAGAAAAGTTAAGATTCCAGAGCCTAAGCTAAGGTCAGAGAATTGGCAAGAGATGGAATGCCCTGGAACATTTTTCTTACAACCAAGCTTTCTTTCAAATAAACCAAATTATATAAGTACCTTGGGCTGTTTGGGTGGGACATTATGGTGTACAAAGAGCTGGGTTACACTATTATTAGTGAACAGTCAAAAACATCACCCTTGGAGAACTTTTATTGGATGCTTGCTTGTTTGACTTTGTCATAACAGGAATGAGTGTTTTAATTACAATCTTCTTTGTTACTGATGCATTTTTTTAAAGGGCATTCTCAGGCAGTGCCTCAGATACGTGTTTCCAGAATTTTGACTCACAGTTCCCAGGCCCACTGAAGTAGGAAGGAGTGGTGCATGTCCAGAAAGGAACTCTGTAGATCAGCCAGGCTCCCCCAAGATGTCAAATGCTTGGTGAAGTCAATTTTACCTGCAGACAGGTGAGACAGACCTCACTGGATATTTGAAAGACTTGATTCTAATTTCTGTTTTTAGAAAAGACATCCACGGGGTTGGCACTGTGGCTGACAGGTTGAGCCACCACCTGGAGTGTCGGCATCCCATATGGGTACCTGTCCTATCCTGGTTGTTCCACTTCTGACCCAACTCCCTGGCAATGCGCTTGAGAAAACAGCAGAAGATGGCACAATTTCCTGGGCCCCTGCATGCACATCAGAGACCCAGATGAAGCTCCTGGCTTCAGTCTAGCCCAACCACCAACCACAGTTGTTGTAGCCATTTGGGGAGTGAACTAGCATATGGAAGATTCTCTCTCTCACTCTCTCTCTCTCTCTCCTTTCTCTGTAACTCTGCCTTTCAAATAAATAAATAAATCTTTAAAAAATGTTTTTAAAAATTCATTTATTTATTTATTTGAAAACGGGGGGGGGGGCACTTTTCCATCTACTGTTCATTCCCCAAATAGCCATAACAACCTGGGCTGGGCCAGACTGAAGCCAGGAGCCAGGATCTCCACCCAGGTCTCCTGTGTGGTGAATGCAGGGGCCCAAGCACTTGGGCCATCTTCTGCTGCCTTCCCAGGCACATTAGCAGGGAGCTGGACTAGAAGCAGAGCATCCACACTTGAACCAGCACTCTGACATGGGATGCCAGTATCACAAGTAGCACCTTGACCTGCTGTGGCACAATGCTAGCCCTTTGATTACAATTTATTACCAAATAAAGCTCTCTTTTTTTTTTTTAAGAAAACATTTATTTTATTTGAAAGAGTTAAAAAGAGAAAAATCTTCCATCTGCTGGTTCACTCCCCAAATGGCCACAACAGCCAGGCTTCAGTCAGGCCAAAGCCAGGAGCCAGGAGCTTCTTCCAGGTCTCCCACATGGGTACAGGGGCCCAAGCCCTTGGGCCATCCTCTGCTGCTTTCCCAGGCACATTAGCAGGGAGCTGGATCAGAAGTGGAGCAGCCAGGACCCAAAACGGTGCCCATGTAGGATGCCAGTGTCACAGGCAGCAGCTTAACCCAGTATGCCACAATGCTGACCCCTCGAAGATCTTTTAAAGAGAAAAATCAAGGGGCTAGCACTGTGGCATAGTGGGTAAGGCCACCGCCTGCAGTGCTGGCATTCCATATGGGTGCTGGTTTGGAGTCCTGGAGGTTCCACTTCTGATCCAGCTCTCTGCTATGGCCTGGGAAAGCAGTGGAAGATGGCCCAAGTCCTTGGGTTCCTGCACCCATGTGGGAGACCCGGAAGAAGCTCCAGGCTCCTGACTTCAGATTAGCACAGCTCTGACAATTGTGGCCAACCGGGGAGTGAAGCCCTCTCTCTCTCTCTCTCTGCCTCTCCTTCTCTCTCTATGTAACTCTGACTTTCAAATCAAACAAATAAATGTTTTTTAAAAAGAGAGAGAAAAATCAAATTGTATGAACCCATATTTTACTTTGGTTCCAAAACAATATAGCTGCACTTCTGTCATTTGTATGTTGCCTCCACGCCTAGATCCTGGCGATTGCCACCAACAGGATGCAGTCTGGAATAAGGTAATCTGCCACTAGTAGCTTGCTGTATAACCAGACAAATTCACGGGGGCAGAAGCTGGGCTGTAGGTTGCTAATCTGTGATGGGACAGCTTTGGCCTAGATTGGGTTCTAAACCTGGTGAATGTGGATGGACAGAACTGAATGGGGGGGAAGTTGCACAGGATTTTCATTAACTGCTGACTGAGTTTAGTAATATGTTTATTAATCAAACAAAAATCCTCAGCAGTACTTGCAATAACCGTGATTTGGTCACCAACTGAAACTACCGATTCTTTCATGCTGCATTAGAATTGTTGCAGTCCATCAAGTGATAACTGGGTAAAGAAACTGTGATATATACACGATGGAATACTAAGTTGTAAAAAAGAATGAAATCCTGTCTTTCCCAACAAAATGGATGCAGCTAGAGACCATATGCTTCACGAAATAAGCTAGTCCCAAAAAGACAAATTTCATGTTTTCCCTGATTTGTAGTAATTAATATACAGCATACAAAAGAGAGTAATGTATAGGAGTGAAACTTACATTTTGAGATGTGATTCTTGTTTATAGCCCTTGTCTATACCCCTGAGGAATAGTGGTTTTCTATTACAACTTGTTGCATTCTTTATTTGTCGAGGGTTAAGCTTGTGATTATAAAGTAAGTTGAAAGTATGTCATTGTAAAAATTAAAAGAAAAATAAGAAAGCAAAGAGGAAGGAGGGTAGGATGGAAAGTATCATTATGCTCTTAAAACAGTATATATGAAAAAATGGAGTTTGTTTCCCTTACATGAATTTTAAAAATGTTTAAAAAGGGGTTGCTGCAGTTCCTGCCATTTACATTTATGTTCAACCCTGCTTCAAAGTAATAGTTATCAGACCAGCTACTGATCTTATTACCGTGTCAATAGTGAAGTGACATGTTATTATCACAATTTTAATTTTAATGACTCTTTTTCCGTGTGATTGGTTTATTTTGTGATTTTTTTTTTTTTCTTGATGCATTTTAAACCAATTCTCGGGGAGGTTCGCAGACCTCACTGGCTTGCCAGAAGCGGCGGCAGCACAGAAACGTTTTAGAGCCTTCAGCACAAATGGCTTCCACGCTTCACTCTTGCCTTTGAACCCACACCTTGAACGGTTGAGGCTGTCAACCGAATAAAACTCGTATCTCACAAAGCACAGTGACCATCCTACCACGATAGGAATATAAAAACAACACTTAAAGGACTTGATGTGGCTCTTGGAGAACCACAGCAGAAAGTCTTGTATCTTCTCAACCCAGAGCTGTTAAATGCTGAGTTGTCCTGACTCAGACTTCCTCAAGAATAACGAGTCTCCCTCTCTCTTGCTTCATCTTCATTTGCTGGTGCTGTGGTAGGTGGGTTCTGCAAGCACGGTAGAGGGGCCTGGCGAAGGTGTCAGACAGCCCTGTCGGCCATGGGCAGCCTGTTGGCTCTCCTCTCTACAACTGTCTTCCTCCCTGGCTCTCCTCTGTCTGCCACTGCTTTTTGTACGAGAACCCCCCAACACTCACACTGACAATCCCTGCTAAGGTCCCAGGTGGAGATGTAACCTTCCCTCCCACTCCACCAACATGAAGTGATCACAGATCTCTCAGGCTAAGGGTTGACTGTCGATGGTAAACAGTCGATGGTAAACACTAAGCAGGAAAATCACTCATCCTCATGGATCACTCAGTATGTGTCAGGCATAGTTCTGTGGCTTTTCCATGTATTCAGTAATTTAATTCTTGCAACAATCCTATCTCACAGATGAGAGAACCAAGCCACAAGGAAAGTAGGCAACCTGCCCAAGGTCCCACAGCAAGGAAGTAGTTTGGCTACTGCGTTATGTATTTAACAAATTCTCTATTTGTGTGTATAGACATTGTGTTTGTTTCACTACTTTAAAATTGCCTTCATGAATATCTTTATACATAAAAATGTTACATGTTTCTGGGTTTTTTTTTAAGGGCACATTCCTAAAAGTGAAGCAACTAGGTTAAAACTTCTTTAAAAATTGCTAGATTGTCTCACAAAAGGTTATACCAGTTTTACCAGAATTATGATTCTGACTCCTCGCACCATTGCCAATAAAGTGTTATTGTTCTGTTTTTAAAATGTTTGCCCCAAAAAATTTTTAAATTAAAAAATTAAAATGTTTGCCCATTTGATGAATGTAACATGATGTCTTGTTACAATCTGCATTTCTTTGAGAATGATCTTTTTTATGTATTAACTGATAATTTGTTTCTTCTTTTGTGATTGTTCATTTCTCTCCTTTGACTTGTCCTTATTTTGTGTAATTCATCATTCCTAATAAATTCTTTTTTAAAAATTTTTATTTATTTTTATCAAGAGGTAAAGTTACAGACAGTGAGAGGGAGAAACAGAGAGAGAGAGGTCTTCCATCTGCTGGTTCACTCCCCAAATGGCCGCAAAGGCCAGAGTTGTGCCAATCTGAAGCCAGGAGCCAGGAGCTTCTTCTGGGTCTCCCACATGAGTGCAGGAGCCCAAGGATTTGAGCCATCTTCTACTGCTTTCCCAGGCCAAGCAGAGAGCTGGATCGGAAGAGGAGCAGCTGGGACTAGAACCAGTGCCCATATGGGATGCCGGTGCTTTAGGCCAGTGCTTTAACCCGCTGCGCCCAGCGCCAATCCCAGAATCTCTGTTCTAACATCTTCTCCTTCAGATTCTCAAGTTGCTTTTCCTCAGGCCTCCACAGCTAGAACCAGAAAACAGGAAAGAGAATTCTCTATTAAGCGTATTTCTTCTCTCAGTCTCCCTTTGTTGTTAGTCTTTTGCACATGTACATGTTACTCTTTTTCACAGCACCTCAAATTCCAAGTTCCTTGTGTTCCGTGTTCTTCAGAAATAACAGGGGAAAGTGATACCCATTCCTCTTTTAGAGATTCTTTCTTTTTGTTAGCCTCCAGATGCATTCATGAGCCATTCTACCCTCTTTAAAAACCATTTATTTTTGGCCGGCGCTGTGGCTTAACAGGCTAATCCTCCACCTTGCAGCGCCGGCACACCGGTTTCTAGTCCTGGTTGGGGCGCCGGATTCTGTCCTGGTTACCCCTCTTCCTGTCCAGCTCTCTGCTATGGCCCGGGAAGGTAGGATGGCCCAAGTGCTTGGGCCCTGCACCTGCATGGGAGACCAGGAGAAGCACCTGGCTCCTGCCTTCGGATCAGCGAGATGAGCCGGCTGCAGCGGCCATTGGAGGGTGAACCAAAGGCAAAAAGGAAGACCTTTCTCTCTGTCTCTCTCTTTCTCACTATCCACTCTGCCTGTCAACAACAACAACAACAACAAAAAACCATTTATTTTTTTCCACCTTTACCACTGCTGCCCTGGTTCTAGCAACCCTTATCTCAAAGCTCTGATTAGCAAACAGCCTTCCACTTGGTTTTATTGCTCCTAATCTTGCCCTCCTCTCCCAGTCAATGTATTTCCCACACATAATCCAACAATGCAAGCCTGAGCGCATTCCCCTGATGAAGTTTTCCAGGGGTACCAGGTTTAAAGAAGAAACATCTCATGGTGGCATTCAGGACCTGGCTGATTGAGCCCTTGTCATCCTCCCAGCCTCAGGGCTCTCCACTCTCCCTCAGCAATCTCCGCTCCCATCACCCTGAATGTCATGCCCTCTCTTATCTTCTGGCCTTTGCTTTGCACACACCATTGCTTCAGACCAGAATTCTGTGGCTGCATGACCCCGCCTCAGCCTGGCCACTCCTTTCAGCCTGATAAACCAGAAGAAGTAACTTACTAGATTCTAGGCTCATGGGTCCTTTACAGATACAATCACTCTGTTGTATTTCTAAATATGTTGTCTGTGTTGCCACTCTGAACAGTAAGACTGTGAAATGAATTCTAAGAGTTTCTTCCTTCCTCTCTCTCTCTTTCTTTCCTTCTTTCTCATTCTCTCTTTCTCTCTTTCTTTCTTTTGCCAAATAACCATCAGTTTGATAAAGCAAAAGAAAAAAAAAGGAGAGGAGGTAAGAATGATAAGGAAAAAGAGGGATGAAAAGCATGATAAAATAGCATTGAGAGACAAGAGTCCTCTAATCTCAGACAAGACTGTTGGCAATGTACTTGGTCACCCATGAGCCCTGTTGGAAATCCACATGAGATTAATGTTCCCATGCCTGCTAACATAATGTCTATTCTTCAGTGCATGGATCAAGGAGTAACATCAACTTTTGTCTTATTATTTCAAAAACACATTTGTAGAGCTATGGCTTCCATCGTGATTTCTGATAGGTCTAGGCAAAGTAAATTGAAAAAAAAATTTTAAAAAAAGCACAACCAACTTATTTATTTATTTGAAAGGCAGAGAGAGAGAGAGAGAGAGAGATCTTCCATCCATTGATTCACTCCCCAAATAATCACAATGGCTAGGCTGGGCCAGGCTGAAGTCAACAGCCCAAAACCCCACATACCAATGGCCATTATCAGCAGAGCCTGACCCCCTCAGAGTCTTTCTTTACCTAGAGGACAGATTAACCCTGAGTATCAGCAACTATAGGAACCAGAGCAACCCAGATCACTGTGACCAACCAGACCAAGTCCAGGTCCCATTGTGTTCCAAACTATGGCAACCCTGCTTCTAGAAATTCCTAAAGCCTCCTTCTCATCTCTTAGGTAATAAATTTGCATTTGAGATGTGTCAAGATGAAGATTTACATCTAAAACGCTACAACAAGGTCCTAGTAATGTTCTGGCTCTCCTCCTGTGCTATCGTGAAGGCTTTCTTTAATATTCAAGCACAGAATGCATAAAAGCTATTCTGTGGGATTGGCACTGAGGTGCAGCAGGTCAAGTCGCCAATTACGGCACTGGCAGCCCATACTGGAGTGCAGGTTAGAGTCCCAGCTGTTTCATTTCCAATCCAGCTCCCTGCTAATGCACCTGTGGAAGCAGCAGAGGATGGCCCAAGTGTTTTGTCCCCACATGAGAGACCCACATGCAGCTGTTGTGTCCTTTTGTGGAGTGAACCGGTAGATGGAAGATCTCTTTCTCTGTCACTCCGTTTTCCAATAAATAAAATAAACCTTCAAAAAATTATTCTGCTTGTCACACATACATGTTATCAGGTTCCTGAAGACATTAAAGTAATATAAGCATGAACTTGTTTTACTTTGAACATACTGTGCATTAGATACCATAGCACTTTAAATGAGAAAAGTTGAAGATATGAAAATCCTTTCCCTCATTTTCTTCTAAAGGACTTCCCCACTGTAACTTTAAAGCAAGAAATGGAGTTTAGTTCAATTTATAATGGATTAAGTTAATGATCACTGATCATATTCTTAAGGTTTAGATATATTTAAGTTTGTGAACGCTTAAGCATTTGAACTAATTTTCTACCATAAAAATACCATAATAAAGTGCTATCAACTTTTAAGTACAAAGAAAATAAGATAACAGAATCTGTTGACTATTTTCAGTTTTGTACCTGCAACTCTATTATGTCTAATCTAATTTAAGACTTCAGACTTGACTTGCAAGCTTATTTAAATCACTTTCAAATGACTCACAAGTTCATTGACTGGACTGAAAGTTCAACAGTAATAAATCTTTGTAAAGCTTGGTTTTTGGTAGGGAAAGGAAAACAAGATACTTTCCTATGTTAGGAACAGCATTTGTGGTGGTGGTGGTGAGGGTTGTGGTATAGTAGGTTAAGCTGCAGCTTAAGATATTTGAGAGTCTAGATTCAAGTCCTGTCTCTACTTCGGATGCAGCTTCCTGCTAATGCACGCCCAGGGAGGCAGCAAGTGATGGCTCTTTCCACCCACCCAGGAGATCTGTATAGATTTTCTGGCTCCTGGCTCCAGCCTGACCCAGTCCAGAAGCCAGGAGCCAGGTGCTTCTCCTGGTCTCCCATGTGGGTGCAGGGCCCAAGCACTTGGGCCATCCTCCACTGCACTCCTGGGCCACAGCAGAGAGCTGGACAGGAAGAGGAGCAACCGAGACAGGACCGGCGCCCCAACCGGGACTAGAACCCGGTGTGCTGGCGCCACAGGTGGAGGATTAGCCTATTGAGCCGCGGCGCCAGCCAACATCTCTTTTCTAATGAGCTCAGTAAAATATCCAAATTGTAACACTGAATCTATACTTTATCACAAGGCATAAATCAAATAATCCATGTATATTTCAGTACTTATAAACAATATAAAACGATGAATTGATACAACCTCAACGCCTGAGGTAGTAATTCTATTTCTAGGAATTTATAATACAAATATACTCACACAGATATGAAAAGACACAAAAATATTGTTTGCTAGAATCTAAAGGTTTATCACTGGAGGGTTGATTAAGGAAATTCCATATACTAGGTTACTGTGCAGCCTTATATAAGAATGAAATAGCATTCTCTGTAATGACTGGAACAATATGTAAAATATGAAGGGTGCTCAAAAAGTTCACAGAAAATGCATATTATGAAAAAATTACAGATGGACTTCAAATCTTTTTTGACAACCAAATAAGCTTATTTTTGAATTTCATTTTCCACAAACTTTGTGAAATGCCCTGGTATTTTAGTAGGAGCTTCCAAACCTGGTATTGTTGCTTAGAAGCAGGTGTGTGGAGGCACCTGCTTCTAAGGAACCATTAGACCTTGGAATGTACTCATTTCCTTGAAGTCTTGTTAATAGGTAGGGGACATCTCAAAGACTTTCCCCCTCCAATAAAGAAAACAAACCCAGAGTCACTGTGAGGGAATTTCTGGTGGTGGTAGAACAGCTATCAGGCAGTGAGGCTTTGGCTGATAATGGTTGGCAAGGATACACTGAGCCAAGACTCCAAAGTGGGCTTGGAATGCTGGCATCTCTGGCTGTGAGCAGAAACAGAAACAAATCTTCCCAGCAGAAGAACTCGTGCAGTTTGGGGCAAAAGAACTCTGACATACTCAGACCAAGCAATGGGATTATAATCAAATATCATCAAGCTCCTAGAAGACAAGGCAAGAGATCGTCAGTGAGAATCTGCATAAGCAATAAGCACAATTTTTAAGAAATAGAGGAACACAAAAACCAATTCCAGGTAGATTGAGACCTAGGTAAGAAAGGCAAAAGTATAATGTCCTTAGAAAAGAATGCAGGACAGTGAGTGTCTCACAGGCTCCAGAACAGTAAGGAATGTGCATAAGAGGATGCAAGCCATAAGAACCATGAATAGAAGACCTATAAATTCAACCTCACTAAAATTAGAACTTCTGTTCCTTAAAAGACCCCATTAGTAGGTATTATTACAATAAAAAGGCAAAATATGGGAGAAGATATTTGCAATATATATAAGCAAGAAAGCCTAATAAGCATTAATATCTCAAACTAATGGGACAGTCAGATAGAACAGTGGGTAAGAGACTTCAACAAGTATCACAAAAGGTGACACTCAAGTGACTGATAAACAGACAAGAGGAGCTCTACCTTTAGCAACAGGGACATGTAAATTAAAACCAAAATAGGAAACATACCTCACGGATGGGAAAAAGCTGTAAGTGTAACAGACAATGGAGCCACAGACACTCTCAGACACTGCTGGTGGGACTACAGATTGGTATGTATGGCTTCCAATGGAATTGAACACACACAAGGGGGGGGGGGGCTTAAGAAGTTTGTGGAAAACTGAAAATGCAAGGTAGTGTGCATTTTCCAGGAGTGTTTTGGAACCCCTCCAGTAGTAGGCCCCAAAGAAAGGCAAGCATTTGTGCATCTGGATATATATACAGGAACATCCAAGGAGCAGTGTTAGTAAGTGGACAGCTGGAAACAACCACGTCCACCAACAGTAGAATGGATAAACAAATGATGATTCAGTTGAATATTACACCACAACAACAAAAAAACTCAAATGCAATAAAAAGGAGTAAGATGGAGCTATAACAACATAAATGAATCTTATGTACATAGTGTTCAGTAAAACAGCAGGATGCAAAACAATATAATTCTATTTACATAAAGTTCAAAAAAGGAAAAACTAAACTGTTTTGCTAGGCTTTGCATACACAGGTAGTAAATTTGTCAAGAACAGCAGGCACGTTCACATAGTAGACATCAGGACAACGGTTGCATCTTGAGGGAGGGATGAATTGTGATCAGAAGGGCATATGTGTATGGTTTCCTGGGTACTGATAATGTTCTATTTTTTGATTTGAGGGATGGATTATGTGGTTACTTGTCAAGAGACGAACCACAAGAGAAGATTAGGAGTGAACAGGAAATTCAGGGGGAAAGTAGAACTTTTCATGTACACATGGAAAATTAAACAAATTTGAGTAAATGCTGAACTGTAAAGTGTCAACAAATTTAAAAGAAATTAAATTATATACAGTATGTTCTCTGCCCACAGTGAAATTAAGATGGAAATAGCCAAATTATAATTAGAAAATTAACACATATTTGTAAATTAAGAAATATGTCCTAAATACACCAGTGTTCAAAGAAGAAATAATTAAGGGTACTAGGAAATATTTTAAAATGATTAATATTGAAAAAACTCACACAATCTGTCACAGTATGTGAGATGCAACAAAATCCATGCTGACAGGGAAATTTATAGGATATAAAGTGCATATATTAGGCAAGAAGGAAGATTGGAAAACTAATGATATCTATCTTACATAATCAGGGAAAAGGGCAGACATGAAACCCAAAGAAAGTAGAAGAAAGATAAAGATAAAAGCAGACATTTACGCAATAAAAACAAATACAATGGAGAAAATCAACATAGACAGAAGATAGCCCTTTAAAAATACTAATGACAGTAATAAATTCTGGGGGCTGGCGCTGTGCTATAGCAGGTAAATCCACTGTCTGTGGTACCCGCATCCCATATGGGCACTGGTTCGAGACCTCCCTGCTCCACTTCAGATCTGGCTCCCTGTTAATGCACCTGGGAAAGCAGTGGAGGATGGCTCAAATAATTGGGCCCCTGTACCCACATGGGAGACCGGAAGCACCCATAAGGGATACTGGCACTGCAGGCAGTGGCTTTATCTGCGATGTCATGGCACTGGCCCCAGATGGATAATCTCTGGATGCTGTAGTCCAACAGAGTGCAGCTGTTCTCTAGTTGTTTGCCTGCAAATACCAGACACGGCTGGTTAGGCGGGATGCCCTCCTTGTCTTGGATTTCGGTTTTGATGTTCTCCATGGTGTTGCTGGGCCTGGCCTCAAGGGTGATGGGCTTTCCACTAAAGGTCTTCACAAAGATCTGCATCTCTGCCTCTGTAGAGCCATTCGATCGCCTTATTGAAGACAAAGAGGCATAAATAAATTAAAAGAAAGAAAAGGCACAGATTTCTAGTGGGACCCTTTCTCCAAAATTGACACAAGAAGAAAGGAAACATTAATTTTAAAACTCTTAAACCTATTATGCCTGAAAATTAAAAGTCTTGTTAATGGAAAGAAAGTGTTTTGATAAACGATGCAAAAACAGTATAGTTCTATGAAGGACTAAACCGTGACTTGTGACAGAACAAATAAACACATAATGTAATCCCCAGGTCAAGAAACAGAATGTTATGGTACCCTAGAAACTACACATGTATACCTTTCTGGTGGTATTCTAGCTATTCCCTAACATGTAACAATTATATTGATTTCTATCATAGTAATTTTGTTGCTTTTCTTGATTTAAAAAATTTTAGAGCCGGCGCCACGGCTCACTAGGCTAATCTTCCGCCTGTGGCGCCGGCACACCAGGTTCTAGTCCCGGTCGGGGCGCCGGATTCTGTCCTGGTTGCCCCTCTTCCAGGCCAGCTCTCTGCTGTGGCCCGGGAAGGCAGTGGAGGATGGCCCAAGTGCTTGGGCCCTGCACCCGCATGGGAGACCAGGAGAAGCACCTGGCTCCTGCCTTCGGATCAGCGCGATGAGCTGGCCGCAGCGGCCATGGAGGGTGAACCAACGGCAAAAAGGAAGATCTTTCTCTCTGTCTCTCTCTCTCTCGCTGTCCACTCTGCCTGTCAAAAAAAAAAAAAAATTTTCAGGGACTGGTGTTGTGGCATAGAGAGCAAAGCCACCACCTGCAGTGCCAGCATTCCATATGGGCACTGGTTCAAGACCTAGCTGCTCCACTTTTGCTAGGAAAACAGTGAAAGATGGCCTAATTACATGGGCCTCTGCACCCATAGGGGAGACTCAGAAGAAGCTCCTGGCTCCTGGCTCCTGGCTTCAGATCAGCCCAGCCCCAGCCATTTGGGTAGTGAACCAGCAGATGGAAGCGCCCGCTCTCTTTCTCTCTTTGTAACTTTGCCTTTCAAATAAATAATTTAAAAATTTAAAAAATTTTTATTTTTCACTTTACTTGAAAGGTAGAGAAACACACACGCGCAGATCTTTCACCCACTGATCCTCTCCCGAAATGCCTGCAAAAGCCATTACTACTCAACAACAAAAAGAAAAAAAATTCAATTTAAAAATGAGGAAAGGACTTGAATAGATATTTCTTAAAGATACACAAACAAGTACATGATAAGACAATCAACATCGTCATTTGGAAAATGTAAATCAAATATACAATGAGATACCACTTCCTACCCATAAAGACAGCTATAATTTTTTTTGAAAAGGAAAATAATGTGTTGGTAAGGATTTGGAGAAATAGAAGTTCTCATACATTGTTTATAGGAGAGGAAAATGGGGCAGCTGATGTAGAAGTTTATCCAAAAGTTACACACAGAACTACCATGTGACTCATCAATCCCACTCCTAGGAATATACCCCACCCTGCTTCCCAGCATAACACAGCTTCCTCTGGGCATAGAGTCTTTGCCTTTCTTATACTGTGTCACTTTGTGGGGCTGGTGCTTGCCACACTTCTCTTTTTTATTTTTTATTTATTTATTTATTTTTTGACAGGCAGAGTGGACAGTGAGAGAGAGACAGAGAAAGGTCTTCCTTTTTGCCGTTGGTTCACCCTCCAATGGCCACCGCGGCTGGTGCGCTGCCCGACACACCACGCTGTTCTGAAGGCAGGAGCCAGGTGCTTCCTCCTGGTCTCCCATGGGGTGCAGGGCCCAAGCACTTGGGCCATCCTCCACTGCCCTCCCGGGCCACAGCAGAGAGCTGGCCTGAAAGAGGGACAACCGGGACAGAATCCAGTGCCTCGACCGGGACTAGAACCCAGTGTGCCGGTGCTGCAAGGCGGAGGATTAGCCTGTTGAGCCACGGCGCTGGCCCTTGCCACACTTCTTACAGAAGGTCTGGTGGGTTTTCGGAACATTCACCATGTTGGCAGCATGGAAAGGGCATTCACAATCTTTGTGAAAAGTTGAACGTTATTGGTTGAGTCCAGTCACGTCCTTAAAAGGGAAAAACAGTGAGGGGATTCACTGAACTGAAATTTTTGCCAATATTTTAATAAACCCAATCCTATTTATTTAACCACACAAGCAATCTTACTTAAATCAGGACTGTCAAATAAAAACATTCTGTCAGCCATTCATGATCTGAATTCTGGTCTCTGAGAATTAAGTTATGGTGCACATAAAAAAAGTCACGAGACACTCCTGTTTTATAATAAATAAGGCAGTGCCAACTATTAGTCATTCATAGCTTTTTTGACATAAGCTATCAAGTCTGCTCTCTCATTCTGCTTCTTGTTTCCAGGGATTCTCGGGATTCTGCAAAGACTCCATCAGAGTGTCCTCTCCCCAGGGAACGCCTTTGTTCTTGTTGGCGTCTGTGTAAGAGAACCCAACGGCCTGACCTATCTTCTGCCCAAACAGACCATGGAAATTTGGTCCAGTCTTGTGCTTGCCTCCCTCTTCCACACTGTGGCACTGGGCACATTTCTGAACAAAAATCTTGTCTTTCTCAATATCACCCATTTGTAATTCGCTCTTTTGTGGCTCGAGCTTCAAAGGTCTGGACTGGGAAGTTGGAAGTCTCATTCTCTAACAGAGTTACAGAGAGGGAGACACACACACACACACACACACAGAGAGAGAGAGAGAGAGATTTCCCATCCACTGGTTCAGTCTCCAGATAGCTGCAACAGCCAGCAGCCAGGAGCTTCTTCCAGGTCTCGATGTGGGTGGCAGGGGCCCAAACACTTGGATCATCTTCTGCTGACCACCTATTTGCTTAAAGTGGCCCAGATATTTGAACAGACACTTCACCAAAAAAGATAAAAGTGGCTAATAGGCACATAAAAAATGTCTTTTGGGGGCTGGCGCTATGGCATAGTGGGTAAAGCCACCACCTATGACACCAGCATCCTGTGTGGGTGCCGGTTGAGTCCCAGTGGCTCCAGTTCAGATCCAGCTACCTGATGATGGCCTGGGAAAATCTGTGGAAGATGGTCAAAGTGTTTGGGTCCCTGTCACCAACGTGGGAGACCCGGATGAAACTCCTGGCTTTGGTCTGGCCCAGTGCTAGCCTTTACAGCCATGGGGGGGGGGGGGGAGTCAATGGATGGAAGATTCATTCTCTCTCTCTCTCTCTCTCTCCCCCTACCTCTGTAACTCTGTCTTTAAAAATAAGTAAAAACAAATCTTTAAAATCTTTAAAAATACTTATGGGGCCAGCACTGTGGCGTAGAAGGCTAACCCTCTGCCTGCGGTGCTGGCATCCCATATGGCCATTGGTTCCTGTCCAGGCTGTTCCTCTCTGATCTAGCTCTCTGCTTATGGCCTGGGAAAGCAGAAGATGGCCTCACAACATGCTTATATTTGGAGACAAGGTCTTTACAGAGCTATTAAGTTAAAATGGGTGCATTAGGGGCAGGCACTGTGGCATAGTGGGCTGAGGCTCTGCTTGCGGCGCTGGCATCCTATATGGGCCCCAGTTCAAGTTCCGGATGCTTCACTTCCAACCCATCTCTCTGCTATTGCCTGGAAAAGCAGTAGAGATGGCCCAAGTCCTTGGGCTCCTGCACCCGCATGGGAGACCCAGAAGAAGCACCTGGCTCCTGGCTTCGGATTGGCGCAGCTCCAGCCATTGCGGCCATTTGGGAAGTGAGCCAGCAGATGCAAGACCTCTCTCTCTCTCTGTCTCTGCCTCTCTGTAACTCTGCCTTTCACATAAATAAATAAATCTTTAAAAAAATGGGTGCATTAGGGTATGCCCCAATCCAATATGACTGGTGTCCTTATAAGAGGGAGTAGGACACACACAGGGAAAAGACATCCATCTACAAGTCAAGGGAAGGAGCCTGGGAGTGGGGTGGGGGAGGAGAAAACCCACTGCTACCTGGATATTTCTAAATTCCTGTCTTTTAAGCTACTCAGTCTCTGGTATTTCAAAGATTTATTTACTTATTTGAAAGGCAGAGTTAAGAGCAAGAAGGAGAGACAGAGATCTTCCATCTGCCTGTTCGTTCCCCAAATGGCTACAATGGCCAGGGCTTGGCCAGGCCAAAGCCAGGAGTCAGGAGCTTCAGTTAAGTTTTTCACGTGGGTGCAGGGGCCCAAGCACTTGAACCGTCATCTGCTGCTTCCCCAGGCCATTAGCAGGGAGCTGGATTAGAAGTGCAGCAGCTGGGACAGGAATTGGCGCCCTCATAGGTGGCGGCTTTATCCACCACACCACAGTGCTGGCCCCAGCCTATGGCAACCCTGGCAAACCAATAGATCATGTATGTATACCTGTGGAAGAAATGAATGAATCTGTGAAAGCCTCCTTCCCCCTAGAGATTTCAATTGGCTTCTCTGGCCAAGCTCCAAGACTCACAGAGCACCTGAGACTCAGGTAAAGGGAAAACCAGCCTTGCATGGGGCTCTCCTGGTTTCTCACAGGTCTCAACAGCCCTGAGACTGTCAGAAATCCTGCTGCCTTCTCTTCTAGTTGAGTCTCTGGGGAGAACCCACTGTGGAAGAAAACCAAGACAGCCATTAGCTCAACTAGAAGGAGTCCTTACTGTTCTAGAATTTTAGTTTACCTCTTTCCACAACTCTCTAATATCTTTACAGATATCATTTTAAGTTATAATTCTATTTTCTAGTTGTACAAAAACACTGGACTACTGCAAATTAATATATCCTGCTTATAAGTTAAGGTCTTTATTAAACAAAGTTGTAGCAAACTGAATCCAACAAAATATAAAATACATTATAACAAAATTGGGTCTATTTTTGAAATGTGATCATTTTAATGCACACAAGTGAACTAATGAAATCCACTACACTTATGGAAGAATCATGATTTTCTTATTGGTTGTAAAAATTGATAAAATTCTAGATATAATCATGAAAAAAACTTTTGCATATTAGGGATAGAATATAACTTCTTTAATTTGTCAAAGGGTATCTATTGTCAAAAAAACTAGGAAAAATTGTACTTAATGGTAAATGTAGAAACTGTTTACTCAAGTCAGGTACATACTGGCTGCTCTAGGCAATGAAATAAGGAAAGAAAAAGAAATAACAGAATTAAGGACAGAAATAATGCAATTGAATTTTTTGCATTCTGACTTGAGCATCAAATCATTATGAAATTTTAGAGACTCCCTTTATAACAGTATCAAAGTATATCCACTACCAAGTAATAAATCTGAAGGAAACGGATGTTTAGCCTGGTGGTTAAGATGCTTTCATCCCATCTTGGAGGGCTGAGCCCTGCTTCTCAGCTCCAGCTCCACTCAGATTCTTGTTAATACAGACCCTGGGATATGGTGGTGATAACCGAAGTTACTGGGGATACTGAAGATTCCACCCAAGCGGAGACTGGATTGTGAGCCCAGCTCCTGGCTTTGGCCCTGGCCCAGCCCTAGCTGTCGCAAGCATTTGGAGTAATTCTCTCTCTCTCTCTCTCTTTCTCTCTCTCTATCTCTCTATCTATCTCTCTCCCTTTCTCTCAAATAAATAAAAAAGTAAACCTAATTTCTCTATACATAAAGCCTAGAAATATTTTCAAAGAAATTGAAAATGACCTAATAAATGGCAGATGTACTATGCTGACATATTGGAAAACTTAAAATAATGAAGCTACCATTTCTCCTGAAGTTTGTCAATGAAGTCAGTGCAACCCCAGTCAAGACTGCATTGAGTACATTTTTGTGGAATTGTAGAATTCTGAAATGTTTACGTTAGGATACAGAATAGTCATGGCACTCTTGAGAAGAAGATGCAAGAACACAAGCTACCATATATTGACATGTTATAAATACACAGGAATTGAGACAGGGTGTTACTGGCAGAAACACTGACAGAGACCACCAGAACAGAGTAGAGCATCCATGTACGGACACCTGATTTAAAAGACAAGTGTCACTGCACAGGTGGCACCTTAGGATGGTGAACTGGAATTTTTTATGAAGTTGGGAGGGAGTTATCCTCTATCTCATATTGTAAATAAAAATAAGTTCCAGACGGGGCCAGCGCTGTGGAGTAGCGGGTTAAAGCCCTGGCCTGCGGTGCCAGCATCCCATATGCGCGCCGGTTCTAGTCCCTGCTGCTCCACTTCTGATCCAGCTCTCTGCTATGGCCTGGGAAAGCAGTAGAAGATGGCCCAACCTAAGGAAAGGCACTGTTAGAAATCGCTTGCACCATGAGGCCACAGAACACTACTGAGCGAGATCCCAGGTTTCCTGTCCTCAGTCACACCCTGAGGAGTCGTTTCCAGATGCATCCTCTCCAGCTGCCTCCAGCACCTTGGGTGTCTGCTGTACTAAGGATGTCTCCCTGTTCTGCAGTGGTTCCTTCACAGCCCTTCAGGAATCTGGGCATTCTTGTTATAAAGAATTCTGTTCTAGGCTGGCGCCGCGGCTCAATAGGCTAATCTTCCACCTGTGGCGCCCGCACACTGGGTTCTAGTCCCAGTCGGGGCGCCGGATTCTGTCCTGGTTGCCCCTCTTCCAGGCCAGCTCTCTGCTGTGGCCTGGGAGTGCAGTGGAGGATGGCCCAAGTGCTTGGGCCCTGCACCCGCATGGGAGACCAGGAGGAAGCACCTGGCTCCTGGCTTCGGATCAGCGCGATGCACTGGCTGCAGCACGCCGGCCGCGGTGGCCATTGGAGGTGAAACAACGGCAAAAAGGAAGACCTTTCTCTCTGTCTCTCTCTCTCTCTCTCTCACAGTCCACTCTGCCTGTCCAAAAAAAAAAAAAAAAAAAATTCTTTTCCAATTTCTCTTCCTTCTGAGAAATCTACTCATTCTCCCCAGATCATCAATACATACTTTAAAACCTCAGTGATGAATACATGTCCAAGACATTAAAATACACTAGGGGTAGTGCCATACTCAAATAATATTGTGTATTAGAATGACTTCAGTGACTCTGCTGAACCCACCTACAGATAGGATTTCTCACTCATAAGTATTTTAGGTTAGCATCAGCAGATATAAAAATAATTTGACTTTGGCCGGCGCCACGGCTCACTAGGCTAATCCTCCGCGTGCAGCACTGGCACCCTGTGTTCTAGTCGCGGTTGGGGTGCTGGTTCTGTCCCAGTTGCCCCTCTTCCAGGCCAGCTCTCTGCTGTGGCCTAGGAGTGCAGTGGAGGATGGCCCAAGTGCTTGGACCCTGTACTCGCATGGGAGACCAGGAAGAAGCACCTGGCTCCTGGCTTTGGATCGGCACATCGTGTTGGGTACAACACACTGGCTGTAGCGGCCACTTGGGGAGTGAACCAATGGAAAAAGGAAGACCTTTCTCTCTGTCTCTCTCTCTCACTGTCTAACTCTGCCTGTCAAAAAAAAAAAAAAAAAAAAAAAAGGAAAATAATTTGGTTTCATCAGTCTAGAAATAATTTCACTATTCATTGACATGGAAATCTTACTTTCCACCTGTACCTCCCTCCTAACATAGACTTCCTCCAGCACGTACCAGTAGTGATTAAAATGCATTTTGTCTGATTCCTAGGGCATTAAAAGCACAATGAACAATGCTGTTCTTTGCAGATAAAGCACTTAATAAGTTCAGTGATCACATCATTAAGCAGTCACAGAGGCTGTGTGTAAGTATGTGTTGGAGTAGTCATTACTCTGAGAGGACTCAAAAGCCTTCTTAGACATTTCTGTGTAGTCTATTAAGTTCACAATGGGTAACGGGTATTTATCATAGCACGGACACATTGCCAACATTCCTTTTTTAAAAAAAAAAATTAGTTATCACATGACCCAGTAACTCCACTCCTAAGTGCTTACCCAGAAGAACTGAAAATATATGTCTGCACAAAACATGTAAAACGTGTACACAAGGAGCTAGATGATGGAAACTACCCAGTGTCCACGAGCAGATGGAGGGGTAAACAAGATGTGGCACGTTTACACAATGGAATATTACTTGGCTATAAAAAGGAATGAAGTTCTGATACTGGAAGAAATTTTGAAAACATGCTCAGTGAAAGAATTCAGGCACAAAAGGCTACATTGTGTGTGATTTCATTTATATGAAATGTCCGGAACAGGCAGACCCAGACAGAGAGGAGGTAAGTGGTTTCCAGGGACTGGAAGAGAGGGAAGAGACGGGAGTGACTGTGCTAATGTGCACAGTTTCTTTATGGTGTGATGAAAATGTTCTGGACTTAGTGGTGGTGTTTGCACACATTTGTAAATATACTCAAAACCACTGAATTGTACATCTTGTAATGGTGAATTCTGTGGCAAGGGCGTTATAGTTCAATATGCCTGTTATTAAAAAACCAGTAAAACTTAAGTCTTTTAGAAAGAATAAAGGAGCCCTATGATCTGACATCATTAAGGAAGGCTGGTCAACTAATTTAAGAAGTTGAACAGAAAATGATTATATTTGGATATAAACAAATTGTAAATATTTTCTGCCAACTTAAGAATATAAATGAGGGGCCGGCGCTGTGGCACAACAGGTTAATGCCCTGGTCTGGGGTGCCAGCATCCCATATGGGCGACAGTTCGAGTCCCAGATGTTCCACTTCTAATCCAGCTCTCTGCTGTGGCCTGGGAAAGCTGAAGATGGCCCAAGTCCTTGGGCCCCTGCACCCATGTAGGAGACCCAGAGGAGGCTCCTGCCTCCTGGCTTTGGATAGGCACAGATCCAGCCATTGCAGCCATTTGGGAAGTGAACCATCGGATGGAAGACCTCTCTCTCTCTGCCTGTCCTCTCTCTGTGTAATTCTGACTTTCAAATAAATGAATAAATCTTTTAAAAATACATAAATGAGGCTGGCGCCGTGGCTTAATAGGCTAATCCTCCGCCTTGTGGCGCTGGCACACCGGGTTCTAGTCCCGGTTGGGGCGCCGGATTCTATCCCGGTTGCCCCTCTTCCAGGCCAGCTCTCTGCTATGGCCTGGGAAGGCAGTGGAGGATGGCCCAAGTGCTTGGGCCCTGCACCCGCATGGGAGACCAGGAGAAGCACCTGGCTCCTGCCATCGGATCAGCACGATGCGCCGGCCGCAGTGGCCATTGGAGGGTGAACCGATGGCGAAAAGGAAGACCTTTCTCTCTGTCTCTCTCTCTCACTATCCACTCTGCCTGTCAAAAAAAACAAAAAAACAAAAACAAAAAAAAAAAAAAACAAAACAAAAAACCATAAATGAGCACTTTCATTTAATTATCTTTGATATAAGGTTAAAGCCTTTTAGAAAAAAAAGATACATATATATTTATTTATTTGAGAGGCAGAGTAAGAGAGAGAGAGAGGGAGGGCAGAAAGGGAGAGAGTGAGAGCGAGTGAGAGGGAGAGAGAGAGAGAGAGAGAGAAAGAGAAAGACTGACTTTCCATCTTTTGGTTCACTCTCCAAATGCACACTACACCCAGAGTTGGGCTAGTCTGAGGAGCCAAGAACTCCATCCAGGTGTCTCATATGGGTGGCAGGGATTCAAGTACTTGGGCCATCATCTGCTGCCTTCCCAGGGACATTAGCAGGAAGCTGAATGGAAAGAGAAGCAGCCGGGACTCAAACCAGCGCTCTGATATGGGATGCCAGAATTGCCCGGTGGTGGCCTGACTCACTGTACCACAGAACCAGCCTGAAGACTTTTCTTTAGGTTTTATGTTTGCTGATGGATCTTTTTGGCACACAGACTATACACACTGCTTATAATCCCCAGAACAGTATTTTAAAAGCATACCAAAACTCAGAGACACAAATGAAGAAATATAAACAGGCAATTCTTCCACATTTGCCCCACTGCCCCTTTTATCAGACAGACTGCCTTAATTCAGCGGCTCTTGGTCCCACACCTCTCTTGTTCTGGTCACTGTTACCAAGACTGCTGTGTGTGGGCTCTGCAAAGTTCACGCTGAGATAGCCTGCCTAACAGCACCTCACGCTGCCCTGGGCATCCCCTCCCTCCCTGCCCATTGATGTCAGGGTGGATTTGGCTTTGTGCAATCTGGACACTTGGGAGAGCTCTGTTCTAGGGATGAACTTTGGAGGAGTGGCAGATAAGAGCTGAGGGCTACATTCTTTCTCATTTCTCCCCACCCCACCCTGCAATACTGTCCTGAGGTATTGCAGGGTGTTGTTCATGAAACTAAGCAGTTGGTTTCACTCAACCTTGGCCAGCTTGCTTGCTTATTTGCTTACTTACAGATTTCTTTATTTGAAAGTCAGAGTTACAAAGAGAGGGAGAGACAGAGAGCAATCTTCCATTCACTGGTTCACTCCACAAATGGCCACAACAGTCAGAGGCGGGCCAAGCTGAAACCAGGAGCTTCATCTGGGTCTCCCACAAGGGTGGCAGGGGCCTAAACACTTGGGACATCTTCTGCAGCTTTTCTCAGGCCACCAGCAGGGAGCTGGATTGGAAGTGGAGCAAGCAGGACACGAACTGGCACCCATATGGGATACTAGTGTCGCAGGCACTGGCTATACCCACTACACCACAGCGCCAGCCCTCCTACACTTTTCTATTACACAAACTTTCTCTCATGCTGTCAGTGTTTTTCTGTCAGTTATACCACTTTCTTGTTTGACAACAGCTTGGTGTCAGAACTGGGACTGACCTAAAGCCCCAGACATTAATGGTTAGGTTAATCTGAGGGTGATTTAGATCCACTGCTGGAGAAATATGGTCCTGGAATAGCATGGGACTGCCTTTGGTGCCAAGGACTGTCAGCAGTTCATAGCTGAAAATGGAAAATTGTTTCAGTGAAGTTTGTCCATAGCCTTCTCCATCCTGGGAAGTCTGGCACATGAGATGGACAATAAATTACAATCTGGGAATGGGCAGGCTTCAAGTTTCCTGGCTACCTCTGTTAGCCGCAGCCAGGGTGACCATACGTCCCTCTTTGCCAGTGAGCAGCTTAGTTTATGCCTGTTTGTCCAGGCATGATGATTATTAACGTCTTCACTCTCCAGAGTGTCTGCGGTTGCGTAATGTATCATATGATCCCTGCAGCTCCAGCCAAAGCGGCGGCGGTGCTCAAGATTTTCCAGCAGACACTGAAACAGGAAATCACCAGATCAGCAGTGCCGCTGGTAGAATCGACCAAAACAAATGCTGGGAGCGAGACATCTGAGATGCTGCTAGGTGTGGCAGTGGCCTCAAGGACCTGTCATGTCCAGCTAGACTGTCGGTCTGAGCAGCTATGGTGTTAACCAAGCGGGTGTTAGATGAGCTAGGGATTGCAACTGGGACATCCTTTAACTCTTCCCAGCTTTGCTCTTTATATAAAATGGAGACAGGTTACAAACAGGAAAATTAAGTGTTAGAATGGCTTGTGAACTGTAATTCTTCAACATGCTTTAGCCAGTCTTGTTGCTCTTACAAAAGCCTGAAAATCTGTGCTTCTGGAGCTTGTTTTTAAAAGAAAAGAAAAAAGTATTCAGAATAGGATCCAGAAATGATTGTCGCTTGAGTAGATGCTTGAAATACCTAACTGAGCCATAGATCTTACTGATAGAAGAAGTGGCATAGGATTTATTGGTAAATAATTTTCTGATATAACTTCTAAGAAATTGACTTACAGATGCATAGACTCTGACCATGTAGTATGTCCTGCAAATACCTTCATTGATTGTATCTTTATGATTTTGGTTATCTGTAAGTTTCATTACACTTGTATAGTGACCCAATTTCAGAGTATATTGAACTAAGTTCAAGGTAGGCATGGGGCCACAGCAGGTATTAACTACTAACTGGCCTTTCTACCTTACATGTCATTCTGCTTAGGCTATGGGACTTCAGGATTAAGATAAGATAGGGAGAGGCTGGCAACAATCCCAGGGCTTCTCCAAGATTGTAAGTCCTTGGAAGATAATAATTGGAGTATGCGACTCTTGCCTTATGGCCCTGGCTCATGCAATTTTACCTGCCTTACCCAGTGAGAGGAGGGGTCATGAGTGATAAAAGTAGTGCTGAGAAAGGGGGTGGATACACAAAATGAAAGACAGGAACGGGAGGGAAATCCACTAGATTTGAAAAAAAAAGTTGTTGAAGTTAGTCAACTCTCAGGAACTCAAGAACTAGGAACACAGGAAAGGAGCAGGGAGCACAGGGCTTCTTGCTGGGAGCAGGTGGGCAGGCACACACACTCCACTCTAACTACCCCAGCCTGAAGAGGCAACTAGAAAGATGGGGAAGAGGTCTGGGGACATATGGGCAAAACAGAAGCTGGGCTTCTAGATGCAGGTGCCAACTGCTCAGGCCAATGTGAACGTTTTGGTGATGTCTACTCCAGAGTTCGTCTGATCAGTTCACCTTTCTGCGTATGCCAGGACCACCTGCCACTTCCTGCAGGAATTAAGAGTAGACTGCTGACCCAGCTCCCACCAGGAAGCCCAGTTCTGGTCAGCTCTCTGAAATACTGGCCAAACAATGTGCTGTATTTGGGGGTGGAGGGGAGGAGAGAGTCACTGTTCATCGCCAGCCCCCATCCTCTTGGTTTGCTTAAAGGAAGTCACTGTTTCTTTTTTGAAGTGAAAATGTAGTTCAGAATATAAGGCAACATTGGGAAAGTGTTTTAATCCATGAAAAAATGTAGCTGTTTGCAATAAAATTTTATAACTAACATGATAGATGTTGTTTGTATGAGAATGAAATACTGGCAAAGGGAATAAAAAAACCTTAAAATTATTTGTAATGGCAGAAAGCCATCTAAATTAATGAACTTGAAACTATTAATGTATACATACCACGGTGCAAATGAGACAGTGAATTTTATAATTCACTATTGTGGAAATGATGTAAGGTAGAAAAAGTGTAGCTGCAGAATTTGTCTTGCTTTAAATATGGTTAGAAATCTAGAGGTCTCTGGTGGATTTATGCTAAGAATTTAAGGTTGGTTTAATATTTTAAAAATTAAGGTGACTTATATTAACACACCGAACTAGAAAAACCATATGATCCTCTCAAAAGATGCAAAGCATTTTACAAACTCCAACATCTATATCTAATAAAAACTAAGAAAACAAGGGAGAAGGGAATTTCCCCAATCTGATAAAAGGCATCCATAAAAAACTGCAGGTCATATCATACTTGATGGTGAAAGACTGAATGCTATCTTTGACACACTGATAATATCCATAGCTTGCACCATATAAAAAATTAAAATTATAGATCCAAATTGAAAACATGAAACTACAGAATTTCTGAGGGGCTAGCGCTGTGGTGTAGTGGGTAGTAGCTGCCTGCAAGGCCAGTATCCCATATGGGTGCCAGTTTCTGTCCTGGCTGCTCCACTTCTGATTTAGCTCCCTGCTAATGGCCTGGGAAAGCAGCGAAAGATGGCCCAAGTGTTTGGGCCCCTGGCACCCATGTGCCAAAAGCTCCTGGCTTTTGGCTTCAGCCTGGCCCAGCCCCAGCCAACGTGGCCATCTGGGGAGAGAACCAGCATATGGAAACCAACCCCACCCCTCACCCCCATCTTTCCCTTTCTTTAATTCTGACTTTCACAGCCGTACATAAATCTTTTAAAAATTTAAAAGCTTTTTCTGAGAAGAAACACAGGAGAAAGTCTTTATAATCCTGTATCAAGCCAGAAAATCTCAACCTTGGCACCAGTGGCATTTCGGGCTGGTGTTTCTTTGTTGTGCGGGACTATCCTGGGCACGTTAGGCTGTTTGATTAGCAGCAGCCTTGGTCTCTATTCACTGGATACCAATCACATAGTGATTAGACAACCAAAAATGTCCCCAAACATTGCCAGATGTCCCCTTAGCTGCAAAATCATCTTCAGTTGAGTACTACTGCATTAGGCAAGCAATAAGAAGTGCAATCCATAAAAAGATAACATACTGAACTCCATCAAAAGTCAGAGCTTCTTCTCTTCAAGTCACTGTTAGGAGAATGAAAGACAAGCCAGAGACTGGGAGGAAGTATCTGCAGATCTCTATCTGGTAGAAGACTTGCATTCAGAATGTAAAGAACTCAAAGAAACCAAGCTGAATCTTTAAAAAGAGTACAAAGGATTCTGTTACCAAAAAGATACACATGTGACAAACACATTAGAGAAGTATAAATTAAAACACATTGAGGCTGGCACTGTGTCCCAGCAGGTTAAAGCCCAGGCCTGAAGTGCCAGCATCCCATATGGATGCTGGTTTTGGTCCTGGCTGCTCTACTTCTGATCCAGCTCTCTGCTATGGCTTGGGAAAGCAGTGAAGGATGGCTCAGGTCCTTGGGCTCCTGCACCCATGTGTGAGACCCAGAGGAAGCTCCTGGTTCCCAACTTTGGACCGGCTCAGCTCTGGCCATTGCGCTCATTTGGGGAATGAGTCAATGGATGGAGGGCCTCTCTCTCTCTCTACCTCTCTCTTTCAAATAAATAAAAATAAATCTTAAAAAAAAAAAACACATTGAGATAACAGTACACACTGTTAGAATGTCTAAAATTAGAAAGGCAATACCAAGTGCTGACAAAGACAAGGAACAATGGCAACTCTCATATACTGGTGATGGGAATGTAAAATGATACAATCATTTTAGAACAGTTTAGAAGCTTAAGTTAACTAACATATGACCAAGCCATTCCCTCCTTAATATTTACTCAACAGAAATAAAGCATATATCCACACAAAGAACTGAATACAAAATGTTTAGTTCCATTTGTAGTAGCCCAAACTAGAAATAACCCAAATGTCCACCAAAATGCATCTTAGTCCATTTCATGTTGCTGTAACAAAATATCACATGCTAGGTAAACATCAATAGATGCTTATTTGGACCATGGTTCTGGAGACTTGGAAGCCCAAGACTGAGGAGCCACATCTGGTGAGGTACTTCTTGCTGTGATAACGTGGTGGAAGGCATCACATGGTAAGAGAGCAAGGGTGTGCATGATGGAGAAAGAGAAGCAGGGAAAGAGAAAGGAAAGGGGCCAAATCCATCCTTTTATTAGGAACCCACTCCAGAGACAACAGCATTAATCCATCCGTGAGAGCAGAGACCTCATGACCTCTTACAGATCCTGCCTTACAGCATGGGTGGATTGAGATAGTCCCCAACATGAATTTTGATACAATGAAACCACTGCAAATGGTGACAGTATAAACAACAAGCTGTGGTGGACCCATACAACGGAATATTACTACACAAGAAAAATGAATGAACTATCAATACATGCAATACACATCAGTCTCAAAGTAACTGTATTTAAAAAAGAGTACTTACTGTATGAGTCTATTTATATAAAATTCTAGAAAATGTAAAATAGCCAGAAACAGATCAGAGGTAGCCTTGGAAAGGGGGGGATGGGTAGGAGGCAGAGATCAAATTGTACTTTAAGTATATCTGGTTTGTTGTATGCCAATTATACCTAAACAAATCTGCCAAGAAAATTTAAAGGTCTCTCATACTTTCAAACAATAATTTGATTTCCTTTGCTGACATCTTTTATTGGGTTTATTTATCCCTTTTGCAAAGTTGCCTGTTCTAACTTGGAATAGTTTACTACAAAATTTTTTTTAAAAGATTTTATTTATTTGAGAGGCAGAGTTACAGAGAGAGGGAGAGACAGAGAGAGAGGTCTTCCATTTGCTGGTTCACTCCCCAAATGGGAGCAAACAGCTGGAGCTGGGCGGATCCGAAGCCAAGAACTAGGAGCTTCTTCCAGGACTCCCATGTGGATGCAGGGGCCCAAGCGCTTGGGCCATCTTTCACTGCTTTCCCAGGCCATAGCAGAGAGCTGGATCAGAAGAGGAGCAGTTGGGACATGAACTGGTGCCCATATGGGATGCCATTGCCACAGGTGGAGGTTTAGCCAACTATATCATGGGGCAGGCTCCTCAAAAATTCTTATGAAATGCAAATTCAGTGTTGCCTCTAGTCAAGAATGACACTAGTTCAAGGTCAGCATCAGACAAATCTTCAAGATTTTTGCTCATCTGGATCCTTTCATTGTTATTGTCTGCTAATCTCATGGGATTCTGAGGTCCTAGTGTCCTGTGCATTATTATTTGTAGTGTGCTTACATGGGAGGCTGGGATTCCTCCCATCCTCTATACCTCTGGAACCGGACTGGACATGCAAACTTTGAAACAAACATTAGGACACTTGAAGTGAAAATTAAAAAATAGTAAAAGAAAAATAAAAGCTTCTAAAATTTTGAGCAACTCTTAAGTTTCGAACATATTATTTGGTATCACAAAATATATGGGCTAGAACATTATAGGTGGTTGGAAAAATAAGCTTATTATGTTTATTATTTATGTTTGTTCATTTGAAAGGCAGAGTTACATAGAGAGGAGAGACAGCTCTTCCATCTCCCTAAATGGCCACAATGGCTGGGGCTGGGCCAGCCTGAAGCCAGGAGCCTCTTCCAGGTCTCCCACGTGGGTACAGGAGCCCAAGGACTTGGGCCATCTTCTGCTGCTTTCCCAGGTGCATTAGCAGGGAGCTGGATCAGAAGTGGAGTAGCTTAGTCTCGAACCAGCGCCTACATGGGATGCTGGCATTGCAGGTGGAGGCAAACCTGCTATTCCACAAAGCTGACCCAGATATGCTTTTATATTAGAGAAAAAAGGTTGCCTGATTCAAAAGTAACATGAATTTACAAGTTTTAAAGAAAAAAAAAGTAATTTCCTGCTTTTATTACACCAATTTATGTAGCCTCTCCTCAAGTGTCACTTTGAGCAGCTCCAGCAGCCACGTGGAGAAGCCAAATGTGTGCCCTAGGAACCCAGGTTTGTTCTCTAACATCTGTCTTCGCGAAAGGAATCAGATTCCTTGGTGAGCAACGTATTCCATGTTTAAGAAAGAGCAACTCCAGCTGAGTTTTGCTATCTTATCTGTTATCACAAAGGATGTTTTGAGTGTTTCTGGGGGTAGGAGTGGGGTGTTCTGTAGAGCTTGATCTGACAAGGCTAAACCTTGCTGTTGAGGCAAGGAGAAAGTATCTTGAGTATAGCCTAGAAATGATCACTCACCTGCGGTAACTGTTACCAGTGACAAACACTGGAGAAAATGTGGACCGACTGAAGTCTCCTGTATTGTTTCAGACATGTAAAACAGTACAATTATTTGGAGAAAAGGTCTGGCTGTCTCTTCCTAGACTAAATGTATACCAGCCCAAGGACTCAGAAATTCCATCCCTAGGAAGTTACCTAACAGAAACAGAGATAAACATTTACAAAAAATATTTGTACAAGAATGTCCTTAGCAGCTTTATTCATAATGGGTTTTTTTCAAAAGGCAGTAATCATCCAGGTGTCCATCAACAAGAAGGAAAAACAAACTGTGACATATTCATATAAAGGAATATTCAGTAGTAAAAAGAAGTCGGCTGGCACCGTGGCTCACTAGGCTAATACTCCGCCTTGCGGCGCTGGCACCCCATGTTCTAGTCCCAGTTGGGGCGCCGGATTCTGTGCCGGTTGCTCTTCTTCCAGGCCAGCTCTCTGCTGTGGCCCGGGAAGGCAGCGGAGGATGGCCCAGATCCTTGGGCCCTGCACCCGCATGGGAGACCAGGAGGAAGCACCTCCCTCCTGGCTTCGGATTGGCGCAGCGCACTGCCTGTGGCAGCCATTTGGGGGGTGAACCAACGGAAGGAAGACCTTTCTCTCTGTCTCTCTATAACTCTCTCTCTCTCTCTCTCTCACTGTCTAACTCCCCCTGGCCAAAAAAAAAAAAAAAAGTCACTGATATATGCAATAACATGAAAAACTCTAAAACCATTATGCTGAGGGAAAGAAGTATTATACTTTATATGGCTTCAGTTATATTAAATTTTAGAAAAGGTAGATTTAATCTGTGATACAAAAGGAACAGAATCATAGTTATACCTGAGGGGTGGGGTAGGGATGGTTCTGGGAAGGGGTCTTAGGAAACGCTCTGGGATCACAAATGTTCTGAATTCTGAAAGGGATTTGGGCTACACAAAGGCACACATTTGTAAAAACTCAACAAACTCATATTTAAGATTTGTATATCTCATTACATGGAAATATTAAATAGAAACTTAGAAACTAAATAAGGGCCAACGCCGTGGGGTAGTGGGTAAAGTCGCCGCCTGCAGTGCCAGCATCCCATATGGGCACTGGTACGAGTCCTGGCTGCTCCACTTCTGATCCAGCTCTCTGCTATGGCCTGGCAAAACAGTAGAAGATGGCCCAAGTCCTTGGGCCCCTGCACCTGTGTGGGAGACCCAGAAGAAGCTCCTGGCTCCCGGCTTCAGACCTGTACAGCTCCAGCCGTTGCAGCCAATTGGAGAGTGAACCAGCAGCTAGAAGACCTCTATCTCTGCTTCTCTTTCTTTCTCTTTGTAACTCTGACTTTCAAATAAATAAATCAATCTTTAAAAAAATAAATATTAAGCAATGATATGCATGTTGAAGTATTAGGGGGAAGCAATTTATTTTGAAATGCATCAAGAAATAACAGGTAAGTAATAAAACAGAGTAAAATGCAAAACCCATGGGATCATTTTTGGGGAATTCACTGTAAAATTATCTCAATTCTACTGTATGTTTGAAGTTTTTCATAATAAAATGAAGGAAAAAGCTTTCAGTTAGTCTTATCTTTTTTTTAAGATTTATTTTATTTATTTGAAAGAGTTAGAGAGGTAGAGACAGAGAGTTGTTTTTTTTCTTTTTCTTTTTTCTTTTTCTTTCTTTCTTTTTTTTTTTTTTTTTTTTTTTTTGACAGGCAGAGTGGACAGTGAGAGAGAGAGAGAGAGAAAGGTCTTCCTTTTGCTGTTGGTTCACCCTCCAATGGCCGCCGCGGCCAGTGCACCGCGCTGATCTGAAGCCAGGAGCCGCGCTGATCTGAAGCCAGGAGCCAGGTGCTTCTCCTGGTCTCCCATGGGGTGCAGGGCCCAAGCACTTGGGCCATCCTCCACTGCCTTCCCGGGCCATAGCAGAGAGCTGGCCTGTAAGAGGGGCACCCAGGATAGAATCCGGCACTCCAACCGGGACTAGAACCTGGTGTGCCGGCGCCGCAAGGCGGAGGATTAGCCTAGTGAGCCGCAGTGCCGGTGAGACAGAGAGGTTTTCCATCCGCTGGTTCACTCCCTAGATGGCCTCAATGGCTGGAGCTGCGCCAATCCAAAACCAGGAGCCAGGACTTGGGCTATCTTCCACTGCTATCCCAGGCCATAACAGAGAGCTGGGTCGGAAGTGGAGCAGCCAGGCAGTTAGTCTTATCTTTTACTTGCATTCCTTTATCTGAAATAAATTATTCTTGTTGTAAGTTAGAGATTCTATATAGCAACACAGGAACCAGAAATTAGCCCCTAAAATATCCCTAGGATCCTAAAAGGTGGATGATATTCATGGTAAAAAAGAGCAAAAATCACAAAAATTGAGAAGGAAGATGAGTTACATTAAGAGTTATTACTGGGGTTAGTGCTGTGGTGTAGCAGCTAAAGCTGCCACCTGCAGTGCCAGCATCCCATTTGGTCGCTGGTTTGAGTCTTGGCTGCTCCACTTCTGATCCAGCTCTTTGTTATGGCCTGGGAAAGCAGCAATGGATGGCCCAGGTCCTTGGGCCCCTGCACCCAGATCCAGAGGAATTGCCTGGCTCCTGGCTTCGGATCGGCACAGCTCTAGCCATTGTGGCCATCTGGGGAGTGAACTAGCAGATGAAGACTCTCTTTCTCTCTCTTCCTCTCAAGTAAATGATTTTTTAAAAAAAGTTATTACTAATACTGCTGTATTTATTATCACCAGAAACAATGATTAAAAATATTTATTTATTTAATTTATCCAAGAGGCAAGAGTGCTTCCATCGGCTGGTTTACTCCACAAATGCCTACAGTGACTGGGACAAGCTGAAGCCAGGAGCTGGGGGACTCAATCCAGGTCTCCCAGGGTCTGCATCAGCAGGAAGCTGGAATTGGAGTGGAGTCGTGACTCAAACCCACATATCCCAATGTGAGATGCAGGCATCCTAAGCAGCATCTTAACTGCTAGGCTAGACATATGCACCCCAACCTTTTCAAGTCAGAGACAGGGAGAAAGAGAGAAAGCTCCCAATGCTGTTTACTCCCCACATGCCTGCAGTAGGAGCTGGGAACTTAATCCAGGTCTCCCATGTAGGTGGCAAGGATCCAACTACATGAGCCATCACCAAACTGGAGGTTTAGCCAGAACTCTTACCTAGGCACTCCAGTATGAGATACAGGATCCCAACTGTGGTCTCAATTGCTAGGCCAAAGGCCCATTCCAGGAGTGTTTTTTCTTTAAAAAAAAATTTTTTTTAACTTAAAAGGTAGAGAGATAGAGAGGGAAAGAAAGAAAGAGATATTCCATCCACTAATTCAATCTGCAAATGGCTGTACCAACAAGGGCTGGGCCAGGCCAAAGCCAGGAGCCAGAAACCCCATCTGGATCTCCCGCATGGGTGGCAGGGGCCATCTTGTGCTGCTTTCCCAGGAGCATTAGCAGAGACATGGATCAGAAGAGGAGCCAACTGGACCTGAATTGGCAGCCTTGGCTTAAACTGCTGCGCCAGAATGCCAGCACTGAGAGTATCACTTCTTAATGATTTTTATCTATTGCATGAAGAACCATTTTTTTTCTGTCAAGTTATATGACTGAATTCTATCTTACCTGAACCTTTCCCAAAATATGTGCAGATTCACTCATGTAAAAAAACAATACTTACTGGGCCAGGTGCTTGGAAGAGTTGTGTAAGACACTGCTAGAGATACTTACATTCTGTGTTGAAAGTGCGAAGGTGTAAGTCCGTACTCTGCTTCCAGTCCAGCTTCCTGCTAATGTGGGAGGCAGCAAGTGACAGCCCAACTCCCTGAGTCCCTGCCACCCATGTTGGAAACCCGAGTGGAGTTAAATAAAAACTTAAGAATAAGAAACACTTATTAAGTACTTTACAAAACTGTAATTGTCAGTACCCTATTTATGGGATAAAATGACATCCATCACCTTTTGAGAACTTTGGAATAAATTTGTTGAACAAATACAGATGTGTTTTCCATCTCTGCATTCTTTGAGGGATTTTGGGAAACATAATTTCCATTAAGCCCTACTTTGCTCATTTGCACAAACAGAAGAGATAATGGCAGTTCATGCCTCAAGGGGTTACTTTGAATAGTAAATGAGACAACCAATTTTACTGTATCACAATGACTGGTAGATAGAAACTACTCAATAAATATATTTTATTATTTTTTTAAAGTGTGTAGAAGACATTGGTGAAAGAATGTGGAGTCCTTAATCCGTTTTAAATAGAACAACATTATCCCACCAAATAGTTCAAATAGTAACTGCGATAGGATTTGTTTTGTTTTCTCCCAGAATTTTGAGACATGTATCAAGTCAAGAACTGAAAGCTTGCTGCACTGATACCGGGAGATTACAGAAACCTAGATCAAGGAGTGAAACGCAGACACGAACCTCTTCTCAGCTTAATGTCTGTACTCACTGACAGAAGCTACTCTGCTTCACCTGCTCTTGTATTAAACACTCAGAAATGTGTTGTACCTGTTATTAGCACCTGCTACGTAGGTGGGCACATAGCTAGAGTGGAAGATGTGGCAGGAGGATATTAAACCACACACAACTCTACCTCCAAGAGAATGGCAGAGTCTCATGTCTGACAGGTGGCAGAATAAGCAGCTGCATGACACTGTGGAACTGGAAAGCCCGTACTGCATAAGCAGGGAGGTAGCAATAGTGGGGAGGAGCTGAAGTTTGCTAACTTTGGCTGGCCCACGCTGGTCACACCACCCCCTTCTACGTGCTGGCCCCCCTTTCAGTGCAATGTCTAAACCTACATTCTGTGTACTGCCCAAACTCTCTCCCGTTCTGTGTAGGGAAGAACACAAGTTCCAGGATGTTGAACTTGGAAACACAGCTTGTTAGAAACAACTAATATGGCTGTGTCCCCATGATACCTTTAAAATGTTAATAAAATTACCATGGCCAACACTCCCACTCCCATCAGGCACCTCACAACGTGACACTTCCAAGATTTCCTACAAAAGGGCAAGGAAATGAGTGGTACTCCAGTCTGGCCCCAAACTCTGCCTCTTTGACTATTCAATGAAGCCCCACTTCAGGCACCACCCTCTCTGCAGAGGCCAGAGAAGGAATCCCGGTGATTGCAGCTCATTCTCTCCAGTTGCCCACACGCATTTCTGAGTGCGTGCTTTTGCTTTAAATAAAACTTGCTTCCCTGCTCACCTTTACCTCACCTTTACCTTGAATTCTTTCTCATATGGAGACAAGAACCTGGACCAAACCTAACCAGCGGCTACCCCAATACCTTTTTGGGAAGCATAGTTCAAATTGGTTCAAAGGTAGCAGTTGACATTGTTAGCTGGCGGCGTAACACTCATGTTTGTGGCACTGCCCACAACTCCCTACTGTCTGTCACATCAGGTATATTTCATACCAGATACATTGCCAGGTCTGCAGTTTAGGTGTTTCTCAGTGGCCAGTTCATATCTAGACTAGAAATATCTTACTCCCCACCCCTACCAAAAAATCAGCCAGGAATCTCAGATATTTCTCAATGTCTTCCTGATTAGATGAGTTCCTTTCCATCATCTAATCAAAAGAAGGCAATAACCTGAAGAGGGAGGAGAAACTCAATAACCACCTCTTTAAAAAGAAACAAAAGCAAAAGCAAAAAGCCTCTGATGGGACTGAAGCCTAAAGACATCCTACTCTGAAACAGCCTTGGAAGCGGAGAACATTCTGCTTCTGCACAGCACTGTATCTGCTTTGAAACCCACACAACACTGTTTTTTTCCCTTTCCTCTGGTATTTTGCTCCTTTTATGAGACTTGTTTTTCAAGCTGTAAATTTACTGGGTGTTGACACAGAGCTAGTGTCTAATTGAAAGTCTGGAGCAATATTTAGCACACTGTAACTATTCACCTGCTTTGTAATCACAATCATGTCTCTAAATGCTCTGAAAGCTTCAGACACTAAACAGTACTATTGAATATGCATAAAATGAGAACAGACTTTCCAATTAATAGATATAAAATTATAATTAAACATATGAAGATAATCTTATTGTCTTGCTCACAAGGCAATCACTTCTACTTTCCCAGATGGTTATTTGCTATTTCTGAATAGGATCAGATTCAGAAAGATCTACTTTTAGCCCACATATATTTTCTTTTATTCTAAAACATTAATATAGATGAGTATCACTAGCCTGAAAATCTGAAATCCTTGAAAATTTGAAACTTTCTGAGTGTGGACATGATGCTACAAGTGGAAAACTCCATACCTGACCTCATGATAAGCTGCAGTCAAAAGACAGACACACTAAACATATTCTATAAAATACCTGTAGGCTATTTGTGTAAGACATATATGTAACAAATTAATCTTGTGTTTAGATGTGGGTCCCATCCTCAATGTATCTTATAATGTACAAGCAAATATTCTAAAACCCTGAGGAATCCAAAATCTGAAACACTTCTGGTCTCAAACACTTAGGATAAGGGATACTCAATCTGTGATCTTGCTTACTGCATGAAAAAACAATTTTAGGTTTATTGCCCTTATTTCCTTAAAGTTTACAAACTCTGCTACTAATTCCTTGAATGCTGGAATAGCTAACACCTCTTTCTGTTTAGCCCTGTTTGTTTATTTGTAAAATTTCAAGGGCAGAATTCACATCAGTGTTAATATGGGAGCAAGCAAAGCAAAAATTGTAGGATTTTAATATAAATCACCCACACTAAAATTCCACACTTTAACCCTAAACTTGAATTAGCAATGAGTTTTACTGGTGTTTCCTTCCTTTCTTTTAAAACTAGTTATTCTTCTGAGGCTGAATCAGAGAAATATGCTTAATGTATGGGTTGTAAGAAACTGGATTTCAACAGGGAGCGCAAAAACTGTTTTCTCCTTATTCTTAGGTTACTTCTAACATACTGAAGAATGACTATTAGATTTCAAAGATCACATTTAAATATGTTCTAACAAAGAAGAAAAATACTCATGTCCTAATTAAGAGAGTCAAAACCTTTCTCTGGCTAACGAGGCAGTTCCCAAGGTAGGAAGAACTTTTTCTGGAACTTTTATCTACTCTTCTACAGAGAACAGAGTTGGTTCAGGCTGGTGTACCTTTATCTTATTGCATAGGTACAAAAATATTGCCTAAACAAAATCGGAAGACCCACTAAACAAACAGAATGGTGATGTGAGAACAATATCCTTACATATGCCAAGAGCTAAACAGGCTATGTATCAGAAAAAATTTCACCAAAGGTTTTCTTGGAATCTTTTACAATATAAAAGAAACACAAATGTTCAATAAAAACACCAAACCAAGAGAATAAAACTATGGAGGAAAAGATAATTTGGGAACTGGAAGTAACTCACAATACTATATACAAATATAAAACAAATACACATATGTAAGATTTAAAAAAGTTTATGACACATTATACATCTCATTTCTCATCCTTAAGCAAAGTTTGGTACAAATAATAAAGAATTCCTTTCTGTATCTCTTGTATCTTTATTTTTGTCTTTCCAAGCCTTGCCAATCAAAATTCCATACTATCCCTTCAATACCTCCCCATCAATGACCCTCCCCTCAACAACAGGGTTTCAGTTTTTTTCTCTCTAATGCTTTTTTGTATTATCAGCTACCTAAATCCTCCATAAAGCTAGTCTTCTTGGAATAACAGTCCAAAAAAACCACAACTTTTCATAAAATGAAGTTCTCACTGAGTTTAATCATCTGAATTCAATACAAGACCTTTCCCAGAAAATACTGGAGAATGTGCCATGTAGATAATAAAATGGAATACTCCATGCAACTGTTGGGGTGTTTGGCTAGAAGTCTGATAAGTTACAACTCTCTCCCTCCTTTTAACAACTTCTGATTATGGTTTCTTCTTCTTCCTCCGTGTCACATACCATCTGGTATACATAGCAGCTGAAGACTCTGTTGGGTTTCTGTTCAATGTGCAGCACCAAGTCTCTGTCAAAGTAGACTTCATGGCTATATGTCTGTAAGAAAAACACAGTCATAGGAAATTTCCTTTTCATATAACCTATTCACCGTGTGTCTCTAGAATGTTGCAGCACCTAAGACAGGGATACACAAAAATATACCTAGAGGGAACACAGCTGTTAGAAATGGGTTTATTTTTCATTATTTGCAGGAATGCAGATTACTAATGAAAGGAGCATTGTACAAAATGTAGAGAATGAAAAAAACTTAGGACTCAGGAGTCTGAACATCCAGCTTCTACTGTCAACTCTGCTATTACCTAACTTATGTGACTGTGTGTAAGCTGCTAAACTTACTTTCAGGTTCCCCACTGATCAAACAAGGTCTGAGTAAGATAACATCTACTGTTTCTTATAACTGAATATTCTGTAATAGTCAGAAGAGCAGATGCATGTTTCCAAGAGTGCCTGGAAGCCCGACATACTATTTTTTTTCAAAGGAATGTATTAATATATTAGATTCTCAGCGTTCCCCTTCTCCCCCATACTTAGATATGGTCTCTATTAAATAGTTGCCAGAGTTCATGACATTACATTTCCTTTTTAATGTTCCTAAGCTTATAATTGGGAGAAAAATCAAAGACTAGGGTAAAGAGAAATACCATGGCTCAAGAAAACACAAACTTTTATCTTTAAGGCCACTGGTAGAAGGCATCCCTTAGTGCCAACAGGAAGAAGGCTAAGAAACACTCATTTTGTCCTGTATATAGGACAATAGCCACTCTCATGTGGTCATTGGCACAGATGAGCCTTGACTGACATGAGCACAATGCTCCAATAAATAGTACCTATAAAGAAAACTCTTGCAACTCCGTATTCTGTGGATTCTACTTACCACATCCCATGACTCTACTAGTGGAATACTTTTAAGTAAAGTTCCATATTCATTACAGTGAAAATCCAGGTGAGCTTTTCCTTCAGCATCTATCTGAGTAACAGCTACCACAGAAAGCAAATCCAATTCATCTTCATAATCCACAATCTTGAAAGTCTTGGGGACAGATACATAAGACAACGGCAAAGAAAAGCAAAATCCAGTTATTCAGTTAGGTTTAACCCTACAGGAATAGTTTAGCCATTCTATTACTGACACAAATTTGGGAGAATGAATGGGTAGAAGAAAAAGTGGAAATGTGTCTCTAGTTATCTCCTGCTAAAATTGTCATTCCTAGATTTTTCAAGAGCTAAGCTGTGTCCTATAAATTTTGACAACACCATCAAGTCTATGTAGATCTCAGCCAAAATGTAACTGAAATTCTCTACAATGACAGCATACCAGGACTTCTCCATATCCAAAATAAGTAGTCAACTGCTGTCTATGGCGTATTCTTCAGTTCCCAGTCAGGACTAAATATATGAAACTCAGTTCTGAAACCTGAAGGCTGCTTACTGAGCTTGAAAGTCTCAAACCAGAAAAAAATATTCAGTAAGAATTGATAGCCCTTCATATACTATTAATGACTTTATTTGTCATCCTTTTGGTTTTTAAAACAAAGGTTTTTGGTCCCCTAAAGAAAACAAAATGCTGTTTATACTTGACGGAAAATATTAGGAACTGAAATCCAACCCACAGAACAAACTCGGGTTAGCAGTGGCAAAGCAAGAAAAACACCAAAGGCGGAAAACCTAGGATTCCAACAGTGTCACAGGAAAAGCAGATCCTAGTGTCCAGACACACCCAGGGATGAACAATAGGAGGCACATCTCTGCTGAGTGCCTGGCACTGACCTTAAAAACAGACATACTGAGTTTCTCTTCTTGCTTCACACAAATCCTTTACTTATGTTTGGCCAAACTACCCTTTAATCCATTTGTATTTTCTGTCTTCACCATCTTATGACAGAAATTTACATAGATTTGTTACTAGTAGTTCCCTTTTTTACTTTTTTGCCTTAAACTTATCGGGGTCAAACTTCAAAAGGTGATTTCTTGCCTAGGTGTCAGTGATTTTAAGGCTTTCAGTCAGAACCCCTTTGAACTTTTCCTTTGCAAGCTAAAAGAGTTTGTTTGCTAATCTCATGATATAACATCTCTCTTTTTGCTACCACCTCTCACTTTAATTATTCATGACATGTTTGGGCAATTTTAGTATATCTTTCTTGAAGACAGTTTTATACATAGGGGAGGGAGTTTTCTGCTTTGTTTTCAGTAGGTCTCTATGGCCCAAAAGAATATTTTTTTTTGTTGTTTTTATAAGCAGTCACATAGTAGGCCACTTCTAACCTATCTAAAAAGATTTTTTAGAACTGTCCTTAGAAACTTACTGGAATGTTTCTACCTAGAAGTAGTCACACAAATAATATAGTTACATGGTTTAAATGGATTTAGTGTTTATGCAATGGCTGCATCTTTGAAGCATGGTCATTGTCACTTGACTTCATAAGTATTTCCAACACTCTTTAAAGGAAAGGGATAAAAATGTATTAGCTCAGTGACTGGCAATGCCAATGTGAAGACAAGGCTGAACTGACTGACCATATCCTCATACTTTCCTCCTCTAGCCCAAGAATATTCACAAGCAGATCATATTTAATAGTAAAAAATAAGGCAAAAGTTATAAAATTATCAGTCAATAGAATTCTAACAAGAGAATGGCCCTGAAAATGCACACATCAAGATAAAAAACTAGTAAATTAATTGCATCTTCAAATTATTTTGGCCCTTTTAACCTTTCTGTAAAATCTTACAAATAACTGTAAAACACTGAGAGAAAAATGGGTTATACTGGTTTAAATAGCACATTATTATTATTATTATTAATGGATTGTTATTATTAATAATAATAATCCCACCCATTTAGCCTACAAGGAATCCCTCACCCCTGACTACGACCTCATAGCCTGGGAAACATTAATTTGAGAGCCACAGGGCAAGTGCACACTGGTTTGGTTTGTAATCTCCGGATAAAGTAGTACCTCTTGTTCTGGGTCATCATCCAGAAGGGTAAAATTTTTCTTTACCACCCGTCCAGATGCCGTAACAGTGAATAAGTTTTCATTCTATCATGTAGAGAGAAATACAAAGACGTGAGAAGCTCTATGATACGCAAAAACAAAATTTTATTGACAAATTTGGTAAAATTAAACAACCCTTCTCGTATCTACAATTCTTTCCTCAACTAAGAAATTTCTGGTACTGAAGTTAGTGAAAAACACTTTCACTATAGTAAAATTTTCAATGGGTAAAATACCAGAACAGATAAAAATAAATTAGGTATAAGATAATAGACTCATTGCCTCATTTGCCCTTTCTGACATCTGCTTTGTAAATGACAGCAAATGATAAGTGAATCTGCTTTTAGAAATTTTCCTTTCCAACATTTTCTTCATTTATAAACTGAAGCAAAAGTTTCATGGAGTTAAAAGTATCGCATTTTTAAAATTTTTATTTTTTAAAGATTTATCTATTAATTCAAAAGGCAGAATTACAGAGAGAGGGAGAGACACACAGAGAGATCTTCCATCCACTCATTCACTCCTCAAATGGCCACAGTGGCTGAGGCAGGGACAGGACAAAGCTAGGAGCTTCATCTGGATTTCTCACATGGGTGGCAGGCCATCTTCTGTGTTCTCAAGCACATTAGCAGAGAAGTGAATCAGAAGTGGAGCATCTGGGACTCAAACTGGCACTCATATGAGATGCTGGTATTGCAAGCAGTGCTTAACCCACTGTACCACAACATAACTCCCAAGTATGGCATTTTCAAACACTTCTATATACTTCAATGAAGCCCAAGTCTGCACAATTAATTATACCCCCAGAATTGATAATTCCCTAATAAAATCTCAGAAACACAGAAAGGGAACAGAAATAAGCAAAAGAAAAACTTAATACAATCGACTCTCTTCAGATCCCATAATCACATGAGCTAAGACTGGTTACCCTGTAGGCAAAATGAACAACACTCTTATAGTGCTGTGCTATTGTTTTCAGCCACACTCAAAGGCAAACACATTTGCATGTGATATCCTCATACAGAAATAAAATAACATACAAAAGATTTTAAAGTATTCCTTACTTACTTTGTTCTCTCTATTGGCAAGTATGACAAAATCTTCAGACACCTGATGCTGAGAATCATTTTCTATTTCATTTAGCTTTAAAACTCTGAAAAGGGAAAAAGAATTCTAAGAACTGAAGACCTCGAAACAACATCAAAGTGCCAAAATTGAACTACTGCAATGAAATCCACAAGAAACGGCAGTAATAACACTGAGTTAGTTCTCAATTATTGGTCAATGTTCAGAAACGTCTTTAAATTCAGAGATTTTGTTAAACAGAAAAATGTAGGCCCAGTGCCAAGTTCTCCTAAACTAGGTAATAAAACTGTTTGCTCATACTTAAATCATCTTCCAAATTGGCTTAATGAAAATTACTCTGAAGAACCTCACCTCTGCCATCCTGCAACAGTTCTATTTTAATGTTTCTGCTTTAATAATGGCTTTACAGTAGCTATCTGCATTTCTACTTCTGAACAATACTGAGAGCTAACTATAGGACAGAATGGAGTTTTCACAAAGGAGTAACATTTATTTATAAATATTTGAAGGGCAGAGCAACAGAAAGAGAGGCAGACACAAAGAGAGATCTTCCATCTGCTGGTTCACTCCAACCACCAGGTCTGGGCCAGGCCAAAGCCAGGATCCAGGAACTCTATCCGGGTCTCCCACAGAGGTGACAGGGGCTCAGGTACTTGGGCCATCATCTGCTGCCTTCCCAGGCACATAAGCAGGAAGCTGATAGGAAGCGGAACAGCCAGAACTTGAACTCACTAGCTGGCACTCTGATAGAGGATGCCAGTGTGGCAAGCTGTGGCTTAACTCAATGTAACACAATGCTGGCTCCAAAACAGAGTAATATTTAAAAACTACAACCAGGGTGGTCATCTAGCCTGGTGGTTAAGATACCCAATATCAGAGTGCATGGGTTTGATAACTGGCTCCAGCTTTGGGCTAATGCAGGCCCTGGGAGGTGACAATGATTGCTCAGGTAATGTAATTATAGTAGCAACACTGAGTTAGCTGGGTTTCTGCTTCCTTCATGGGACTCTTGAATTGAGTTCCCAGCTCCTGGCTCTTGCCCCAGTCTAACCCCAGCAGTTGCAGGCAGTCAGAGAGTGAACCCACAGATGTGAGCTCTATTACTGTCTCTCTGCTTCTCAAATAAAGAACTAACCCTGCAAATGACAATATTTTTTTCCTCAGGATTTAGGTTTTCTGAGAATAAATATCCTCACGGATTAAGCTCAGTAAGCAAGAGAAAATAAAATAATTTACGGATCACCCACACAAATCTGTTCTTACCATGAACAAGCTTCAAAAGCACAATGTTCTCAAAGCTCAGTTTCAAATGCTGGCAAAGAGAACAGCAGGCAGAAGTAGCTACTGTGGCCAGGGACGGCTGGAGGCCTTTCAGTTAGCAAAGGCTAAGAAATCAGATAATTATTAGTATTCATTTAAAAATTATATTTATTAAGAGTGAGAGCAAGAGAGAGAGAGTGAGCTCTTAGCTGGTTCATTTCCCAAATGCCTGGGGCTGGGCTGGGGTCAGATCTAGGAGCCAGGAAATTAATCCAGGTTTCTACCTAATTACCCGAGTTATCACCACTGCGGCCTGGGGCCTGTGCTGGCAGAAAGCCGGAGTCAGGAGCTGCACCCACATACAGAACCTAGCACTCCAATATACGACAGGAGCATCTTAACCAGTCTTTTTTTAAAGATTTATTCATTTATTTGAGAGCCAGAGTTAGAGAGGGAGAGACAGGGAAAGAGGTCCTCTCCATCCACCGGTTCACTTGCCAAATGGCCACAACAGTCAGAGCTGGACAGATCTGAAGCTAGGAGATTCCTCTGGGTCTCCCATGTGGGTGCAGGTGCCCAAATACCACCACTGCCTCCCAGGCCACCAGCAGAGAGCTGGCTTGGAAGAGGAGCAACTGGGACATGAACTAGCACGATGCGCTGGCTGCAGCGGCCATTGGAGGGTGAACCAAAGGCAAAAAGGAAGACCTTTCTCTCTCTCACTATCCACTCTGCCTGTCCAAAAAAAAAAAAAAGTTAACAAAGGGACACACACTTATTTTCTTAAACTAATATGGTTGGTAACAAGCATTTTAAAAAGGCAGTGGTAACAAACAATAAAAGTAGGTCGGCGCCGTGGCTCAACAGGCTAATCCTCCACCTTGTGGTGCCGGCACACCGGGTTCTAGTCTTCCAAGCCAGCTCTCTGCTATGGCCCGGGAAGGCAGTGGAGGATGGCCCAGGTCCTTGGGCCCTGCACCTGCATGGGAGACCAGGAGAAGCACCTGGCTCCTGCCTTCGGATCAGCGTGAACCAAAGGCAAAAAGGAAGACCTTTCTCTCTGTCTCTCTCTCTCTCACTATCCACTCTGCCTGTCAAAAAAAAAAAAAAGTAACAAACAATAAAAGTAAAGTTTACTGAAGCCAAACCAGTTTAAAATGGCTTACCGAGGCCAGGGTTGTAGTGCAGTGGGTTAAGCTGCTGCCTGTGATGCTGGCATCCCACACTGGAGCACCGATTTGAGTCCTGGTTGCTTAATTTTCCATCCAGCTTTCCACTAATGCAGACGGTCTGTTTGGGTCTTTGCCACTGATGGAGTTCCTGGCTCCTGCCTTTGCTGTTGTGGCTATCTGGGGAGTGAACCAGTGGATGGAAGTTCTCTTTCCCTCTGCACTTCAAATACATGCATACATCTTTTTAAAAAAGTTTTTATAGCCGGCGCCGTGGCTCAACAGGCTAATCCTCCGCCTTGCGGCGCCGGCACACCGGGTTCTAGTCCCGGTCGGGGCACCGATCCTGTCCCGGTTGCCCCTCTTCCAGGCCAGCTCTCTGCTGTGGCCAGGGAGTGCAGTGGAGGATGGCCCAAGTCCTTGGGCCCTGCACCCCAGGGGAGACCAGAAGCACCTGGCTCCTGCCATCGGATCAGCGCGGTGCGCCGGCCGCAGCGCGCTACCGCGGCGGCCATTGGAGGGTGAACCAGCGGCAAAAAGGAAGACCTTTCTCTCTGTCTCTCTCTCTCTCACTGTCCACTCTGCCTGTCAAAAAAAAAAAAAAAAAAAAAGTTTTTATAAAGCTAATAATCTTATTTCATTCAATTTCTTAAAGATTTATTTTATTTATTTGAAAGAGTTACAGAGAGGTAAAAGAGAAATACAGAGAGAGAGGTCTTCCATCTGCTGGTTCACTCCCCAAATGGCTGCAATAGCTGGAGCTGAGCCAATCCGAAGTCAGGAGCCAGGAACCTCTTATGGTTCTCTCACGTGGGTGCAAGGGCCCAAGGACTTGAGCCATCTCCTACTGCTTTCCCAGGTCATAGCAGAGAGCTGGATCAGAAGTGGAACAGCTGGGATTTGAACTGGTACCCAGATGGGATGCTGGCGCTTCAGGCCAGGGTGTTAACCCCCTGAGCCACAGTGCTGGCCCCTCGTTTAATCTTTTTATACTCCTCATAACAGATTCAGAGAGTTGGACTGATTATCATGAAGCATAAAGAATAGTAAGGACTCAGAGTACTAGTAATGTTTTGTTCTTAATTTTGGGTGTTATGAGCATGATCAGAAAACCAAAAACTCATTTATTTGTACAGTTACATGTACCTCTTGGTATGTATACTGTATTTCAATAAAATGTTAAAAAAAATAAAGAAGGCAGATATGGCCCTTCTTATTTAACAAATACTTACAAACATCTACTCTGCCAAGCACTGTGCTCAGTGCTGTGGTTACAGGAGTCAGCAAAACTAAATCCTTACCCATCATTATGAAGAATTAATTAAAATTGTTTTAAGTGCTACAAAGGAAGATTACACAATGGGTGCAATGAGTAACTCCATCAAGGTGTATCAGGGGAGGTTTCTGTGGCAGAGTGACATTTGAGCTGGGCCATAAACTCGGAATAGGAATTAGAACAATAGGAAGGGAAACAGACCACAGTGGGAAGAAGGTCCATGTTATGTTGGCCTTTATCCTAAGAGTATTCACAAGAGATAAAAAGGCTAAGACAGTAGAATTCACTTGCTTAGACGTTTGCATTAAAAAAAAAAAATCATTCTAGTTGCAGGGAGAACAGACTGTAAGAACCTTGGAAGTAGGCTTTAACATCAGTAGGCAGGGGCTGGCACCATGGAGTAGCATGTTAAGCCACAGTTTGAATTGCTAACATTCCGATATGGGCGCCAGTTCGAGACCTGATTGTTCCATTTCTGATCCAGCTCTCTTGATTATGGCCTGGGAAAGCAGCGGAAGATGATCCAAGTCCTTGGGTCCCTGCACTGAGGTGGAGACCCAGAAGAAGATCCTGAGATCCTGGCTCCTGGCTTTGGTCTGGCTCAGCCCTGGCAGTTAGGGCCATTTGGGGAGTGAACCAGCAGATGGAAGACCTCTCTCTCTCGCTCCTTACTCTTTAACTCTTTTGAATAAATAAATCTTATATATATATATATATGTGTGTGTGTGTGTGTGTGTATATATATATATATGTATGTATGTATGTTTGGGGAATAGAGGACAGTGATCTGATCAATGACAGTAGCCAAGGGTGAAAACAGCCAGATTTAAGAAATATGTAGTAGTAAATCAAACTGGGTTGACAGGATATATGATATGTATATGTGTACAAGAAAGAAAGAGAAAGCATGTGAGTGTTTCAAAGTACGTATACAGATGAAAGATAAGTTGGTAAGGCAGCAAGAGTGATTCCAGGGCAGGCATTTGACATGGCAGTTAAGACCCTGCTTGGGACACTTTTGCGTCCCATACCAGAGCGCCTGGTTTCACGGCCTGTCTCTAACTCTTGAGTACAGTTTCCTGTTAATGTGCACCCTGGGAAACGGCTCAACTAGTTGGGTCTCAGTCACCCACATGCGAGATGGGAGATCCAGACTGAGTTCCCAGGTACTGGCTTTGGCCCTGCCCAACCCTGGTTTTTGTGGGCATCTGAGGAATAAACTAGCAGATGAGTGATCTCTGAATCGCTACCTATTAACAAATAAAATAAAAAAAAAATAAAAAAGAATGATTCTGGATTTCTGGAATGAGCTTAGATGAGAGGTCTGGGCTAGTGTATAAATTCTGGAGTTTTGGTATACAAATAATCCCCGGAGCCAAGGGAATAAACAGAATCATGCAGAAAGAAAATGAGGAGTGAGAAGAGAAGGCCTAAGTCCTAAGAACATGCAACTGAAGTCTGGGTGGAGGGAGTACGTGAAAGTTTTCTGAAAAAGGCACACGAGGGAGGAAAATATTCAAACACAAAGTCAGGGAAAACAAATGAAGAGCATTTCAAGGATGGAGAAGTCAACTTGTAGACATGCGCATCTTGAACAAAATAAAACAGTCACCTATTCACTACCTTCCTGACTTTCAGAACAAAGACAAATCATCTTTTTCTTTTTAAAATATTTGTTTGTTTTTTAAAGATTTATTCATTTATCCAAAAGGCAGAGTTACAGAGAGGCAGAGACAGAAGAGAGAGAGAGAGAGAGAGAGAGAGAGAGAGAGAGAGAGAAAGAGAAAGAGAGAAAAAGAGAGAGAGAGAGAATCTTCCATCTGCTGGTTCACTCCCCAGATGGTTGCAACGGCTGGGGCTGAGCTGAGCCAGGAGCTTCTTCCAACGCAGGTGCAGTGGCCCAAGGACTCAAGCCATCTTCTACTGCCTTCCCAGACCACAGGAGAGAACTGGATCAGAAGTGGAGCAGCCGGGACTTGAACTGGTGCCCATATAGGATGCTGGCACTGCAGGCGGTGGCTTTACCCGCTATGCCACAGCACTGGCCCCAAGATTTATTTATTTAAAGGCAGAGTGACAGAGAGAGAGAGACAGAGAAATATCTTCTATCTGCTGGTTCACTCCACTAATGCTCACAATCACTGAGGCTGGGCCAGGGCACTCTGATCTGGGACCTGCTGGGCCACAACACTGGCCTCATCTTGTTTCTTATTAATTTTAGATAATTAATTAGGACCTGATGAAGAAATGCCAATCTTTAATTCCTTCACATATCATCCATCAAAAAAACCTACTGAAATGTAATTTATTTAATTTTTAATTTTTTAAAAATTTATTTAAAAGGCAGAGAGCAAGATCATCCATCCATGGGTTCACTCCTCAAATGCCTGTAACAGCAGGGGCTGGGCAGGCCAAAGCCGAGGGCCAAGATCTCAATTTGGGTCTCTCATGTGAGTGGCAGGGAACCAACTACTTGAGCCATTGTCATTGCTTCCCAGGTATGCACTAGCAGAAAGCTGGAATCAGGAATGAAGCCAGTACTTGAATATAAGCACTCTGACATGGGAAGGAGGTACCCCAAGTGGCATCTTAACTAATAAGCACCTACCCCTAAAATATTTACAAAAATGATGAGCTAAAAGAATAATGTTCAGTGTTTTAGATGTCAGTTTCTAAGGAAGTATTTTACAACAAGCTGATTATTTCTATATTGGCCCAACAGTTAGATATGCAAAATAAAGATGCCAATAAATGCTACCCTGAGCTACTTTTAACTTTAAAGTGATAATGAAATTACTCACTTGACTTGATTTGGGCCAACATGTATTATTCTACCAGAAGCATCAGGATGGAAATAGATCCAGTCAGATTCTAGAGAACAACATTCCATTTCTTGGATTCCATTTTTGGCCTGTAGTTGAAAAAAATATTGAAGACAAGGATTATGAGAAAAATCAAATACTTTTTAAAACAGATCACTGGTGATATATCAGTAAGTCAAAGGCTCATGGAAGAGAAACTATTAACCAGTTGAATTGGGATATACAGGTGGGTTCAATCAGGACACTCAGAATTGAGAAATCTGGAACGTTTGAATTGAGAAATTTCATAGATTTACTCTGTATCTTATGTCATACCTGCCAAATTATAACAATGTAAGTTATCACAGCTCAAGTACTTTGTGTCAGAGGCTGCATTAGATGTGTTATGGTCATTATTTCATTTGGTCTTAACACTCAAATCAGGTATCAACTCTATTTTATGGATGAGAAAACTGACATACTAAGAGAATAAATCATTTGTCCAATATTTTGAACCTACTAAGCCTACCAAACAGTAGCTCTGACTCCAAAGTCCATGGATTTTCTGGTATGTAACCCTGTCGTGATTATGTTTGTGTAGCACCCTACAGCTTCTTGCTTTCACCTCTAACGTGTTAACCAACCATGTGTATGTTGGTTAACACACACCTAAACACACAACCAAATCTGAAGCCTCAGGTCATATAATCTTCTTGGCTAAGTCAAATATTAAATTCTCATGTCTGAAGAAATGTTCTAATGCTGCTTAACATTTAAGGGAAGAAGAGAGATTTATTTCACTGTAGTATATTTAGATATTAAAGAAAAAAACCTTTATGTAATCACATGTGCACACAAATGTTCTACCTAATGCACAGAAACACTGGGAACTAATATCAGCATGAATACATTAACTTCACAGGCTTTATTCAAGTCATTTGATTTCTTCAGTGTAAAATGAAATGATACTTACATCTTTCCTATTAAGTATCATAAAAGTTTTGAAATATCAGAGTTGATTAATTTTGTCAGCATAGACTCTCAAGGCTACTATGTTCTAGGTATCACATTAGGTATTTGTATTGGACACGAATTAAATGTATTTCTTGCTATCAAGAAACATACGGTTTAGAGGGGAGGCAAAACATAAAAAGAATATATATACTAAGGCAGTGTAGAAAACAAAGTAATTGAGCCCGTGAAGAATATTATCAAGCAACCAATCCAGGTGAGCAGAAGATGAAAAGCTTAAATTGAGCCTTAAAGAATAAGCAGAAAATAATGACATAGCAAAATCAAAAGCACAGAAGTGTTAATCCATATAGCACCTATGTACATAAATGTGAGTAGAAACCAAAATTAACTTGAGAAGTATGGTGTCCAGCCATGAGACTGGAGAGGCAAGCTGGGTCTGTATCATGAATAGTTTAGAACTCGAGTAGCTGGGACTCAAGTCTGCCCATGTGAGATGTCGGTGTTGCAGGCAGCTGTTTTACATACTACAAAACAGCACTGTCACTTATCATGAATACTTCATATGCTATAATTTTATAATGTTGGAATTTAATACATTTTATGCATCAAACTGGTATATGGGCTTCAATTTTTTATGCATTTTTACAAGTATCCCAATTATTTCTAATAGGAATGGTGGTGTTATTACATTTTACTATAAGAAAATTAATGTCATTAAACATCTTAGTCATAAACCATTAAAATTAATGTGTCTTTGATTATAATAGCTCCAGATGCTCCTTTGTTTAATATAAAACACATTCATAAATAAGCTATTCTCTTTATTATACTATTTAAAAATCACACACATACGTATACACACACACACACATATACACACAAATTTTGAGGCAATGACACTGCAATAAAACCGCTAACAGGAGGCTAGCACTGTGGCATACTAGGCTGGGTCTCTACCCACAGCGCTGGCTCATGTCTCAGCTGCTCCTCTTCTAATCCAGCTCTCTGCTTGTGGCCTGGGAAAGCAGCAAAGGATGGCCCAGGTCCTTGGGCCCCTGCACCCATGTGGGAGACCAAGAAGCTGCTCCTGGCTCCTGGCTTCAGATTGGCTCAGCTTTGGTCGCTATGGCCATTTGGGGAGTGAACCAGTTGATGGAAGACCGTTCTCTTTGTCTCCCCCTCTATCTGTAACACTGCCTCTTGAATAAATAAATTCTTTTAAAAAAAATCCAACAGATTAAACACTTCCCCTGGATTAGATGATTATGTATGAATTATGTTGAAACAGATTCGACTGTTATAATCAATTATTATAGAAAGGGAGGACATGATAAGCAAGTTTGATATAGACGTTGAAGGCTATTATTTCTATCTACCCAGCTATATAAGAAATAATAAATAACAGTTTTTATGTGAGAAGAACACACGCTAAATGTCCAGAATGTGCCCTGTGCAGGTTGCAGAGTCCGACTAGATGCCCAGGTTAAGTGAAAAAAGAAATGTAGGGGGCCGGTCTGTGGCTTAGCTGATGAAGCTGCTGCCTGAAGTGCCAGCGTCCCATATGGGCACCGGTTCGAGTCTCAGCTGTTCCACTTCCAATCCAGCTCTTCATTATGACCTGGGAAAGCAGTACAAGATGGCCCAAGTCCTTGGGCCCCTGTACCCACGTGGGAGGCAGGGAATAAGCTCCTGGCTCGGCTCAGCTCTGGCCATTGCAGCCACTTGGTGAGTGAACCAGTGGGTGGAAGACTTCTTTCTCCATCTCTGCTTCTCTGTAACTCTGCCAAATAAATATTAAAAAAAAAAAAAAAAAAAAAAAAAAAAAAAAAAAAAGAAAGGGAGGAAGGGAGATAGCTGACAGATCCTGATGGCTGAAAGATGTTCTGGCTGGGAGATAAACAACCAATCGAAGACTTGTCATGGTTGGATGAAATAGTACTGAACAAGTTCTCTGTAACTGGGCTGGGCCGAATGGGAGTTGCCACTTTTGGTACATAAATGAGAAAACAGAAGGAACAATGCCACAACAAAAGAAAACCAGAAGACATTACTACACTGTCCCCAGTGGTCATGACATCAAGGAAAATACATACATGGACTCAAGACTATGCTAACTTTCAATATGGTGAAAAGTGATCTGTGATTCAAAAGCCACTGGAGCCAACAATGACTGATTGGGAAAGGGCCTGATATAGATGGCTGTCAAATAAGCTAAAGCTACCTCAAAAAAAAATAAGTTCATCTAATATATCAAGAAATTCCATAAATAAATTAAAATGAATGAGCAATACAAAGAAAATGGAACCCTCTTCTTGGACTCGTTTTTGCTCTTATCTCAACCACTGTATTTAATACATTGCATCTTCTTTACGTCTATTTTCTTTAGTAAGTCAGCAACTTGAGGGGAGGGCTCCCAACCATATCTGGCACACAACAGGCTCTCAGATGTTTATTAGATGACAAATTGAAGCCTGAATAATTTTTCTGGAAAACGAAAAGCTTCAGTGTGTCTAGAATCCGATTGGTTCTGCTCCATAAGGCAAATAGCAACAATCACATACAAATAGACAAGACACTCTACCACCAATTTCAGAGGCAGCCTGAACATAGTCCATCATAGTCCATCAACTACTCCCACCAAGGAGCTTGAGAGATGTTTTTTGTGGGAATGCTTGTTAGGAGACTGGCCAAGAAAAAAATAAAATAAAAAAATGTTAGTGCCTTGAGAGTTTTCAAAGTCCATGATTTTAAATTCTGGGTGATAGATTTGAATGTCTGTTATAGTCTCTGTACTCTTCTGTCATTTTTTAAAAAAGATTTTATTTATTGATTTGAGAGGTAGAATTACAGACAGAGATAGAGAGGGAGAGATAGAGAAAGGTCTTCCATCTGCTGGTTCATCTCCCAAATGGCTGCAATAGCTACAGCTGAGGTTCTTCTGGGTCTCCCACATGGGTACAGGGCCCAAGCACTTGGGCCATCTTCCACTGCTTCTCCCAGACCATAAGCAGAGAGCTGGATTGGAAGAGGAGCAGCAGGGAAACGAACTGGCACCCATATGGGATTCTGGTGCTACAGGTGGAAGTTTAGTCTACTATGCCACAGTGCCTGTTCCATGTACTTTAAATTCTTAATTAAGTCAAATGAATAATAAAGTAAATCTTAGGCATGTAGAGTCACTAGGTAAAGAATTAGTAATTCTGATACAAATTTTTTTTTCTTGTCTGACAGGCAGAGTGGACAATGAGAGAGAGAGAGACAGAGAGGAAGGTCTTCCTTTTGCCGTTGGTTCACCCTCCAATGGCTGCTGCGGCCAGCGCATCGCGCTGATCTGAAGCCAGGAGCCAGGTGCTTCTCCTGATCTCCCATGCGGGTGCAGGGCCCAAGGACTTGGGCCATCCTCCACTGCCTTCCCGGGCCACAGCAGAGAGCTGGCCTGGAAGAGGGGCAACCGGGACAGAATTGGCGCCCTGACCGGGACTAGAACCAGGTGTACCAGCGCCGCAGGCAGAGGATTAGCCTATTGAGCCACAGCGCCGGCCATTGATACAAATTTTTGATACAAATTTATTAGTAAAAAGTCTGATCACTCATGATTTACCAATGATTTGTCTTTTAGAGCACAAATATGGAAAACTCCTTTCTGTTTCTTCTTGTTAGGTGTGATGATGTAGTGCCAAGGATGGCCTCCAATCTGAAAAGCATTCTCCAGGGATGACACTTCAAAGAGCAGTGGTGGTGAGTCTGTAAAATGGCAAAAGGAATTTATTAGTTTCTCAGTTCTGATGGCCTCAGACTATTCATGAACTATTCAGCCTTTCTTTGCATGCATCATTTATGAATTTCCATCAACAAAAAATGACTATGTTCGAGGAAATGTAATACAATTAGGAAAGAGATCTATTGCTAAGAAAAGAGAAAGCTAACAGGAAACAAATATTGGGCTATGAGTCAACTTTTAAGACATGTTTGCAAGGTAAGAATTTATGGCCTGCAAGTGAGCAGAGATAAATGGTAGGCTGAAGGTGCTTATGATGACAAAAATGACAAAAGTATATTTAATAAAAGCAGCTTCCATTTACTGAGCATCTGCTCTGTACAAACTCTGAGACAGATACTATGTCCAACTCTCATAACAATTCTACAAGGAAATTAGGTTTAACAACTTCAAGTTTAAGATCTTCCATCCTAAACTAACATGTATATTTAGTAAACTTTACAAGATCTGCCTTGCTTAAGATTCCCAGTTGAGCAGTGATATTAGTCATAATGAATGTAACCACTTAAGAATGGGCCTGGAAGCTTTATTATAGGGAGCCCATTCAACTTGTATTATCATCAGACAAGTTAACTTTATGGTGGTTCAGACATATCCAGTTATTCTCTTTTGGACTACACCATAAAAGAAATTTCTTTTGATGCTTTTTAGTCTTATTCTTTAATCACAATTTTAATTATAGCATAACAGATGGATAAATGGAAGGTATTATTGCAGCTTTAGAAGATCAAAACCCCTTCTGGGCAGTCCTTGGGAAACTACAGGGTCTATCAGGGTAGGCAGGTAATCTATGATTCCTATATTTATTCCTCTAACTTGAGATAAATTTACGTTTATGGCTATTAGGAAAGGAGCCTGTGTGAGAGAGATCATTCACGTAAGAACCATATGTTAGACACAGCCCTGTGTGCTTTACTGGGCCTCTTCAAAAGTACAATTCACTACTTAGAATACACATGAGAAAAGAAATAACAAAAAGCAGTTCAGAAACTACAGTCTTAAGGAAAAAGGAGATCATAGGTATAAATATATATTTAAAATGATTTTTAACCTATTATGAAAATGTAACAGTAGTAAGAAAAACAGGAACACCCAAACAGAAAATTATAAAGGAAATACAAATATCAGACATGACAATATTCATACAGTGGCTACCAAATGAGTGGATGAAGAAGGTAAGAATTATAAGAAGAGAAAAAAAATGAGTTTGAAGTTAGGGTTAAAATATAATTAGGTATGGTCTAGAGAATATAAAATAGGAATTCAAAATAGAAAAAATAGTCAGTGGAAAAAGATGTATTTAAAAAGAAGTACTTTTCCCAACAGTTGCTAAAAATGGTTCAGGAGTAGCAGCAAGTCTGCACACCATAATTCTGAGGGGTCATACTAACCTTCCTAATCCCTAATGCTATTCTCAATTCAAAATGCCTAAATGTTTTCAGAGAGTGGCTGAATCCATGCCTAGTGGTGAAAAAGTTTTAGGATAGGTCTAGATCATCTTTTTGGTACTACAAAAAGATATTTACAGGATTGTCAGAGAGTGTGGTTAAGAGACAGCCAGTAACTCATGCTGGCTACTTGGGAAAAAAGGGCATTAAAAAAAAAAAAAAAACCAGCATGGTATGGGTATAAAAACAAACTCAAAAGACCAATGGAACTGAATGCACATCCCAGAAACAAATCCACATATCTACTATCAACTGATGGATGACAAAGTTGCCGAAAATATACAATGGAAAAAGGAAAGTCTCTCAATAAATGGTGCTGGAAAAACAGGATATCCATATGCAGAAGACTGCAACTGTATCCCTTACCCCCACCATTTACAAAAATCAACTCAAAATGGATCAAAGATCTAAATATAAGACCTCAAACTATGAAACAATTAGAAGAAAACAAAGGGAAAACACTTCCTTGTTGCACAGGCAACAAAAGCAAAACTAGACAAATAGAATTATATCAAACCAAGAAGCTTCTGCACAGCAAAGACACAATCAACAGAATGAAGAAACAATCAGTAGAACGAGGGAAGAATATTTGCATACAATTCATCAAAGGATTCATATCCACTATATATAGAACTGAAATTCAGGGGCCAGCGCTGTGGTGTAGTGGGCTAAGCCTCTGCCTGCGGCATTGGCATCCCATATAGGCGCTGGTTTGTGTCCCAGCTGCTCCTCCCCCCCACCCCCCTTTTTTGCTCCTCTTCCAATCCAGCTTTCTCAATGGCCTGGGAAAGCAGTAGAAGACGGCCCAAGTGCTTGGGTCCTTGCACCCATGTGGGAAACCTGGAAGAAGCTCCTGGATCCTGGCTTTGGATTGGCTCAGCTCCAGCCATTGCCACATTTGGGGAGTGAACCAGCAGATCAAAGACCTTTCTCTCTGTCTCTACCACTAAGCAAATTCTCTCTCTCTCAAATAAATAAATAAAATCTTAAAAAAAAAAAAGAACTCAAATTCAACAACAAAAAATCCAATGAAAACATGGGCAAAGGATCTGAATAGATACTCTGAAAAGAAGAAATACAAATGGCCAATAAATATATGAAAAAATATTGAATATTACTAGTCATCAAGGAAATGCAAAGTAAAACCACAATGAGATATCACATTCCAGTAAGAATGGCTATTATCAAAAAAATAAAAAACATCAAATGCTGTGGGCTGATGTTGTGATGTGGCGGGTAAAGCCGCTGCCTGCAATGGTGTATCCCCTGGTTTGTGTCCCGGTTGCTCCACTTCCATTCCAGCTCCCTGCTGGTGGCCTGGGAAAAGCAGCAGAAGATAGTCTAAGTGTCTGAGCCCCTGCTACCCATGTGTGAGACCCAGATGAAGTTCCTGGCTCCTGGCTTCAGCCTGGCCCAGTCCTGGTCATCGCGGTCTGGGGAGTGAACCAGCAGATGGAAGACCTCTCTGTCTCTCCCTCTCTCTTAACTCTTTCAAACAAACAAACAAACAAAAAAAAAAAACCTTCTCTTCTTAAGAAGCTCTTCTCAAATCTTCATCCCAGGGAGTTCTTTGGTTTACTCTTGCAGTCTCCAAGGGGTAGGCCCAGATCTGCTATTCAGACTAACCCCAAAGAAAGAAGAACACAGAAAGAAGTCCTAGAGACATGCTACCAAAAAAGAAAAAAAAAATCAAGTGCTGGTGATGATGTGGAGAAATGGACACCCTTATACACTGTGCGTGGAATGCAAATTAGTAAAGCCATTATGGAGAACAACATGGAAGTTCCTCAAAAAACTAAAATTACATCTACAATGTTCCACTTCTATCCCTTTTCTGGTATCTATACAAAGGAAATGAAATCAGCATATGAAAGGAATACCTGCACTCCCAAGTTCACTGCAGCATTAGTCACAATAGGCAAGATACGTAATACACCTATATGTTGATTAATGGATAAATGCTTAAAGAAAATGTGGTCCATATACACAGAACAGAGTATTACCCAACTGTTAAAAAAACTGAAATTCTGACATTTGCAGCAAAATGTGAAAAAAGCCAGACACAGAAAGACAAATGCCCCATGTTCTATGGCATATGTAGAAATTAAAAGTTGGTAAGAACTTAGAATAGCAATTACTAAACGATGGGAAGAGTGGGAAAGGATATAAAAGGAGGCTGCATAACAGGCACCAAAACATAGTCAGATGGAAGTAATAAGTTCTGGAGTTCCACAGCATAGTGATATCACTGGAATTCACAACAGTATATTATATACTACATAAAGAATTGGAACACAGGGTCTAGAAGGCTCTAAACATAAAGAAAATTCCGAGGCCAGCATTTTGGCTTAACGAGTTATGCTGTCACCTGTGATGCCAGCATCCCATATGGGCACTGGTTCACGTCCTGGCTGCTCCACTTTTGATCCAGCTCCCTGCTAATACACCTGGGAAAGCAGCATAAGTCCTTGAATCCCTGTACCTATGTGGGAGACCTAGATGAAACTTCTGGATCCTGGCTTTGGCCTGGCCCAGCCTTGGTGGTTGTAGTCATCTGGGGAGTGAACAAGCAGGTGGAAGACCTTTCTCTATATTTCAACCTCTCTCTAAGAAACTCTGACTTTCAAATAAATAAAATAAATCTTGAAAAACAAAAGGCTAATTGCCTGATTTGTTCATCTGACACTTATACATGTTCTGAAATATTTCACCATATTTCATAAAAATGGGTATTACATGCTAATCAAAAATTTTTTAAAACATAAAAAATTAGGAAACAAAAAAGAAAATACTACAATTATTCAGAATACTTTGAATCTAAAAGTTCAAACAATAATACTTCAAAAGAGAGTTCAACACAAAGTAAATGTTGGCTGGTGCCGTGGCTTAACAGGCTAATCCTCCGCCTTGCGGCGCTGGCACACCGGGTTCTAGTCCCGGTTGGGGCACCGGATTCTGTCCCGGTTGCCCCTCTTACAGGCCAGCTCTCTGCTATGGCCTGGGAAGGCAGTGGAGGATGGCCCAAGTGCTTGGGCCCTGCACCCGCATGGGAGACCAGGAGAAGCACCTGGCTCCCGGCTTCGGATCAGCGCGATGCACCGGCCGCAGCGGCCATTGGAGGGTGAACCAACGGCAAAAAGGAAGACCTTTCTCTCTGTCTCTCTCTCTCTCTCACTATCTACTCTGCCTGTCAAAAAAAAAAAAAAAAAAAAAAGACTGTTGTATTGTTTTAGGGTCATAGTAAGAAATGATTCTTTTTTTTTTTTTTTTTTTTTTGACAGGCAGAGTGGACAGTGAGAGACAGAGAAAAAGGTCTTCCTTTTGCCGTTGGTTCACCCTCCAATGGCCGCCGCGGTAGCGCGCTGCGGCCGGCGCACCGCGCTGATCCGATGGCAGGAGCCAGGTGCTTCTCCTGGTCTCCCATGGGGTGCAGGGCCCAAGGACTTGGGCCATCCTCCACTGTACTCCCTGGCCACAGCAGAGAGCTGGCCTGGAAGAGGGGCAACCGGGACAGGATCGGTGCCCCGACCGGGACTAGAACCCGGTGTGCCGGCGCCGCAAGGCGGAGGATTAGCCTAGTGAGCCGCGGCGCCAGCCAGAAATGATTCTTAAAATAATCTTTAAATATAGCATAGAATTATCCTTATATATTCCTTTTACTAAACAAATGATTGTTAAAAATATGTAGATACATGTTAAGTAAAGATACAGGGAACAGAAGAGAGTACATACCAAACATGGTGTAAGAAAGAAGGCAATAAAGTATACATACATGCTTATTTTTACAAAAAGAAATAACAGAAGGATAAACCAGAAACTGAAAATGAGGGGGGGCAGATGTGAGATGAGTGGTGGGAAGTAGCAGGATGGAAGGGCTAGGCTTAGAAACAAAATTTCTCAGGGTGTATCTTTTTATATAGTTTTGACCTTTCAATTACATTCACATTTTACAACTCCAAGAATAAAATCAAATGGGAAACAGCAAACCTAAAGATTGAAAAGAAATGGAAACAAGTCAACCTAATTATATCAAATTGATAACCTAATCCTATAGAAAAATGATTTCAAATTAGTTCTGAACACATTATTCTCTGTGTATACCAAGTGTATACTAAGAAGAAAAGGAACAGCAGAGAAACCTTAATCTTCACCCCATACTTTACTTTTGGCAGTAACACTAATAGCACCATTTTAAGACTATTAGATATAAATTGTAGGATAAGCAATGAAGAAATCTGGGATGAAGCATAAAATCAAGAAAGAATGGTTAAAGTTGCAAATATTAAAATGAAAAAATGAATTGCTCTCATGTTTTTCCAGTTCTGTTTACTGAAAGGGTTAAGATTAAGGACATCCAATCACAATGAATTAACTAGATTTGGTCTCTGTGGTGTGTTGAATTGTGTCTCCCCAAAGAAATGTTAAAGTCCTGACTCCCAGTGTGTGTGAATGACTTTGTTAATAAGGCCTCTGTAAATATGTATAATCAAGTTAAGGTCACACTGGATAAGAGTGGGGCCGAAATTCAATGACTGGTATCATAAGTAGAGAGAGAGAGAGAGCCGTGAAGACACAGAGGGAGGAAGGCCATGAGATGAGATAGGCAGAAATGCAGTTATTCTGCCACACGCCAAGGACTGCCAGCAACTACGAGACACCAGAGAGGCAAGCAAGAATTCTTTCCTAGACCCTTCAGAAAGAAGCGGGCTCTGCCAACACCTTGATTTTGGGCTTGGAAATTGATGTTATTTAAAGCTACCCGGTATGCAGTATCACAGCAACCCCAGGAAACTGATCGGCTCAAATGATGTTCTCTTCTGAAGTGGGTCCTTGTCAGCTCTAGCAAGCAAAGCAAAAGGTAAACTTAGGACATGTCAATGCTCCAGAGAGCAAGGAAATTCTTCAAGACTTGAGACTATGTCAAAATGGAGTTCTTGTTGGCAAAATATGGGATAACTTGAGCACCATTCATGACTATAACTATGTAATAACACTAGACAAATATTAATGTCTATTGTTTTTATATAGTTTGTCTCTATTGGAAGTGACTAGTAGACCAAGCCCGTGTTCTGAATACTAATTAAACGAAAGGAATAAGCATCTACCTTGACATTTTGGAAGACTTGCAGTTCATTCCCATTTGATCTATTAAAATTTTTTATTTATAGAAAAAAAATGCCAGCTTTAAGGAGATGAAGAAATGATAGAACTTTTAAAACTGCCATTCTGCAACTCACAGTAACATAACTGATTCAGGCAAGGATCATTAATGGTTACAAATATGTCTATACTATTTATAATCACAGAAAATTAGAAACAGCTTAAATGTCTAAAGTAGGGAATTGGTTAAATAAATTATAATTCATAAAATGACACGTCAGTCAAGTTCTTAACACCTCAAGGATATGCTCATGCGTACACATAAGAACCACTTTTTGGCATAGGTACTATAAGCATTAACACTTAAAAAGCATCAGGGGGCCTGGCACTGTGGCATAGCAGGTAAAGTCGCCGCCTGCAGTGCTGGCATCCCATATGGGTGCTGGTTTGAAGTCCCAGCTGTGCTATTTCTGATCCAGCTCTCAACTATGGTCTGGAAAAGCAGCAGAAGATGGCCCAAGTCCTTGGATCCCTGCATCCACATGGGAGACCTGGCAGAAGCTTCTGGCTTCTGATCAGCCTAGCTCTGGCCATTGTGGCTATCTGGGGAGTGAACCAGAGGATGGAAGATCTTGCTCTCTCTGTAACTCTGCTTTTAAAATAAATAAAAATTTTTTTTGAAAAAAAGTATCAGAACTGTATAATAAAAACTAAACCTTCCTTTCACCTGTATCTCCTCAAAGATGACGATCACCTATCAGGCTTCTTAATGTCTTGCTATATATTACAAGCAAATCCAAATGCCTATGAGTACATACATATAACTATATGAGCATAAAAACACAAATGAGGCCATTTATAGACAGTTTGCACCCACATTTTCTCCCACTTAATAATAATACACCTTGGGAATTTTTCTATACCAGTGCAAAAAAAAATTCCTCCTTTTTTTTTTTTTTTTTAAAGTGTTATATTTGGAAGGTGGAGCTACAGAGAGGCAGAGGCAGAAAGAGAGAGGTCTTCATCCACTGGTTCACTCCCCAGATGGCCCCACAATGGCCGGAACTGGGCCGATCTGAAGCCAGGAGCCTGGAGCTTCTTCCAGGTATCACACACAAGTACAGGGGCTTTACCTGCTACCATCACAGCGCCAGCCCTCCCATTTCTTTTTAAGTTAATAATTCATGATACAGTCATGTAATGATAGCCTACTAGTCGTACCAATTCCCAATAACTGATATTTTGCTATTAGAAATAATGTTAAAATGGTACATTTATCATTTTCTACACCTGTGAATGATCTGGGATGAATTCCTAGAAGTAGAATTGCTGGGCTCAAAGGTTATATGCATTACAATTTTTCATACGTATTGACAACTTTCCTCCTTAAAGGACCCCAACAATAAACCATATTTGCCATATTATATCAAAATTTCTAAACTTCTGATATTTGAAAATCTGAAAAGATGTTATCTATCATGATTTAAATTTTCATTTCTCTTTTCAGTGACCTTGAGCTTTGTACTCCACTCATCAAAAGCTATTTATTTCTCCTTCTTTTGAGCAAGATTCTTTGTTCATTTTTAAACTGTGTTGTCACTCTTCTTGATCTGCAGGAGACTCTCCATGTGAGGAAGCTGCTCCCTTCTAGCATGCTCTGTATGATAGCAGTCCCTGTTTCTTGTTTCAGTTTCGAGTTGCTTTATGTTGTGTTTATATTTGTTATTTGCCAATCAGAATTTTAACGTAATCCAATTTATCAATCTTTTTTTGTGGCTTTGAATTTTATGTCATTCTTAGATCTTCCTGTTTTCTTCTACAACTTTTAATTAATTTATTTACTTGAAAGGTAGACAGAGAAAGAGAGAGATTCCATCCACTGATTCACTTCCTCAAATCCCCACGATGGCTGGAAATGGGCCAGAGTGAAGCCTAGAGTTGATGAGTCAATCCAGGTCTCCCACTGGATGGTAGGAAGCCAATCACGTGGGCCATCACTGTCTCCTTCCAGGGTCTGCATCAGCAGGAAGATGGAGTCAGGAGCCAGAGCCACGCTTGTACTGTGATACGCGATGAAGCTGTCTTAGATAGTAGTTAAATGCCTGCCTCTTCTAGAACTTTACAACAGTTGTTCCACCTATTATTTATTTTGATATAAAGAGAACAAGAACTCCAACTTTATTGTTTTCACAAGCTTATCTATCAAATAGTTTACATGGAAATTATGGGCAGGATACCCGCATCCTGTATCAGAAAGCCTGGCTTGAGTCCCAGCTCTGATTCCATCTTCCTGCTAAGGTGCACCTGGGAGGCATCAGTGATGGCTCAAGTAGCTGGGTCCCTGCCCTCTACGTGGGAGACTCGATTGAGTTCCAAGCTCCTGGCTTCGGCCTGGGCCGGATCCTGACTGTTGCAGGCTTTTGGGGAGTATACCAGCAGATGGAAGATCTGTGTCTCAAATGAAATGAAACAAATATAAACAAATAAAAAAATATAAAATAAAACAAAATAAAAAATAAAAACAAATAAAAAACAAATTAAGGTTAGGCTACAGATACATGCAACATGAAACAAAGAAGCCAGACAAAAACATATATACCACATGATTCCATTTATATGAAACTCTAGAAAATATCAATTTAATCTATAATGAAAGGAGAGAACTGTCTGGGAACAGGCAACTTTTAGGGAAGATGAAAAGATTCCAAATCGCAATAGGTGGTTTCATAAAACTCAAACCATAGAGCTAAAATGGGTGCATTTAGTTACATGTGAATTATACCTCAATAGATGAATTTTTTAAAAAAGCAAGTTATGGCCAACGCAGTAGCTCACTTGGCTAATCCTCCGCCTGCGGCGCCACTACCCCGGGTTCTAGTCCCGGTTGGGGTGCCGGTTCTTTTTTTTTTTTTTTTGACAGGCAGAGTGGATAGTGAGAGAGAGAAACAGAGAGAAAGGTCTTCCTTTTTGCCGTTGGTTCACCCTCCAATGGCCGCTGTGGCTGGTGCATCGCGCTGATCCGAAGCCAGGAGCCAGGTGCTTCTCCTGGTCTCCCATGCGGGTGCAGGGTGCAAGGACTTGGGCCATCCTCCACTGCCTTCCCGGGCCAAAGCAGAGAGCTGGCCTGAAAGAGGGGCAACCGGGATAGAATCTGGCGCCTCAACCGGGACTAGAACCAGGTGTGCCGGCGCCGCAAGGCGGAGGATTAGCCTGTTAAGCCACAGAGCTGGCCTGGGGTGCCGGTTCTGTCCCGTTGCTCCTCTTCCAGTCCAGCTCTCTGCTGTGGCCCGGGAGGGCAGTGGAGGATGGCCCAAGTGCTGGGGCCCTGCACCCGCATGGGAGACCAGGAGGAAGCACCTAGCTCCTGGCTTCGGATTGGTGCAGTGTGCCAGCCGTAATGGCCATTTGAGGGGGTGAACCAACGGAAGGAAGACCTTTCTCTCTCTCTCTCTCTCTCACTGTCTAACTTTGCCTGTCAAAAAAAAAAAAAAGCAAGTTATAAAATAACATTCCTGATAAGATTCTTTGGTAGTTTTAAACATATAGAAATATACATACATATTATAAACCTAGGAAGTAAAAAACAACAAAGTGATAACAATTCAATGAAAAAGACATGAGTATTTTAAATTTTTTCTTGCTCATCTTTATTTCCCCATTTTTCTATCATGAAAATTTACTGTCTTTGCACTAAGAAAAATTATCTCAAGTTAAAATAAATATCATTTTGTATAAACCTTAGCAACACTATAAAACAAACTTCAAGAAATGAACAGAATTTGTCTCTACAGTGTGAAATAAACACTCAAAGCTTCTACAATAACATGCTACTTTTCTTAACCAAATGTCCAAAAATCATGGGAATGTTTTATTATGATTAACAATTTCATAGATTTCAAGCATTATTCTTTTAAAGTTAAACTATGTAAGTCTCAGATTGGTTAAGTAATTTTGCCCATTATAATACTAACTAGCAGAGGAATTTCACCTTTACTAGTAGTGGACTAAGATTCTGATCTCAAATCCAGCACTGCCCAGTATTTCTTCTACAAACAGACAAAAACCACAGTGTAATCTTTTAGGCTCTATGTGTTCTGTCCTTTTCACTTTGTTCTTTGTTTTACACACTTAGTCTCTGTATTTCAGCAAGCATAAGGGCTACTATTTTGGGAAACTTTTCAAATTAACCCATTTTAGTACCTCTAGGCACTATAATTTAAAAATTCTTAATAGATTTCTGCTAGTATATTTGTTTTGAATACAGGAGGTATTGCTAGGGTTAGGATGTACTTCTGAATTTTCATAAAACTTCCTAATTTAGTTTGTCCAAGGTATCTAAATACTGGATAATTTAAAAAATATTGACATGCATAATTCAATTGGCTATTTTGAACCTTTTCAGTAATTTTTATAAATTACAATTTACTAATAAAAGAACTTTTTTTAAACTAACAATTACAACTTTCATTTCATTTCATTGTCTTTTAAAAAAAATTATTTATTTTATTTGAAAGGCAGAGTTTCAGAGAGGGAGAGACAGAGAGAGAGAGAGATATTCCGTCCTCGTTCACTACCCAAATGGCTGTCGTGGCCAGGGCTGGTCCAGGCTGAAGCCAGGAGTGTCTTTTTCCCCACGTGGGTACAGGAACCCAAGTACTCGGGCCATTTTCCACTGCTTTATCAAGTTCATTAGCAGGGAGCTGGATCAAAAGTGGAGCAGTCAGAAATTGAACCAGCATCTGTATGGGATGCTGGTGTTGCAGGTGGCAGTTTAACCCACCATGCCACAGTGCCGGCACCCATTTCAAATTCTTGATCTGTTGATGATACAATGTTAAATAATGATAAAAAAAAATCCTGTTTTACTCTGCTGTATTAGAAATACCTTTGGAATTTCACCTGAAATATGAGGCTCCTTAGGAATCCATCGGTAGTTTACTGTTTGTAAATAGATACAAAAATCCCGAGTAAATTAAAAGAGAAATATGTTTTATTACTGTAATATATATTTGTCTCAATTTTTAGTTCATTAAGAGTCATTACTATCATGTTGAGGACATTTCCTTCTACTTCCAACCCATAAACCTCATATTTTTAGGTGAAACTCTGGAAGGTAATGCTTAATTTAAGTATAGCTCAATTTGAGTAGTGGCTGAATTTCTTTTAATACACTGCTGAAATCAATAGTTACATATAGAACCTTTTGACAGAATTGTATGTAATTTTCTTTTTAAAGAGAATTGTGTACAGTTTCCTTTTTTGTGTGTTACAGACAAGTTTTCTCTGTGTCTAGGTTTTAACTTCAGTTGACATGGTAATAATATTTTCCTTGGAAAACACCTCTCTTAGAGATGGGTAAGATTCACAGAACTGTAAAATGTTCAGTTATGAGGGTATGACTATGGTATCATTTGCTGCAACTTATCACTTCACAAACAAGAAAATCAAGGACAGAAAGGGAAAGTGATTTAGCCCAAAGTCTCTGGCCAAGCAAGACCCAGTCATTTGGTTCCATGAATAATACAGATTTTAGTCAACACTCACTCAATAGCAAGGAATATGCTGCATAGGAGTAAAATAAATCAAGTTTATAACTAAATGAAAAACACATATGTATGATTACAGTTAATAACTACTTATAATGATCACTTATATTTTAATGTGAAAAATACTATATAGTAGCCATACCTGTTATTTTAATATTACAAGGAATGCCAAAAGGAGCCTCTCCTACAGTTCCAGCAGTCCCACCCCATCTGCATGCACACCCTAAGTCAAGTTTCTGTTGCATGAACTAAAAACAAAACAAAACAAAAATGGTGGCTTTAGCACCTATTTATTTGCTGTCTGCAGAGGAAACAATAAAATTCACATGTATATGACAGAGAAAATAGTCGTTATTCCAGGGTCTTTCTGTTTACCTTCCCCACCCATCTTTTAAAGGTTCTTTGTCTTTCTGTATTTCTACAGTTTTAGAGTTGAAATCAATACAAGTACCTTACTCTAAAAGCATCTCACTTAAAAAAAAAAACAACATACCTCAGTCTAGACCTCATACTAATTATAATATGGCAAATTTCAGTTATCTTTACCTGTTCAGTGATGGCTTGGAAGCTATACAGTCTGACCAATCCCGAGCTGTACATCACAATCAGTATCCCATGAGACAAAGTAGCATCTGTAACACTCCCGAAAATCTGAGGGAAAAGGCAGATATCTCCTGAGAAAAGATCAGAAAAAGGCCAATCCTCTGAGTGTTTACAGTGGTTTGTGCTCTTGCTTAATATTCAGGTCACCACTACAACACTGCTTTCCTAGCAGTAAAATTTAATAAAACTCAGCAAAGCAAAGCCAGGGTGTTACTAGTGGCAAACAGCAAGCTACTGGTTGTTCGACTGCAGCAAATGGAAGCGTAACAGCCCTCCCACACCAAATGATGCACCAGCATTCTTTTGCTTCATAGCTTTGTCAATACTTATTAATAACAAATTCCATTCCTCATGGACATTGGCATACATCGAGGCTATGTAATTCTAAATGAATAATTTACCTGTATATCCTGCCAGAGACCCATTCTTTATGCTAAAATGTTCTTTGCAAAGACATAAGTATTTAGCTTATTAGAGGTGAAAAGGTTAAATCTTGGAAAGTCATTATAAGAGAAACAGCCAACTCCATAACTGTACCACTACCTAATTTTTAAAATCTTCAACACAATCTTTTTAGTCATAGAAAAGTCAAGCAAGTTAGACTAAACATGGACAGAGACTCTCAGCCCAGCAGACCCTGAAAAAGGCTTTGGCTCACTGCGTGTTCCCTTTCTGTTCTATACATAGGAGCCTGTCATGATTCTCCTTATAGCTCAGATAAAGAACTTGATTCTGTGCCTATTTGAACATTTAACAAAAGACAATATAGGCACATATTCATAGCAGTGAAAGAACAACTAAATATGAAATAAAAATCTGTTTCTACTCAAGACAGATTATTTAGCGAAGATTTACCACATCAATAAATAACTTAAAAGTACATTCTGAGCTTGGTCTCTGGGTAGTATTAATGACAGATGGTAAGTGAAAGATGTGCTTCAATCTCAAGTAACCACTATCAAAACTTAATCCCTTAAATGAGTCTCTTGGATATATAAGAATAAATAGAAGCAACTTACGACTTTGCAAAATGCTCAGTCCTGTTATACACTGTGATAAGCATACTCAATTATTTAATTCATAAGCACAAAGAGACCAATCATAAAATTATGAGCTGTGTGCTTTTTTGTCTTCTCAGGATTATTATAATTACATTTGCTTTGATGTTGACTAGCTTAGGACTTTTTAATTCATTGATCCTGGTTCTCCATTTTGAAGAAGACTGTGTAATTCAAACATGAGTGTTATAATAAAGTAGCATATACTTTGGAGTCACTCCAAGTTCAAATCCTGGCTCCTCCATTTTCTATCTTTAGGGTTTGGGTAGCTGTTTCTTAATTGAATATATTATATAACAATGTATTCAAAATGCCTATCACAAAATATAAGAATACTTTAAAAAAAGATTTATTAAAATATTTATTTAAAAGACAGAGAGAAACAGAAATTTTCCATCTGCTGGTTTACTCCCCAGCACCAACAACAGCTAGGGCTGGGCCAGGTTGAAGCCAGGAGCCCAGAACTCCATCTGGTTTCCCACACAGACAGCAGGAACCTGAGTATTTAGGTCATCATCTGCTGCCTTCCCAGGCACATTAGAAGGAAGCTATATAGGAACCAGAATAGCTGGGACTAGAACCCACACTGTGATATGGGATGCGAGTGTCCCAAGTGGCAGCTTAACTTGTACCACAACACCTACCCCAGTGATAATACTCTTTAGTTTTTATGCAGTGTGGCATATTATGCTTACATAACATAAAAACTTGAAGTATAGTCATTTTGTTTGCCAATGAACATGCCTATTAATGGGACCTCATGATCTTGTCCTTGGAGTGGGTATTTGGTGCAATGATTAAGACACCACAAAAACGCTGCTTGGGATGTTTGCATCCCATTTTAAAGTGCTTGTGTTTGAGAATGGCTCTGCTAATGTGCACCCTGAAAGGCAGCAGTTAATGGCTCAAGTAGCTACGTCCCTGTCACCCACATGGAACATCCAGGCTGAGTTCCCAGCTTCTGGCTTTAGTCTGACCCAACCTTGGCTGCTACAGGTATGTGGGGAGTGAACCAGTAGAAGGGAGATCTCTTTTAGCCTTTCAAATAAACAATGAAAGTTTTAAACTGTAACTTAAAAAAAAATTGTGTCCATACAGTCCTTTAGGTGCTTAAAAACTAGCAGGGGGGCCAGCGCTGTGGTGCAGCGGGTTAACGCCCTGGCCTGAAGCACCAGCATCCTTTATGGGCACCAGTTCAAGATCTGGCTGCTCCACTTCTGATCCAGCTCTCTGCTGTGGCCTGGGAAGGCAGTGGAGGATGGCCCAAGTCCTTGGGCCCCTGCACCCATGTGGGAGACCTGGAAGGGGCACCTGGCTTCAGATTGGCACAGCTCTGGCCGTTGTGGCCAGTTGGGGAGTGAACCATCGAATGAAGGACCTCTTTCTCTCTCTGCTTCTCCTCTCTCTGTGTAACGCTGACTTTCAAAGGAATGAATAAATTTTTTAAAAAAATAGTAGAGTTGGCCAGCGCTGTGGCTCACTAGGCTAATCCTCTGCCTGCGGCACTGGTACCCCGGGTTCTAGACCCGGTTGGGGTGCCGGATTCTGTCCTGCATGCTTCTCTTCCAGTCCAGCTCTCTGCTGTGGCCCGGGAGTGCAATGGAGGATGGTCCAATTGCTGGGGCCCTGCACCCGCATGGGAGACCAGGAGGAAGCACCTGGTTCCTGGCTTCGGATCAGCGCAGCGTGCCGGCCGTAGCTGCCATTTGAGGGGTGAACCAACGGAAGGAAGACTTTTCTCTCTGTCTCTCCCTCTCTCACTATCTAACTCTGCCTGTCCAAAAAAAAAAAAAAAAAAAAAAAAAGTAAAGCAGCACAATAAATAACTATCCAGCTAATTTTTAAAAAAAATCTCATTTGTCAACATTCATGTTTCAGTTTTTTTTTTTTTTTTTTTTAAGATTGATTTATTTATTTGAAAGGAAGAGTTACAGAGAGGGAGAGGCAAAGGCAGAGGGAGAGAGGTCTTCCATCCACTGGTTCACTCCCCAAATGGCTGCAACGTATGGAGCTGTGCCAATCCGAAGCCAGTAGCCAGGAGCTTCTTCCAGGTCTCCTACATGGGTACAAGGGCCCAAAGACTTGGGCCATCTTTTACTGCTTTCCCAGGCCATAGCAGAGAGTTGGATTGGAAGTGCAGCAGCTGGGACATGAACTGGTGCCCATAGAGGATGCCAGCACTGCAGGCGGCAGCTTTACTTGCTACACCACAGTGTCGGCCCCCAAGTAAGTAATTTTTAAAAGCAGAAGACTGGAGAGGGCACTGGGATTTAAAAAAAAAAAAAAAAAAAAAAAAAAAGCAGAAGACTGCTTCTTTTATTCAAATGAACTCTGTCCCTTCTTTTCCTTCATTTAGTCAGTCCACAAACCAAGAACAATGGCAACAATAAAATCCGAAAGTGAATGAGTTGGAAAATTTACTTATTTAATTATAAGCTTTATTTATATATAAAGCAAGTTTTAGATCCATACCTTGCAATTAAATTGGGACATTTTGTTGTAGCTTAATGATCATTTTAACAAGCTTGGGAATATTGCCTTTGGAAAATATCTCATTCATTTTATAACTTTGTAAAACAGCAGTTTGTTAATGACCATAGTTTCCAACATTATCCACATGAAAGGCACAAAAACATAAAGAAGGATGAAGGGATAATTAGGCAATCTTCCCAATTCAAATGTTCTTATGTGTTTTGCTAAGAAACAATCAGGTGAGTGAGTTTTTTATAGTTAGGAGAATGCTTCCAATCAAAGCATCCAGTAATTAAATGATAACATTTTATCTTCTTGTCAACAAATATTACAATTAAGTAAGAAATGAGTTCTTACCTTTTTATTGATCTCCAGAATCCCTACAAGTGAAAATGGCAGAACTCGGAACACCGCAAGGTATAACAAAACAGGCTGCTGAATGCCTGCCTAGAAGGAAAGACTAAAATTATAGGCAGCTCTCAAAAGTACTTCAGAAACCCTCTGTTTTCATGAGTTGAAAACATCCATCTGTCCTAGCATGGAGTTCATGTAAACATCCATCTATTTACATTATACAGTTACTTAAAACAAGAAGACAACCATATTAAGGTATGTCCACTAAACCAGCAGCCCTTCAGACACACATGCACATCTATGTATGTACACAGAAATGTACAAAAACTAACAATAAACACTTAAAAAAAATCTATTGGAAAAGCAGAGTGACAGAAAGAGAGAGAAACACACACACACACACACACAGATATCTTCTACCCTCTTTCATCCTCCTCCACCCTCTGATTCAATCCCTACATGGCTGCAATTGCGGTGGCTGGGCCAGGTTAAAGACAGGAGCCCAGAGCAACATCCAGGTCTCCTATGTGAGCAGCAGGAACTCAGATACTTGAGCCATCATTTGCTGCTTCTTAGGTTTGTTAGTCTGGACTGGAAGCAGACTAGCTGGGACTCAGGTACCCTGATATGGGATGCACAGTGGCTTAACCAGCAGCAATGCCTTCTTTCAGTAAACCTTTCTTAGCAACAAAATACCCGACATTTTTATTGTAAACTGGAGTTCTAATAATAAAGAATATAATCGAAACACACATAATCATGGTCATGTAATTTAAAAGTGATGTTGCACTGATACATCTCTATGAAATCAGAAAAAAAATCAACAAGGAAAGCTTGAATGATTTCTCTGCTTGATGATAATAACTCACTTAGTTTGAAGAACAAGGTCCAGTTAGTTTTTTTTTTTTCACTAGGAAATATATTCTCTTGTAGTTCTCCAGTAAAAGCTTCAAAGAAACTTTTTAATTTGTGGTAGGTAGGCAAAGATACCTGCACCATCCCAGTTAGACTCTGCTCAACAGAATCCTAAATGCTGCATCATCAACACCATCAATCAAAACTGCTATAACTGGGGCAGGCATTGTGGCAAAGCAGGTTAAGCCGATGTTTGCAATGCCCATATCCCATATGGGAGTGCTAGTTAGAGTCCCAGCTCTTCTCTTCTGATCCAGCTTTCTCCTAATGCATCCAGGGCATGGAGCACATGATGGCTCAAATGCCTGGAGCCCTTGCTACTCACAAGGGAGACCTGGATGGAGTTTCAGGCTCCTGACTTTGACCTAGCATGGCCCTGGCTGTTGTGGGCATTTGTAGAAAGAACCAGCAGATAGAAGATCTCTCTCCTTGTCTCTCTGTAGCTCTGCCTTTCAAGTAGATAAAAATAAACATTAAAGAAAAAAAAACTGTCATAACAAAGATTTAGAAAAAAAAACCCAAATAATAAACAAAAGGATAGATTGTAATGTTTAAGGTGCAAAATACTCTCCCATTGAAAGGGATACATTTTTATTAAATCAGGGGATAGGGTTGTGGTATAGTGGGTAAAGCCGCTGCCTGAAATGCCAGCATCCCATGTGGGTGCCCATTAGGGTCGCATCGGCTCCACTTCCAATCAAGCTCCCTGCTTATGGTCTGCAAAAAGCAGCTGAGGATGGTCCAAGTGTCTGGGCCCATCACCCACATAGGAGACCCAGATGAAGCTCCTGGCTCCTGGCTTTGGTTTGGCCTAGCATTGGCTGTTGAAACCATCTGGAGAGTGAACCAGCAGATGGAAAAAAAATCTTTGTTTCTCCCTATTTCTCTGTAACTGAATTCCAAAAGAAATAAGTAAATCTAAAAAAAATTTTTTTTAAAATTAAACATCTTCAAGATGCCAATGAGACTCCCTCCAATCTCCTAAAACCCAAAGGAAAAGTACAATTTTTGTGTAAATGTGGGAAAACAATTTAGGATGTAGAAATACCTTCAAGACTTCTATTAGCATTATCAGATCATGGTAAAAGAAAAATCTTAATAGATTATACTGTACAGAGTTATGCTTAAATTATTGCTTTTTAACAACTCAAATTCTTTAAAAGGTGAATTAAACTAGACACTTATAAAATATTCTGTTAGTTTATTATATGATTTCAGTTTTCTGAAGGCAATACTTTCATAGTAAGAAAGAATGTAAGGAAAAAAGTATTAATAAGGAGACAGTATCTCTTTCTCAGACTGTCATACTCAAAACATCAGGAAAAAGGGAGGTAGATTTCAATAAAAGGTATGCATTCACTTTGTTAAGGTGTTTGGGTAAGAAACAGGAAAATAGTAGAAAAATATTTATAGATAACCACAGTAAAAAGTAAGTGGAAATAGCCAACAAATAGCTGACAGTGGCTTCAGAACGAGGAAACAAGGTAGATGAAAAGCAGAGTTCCCTGGCCTTGAATGTGATAAGAATACACCACAGGGTTGATAAGGAAAGGTTGATGTGTTCATATAAGCAAGGTAAAACGCAGCAAAGAGTCATGTTTTTATAAGGCATCCTAGAATTCTTTATAAACTTTACTTGCTCATTAGTGTTACAGAAATTTCAAGGAGCAGCATCAGGTAGTACCTAAGTGAAGGAAGCCTGAGTTTGCATTTAGGTTCTATCATCTACAGTGGTACGGCTGGAGTGACTTAGTTAACTTCTCTGGGTCTCAGTCTCCTAATCAGTAAAGAATAATATGTGGCTGTTTTATAATCAAGGATTAAAATAAAGCTTAAGGAGTTCAAATTAAAGGTGAGAAAAGACTATAACACAGATTCTGCCAAAAAACAGAAAATTAGTATTTGTTTTTTCTAGATGTCCTAGGATATGAAGAAACAGGAAAACCTCTGAAAGTTGAGACTATTTTTATTTTTTTAAAGATTTATTTCTTTATTTGAAAGTTGTGTGGGGGAGGGAGGGAGAGGGAGGGTGAAAGGGAGAGGGAGAGTGAGGGAAAGGGAGAAAGGGGGAGAGGGGGAAGAAGGGGGAGAGGGAGGGAGGGGGAGAGAGAGAGAGAGAGAGAGAGAGAGAGAGAGAGAGAGAGATTGATTGATTGATGATCTATCTGCTGGTTCACTCCCCAGATGGCTGCAATAGTTAGGACGGGGTCTCCCATGTGGGTGGCAGAGGCCCAAGCACTTGGGCCATCCTCTGCTGCTTTTCCCAGGTTATTAGAAGGGAGCTGGATTGGAAGTAGAACATGACCTGCCACCTACATGAGATGCCAGCATCACAGGTGGCCCTGAGACTATTTTTAAGAAGTCCTCAATAAGTGCTGATTATATTATTTCCCCGTATGTCATCAACAGAAATTAAGTTTCCTGATATAAACTGCTAGACCATACTTTTAAAACTTCATAAATACCATTTTTTTTAAAGAAAACAGCAGGAAAAACCCATTTTAATAGCATGCTTAAGGAAAAAAAAAAATCTATCTACCAACTTTTATAGCATGCTTCAGAAATCAAAGATCATTAGTTCTTCAAAACAAATTTGCAGACAAATGCCTATGGAAACAAATTATTCATTTTATCAAATGTTGGCATCCATGTTTACCTGCCGGGCCACTGCTGAGGCTTTGTTCTGAGCTGATTTGACTGCAATGACTTCTTGAGGAGTGTCCCAGCTCAAGTATCTTTTAAAAGAATGAAAAGAAGTTTATTTATCTGGGTCAGTTTCCATATACTTAAAATAAAAATACTGTAGATATTTTATAAGTAAACAGTTTCTTAGTTATTTAAGTTATAAAAGCAAAGTAATCTACTTTAAAAACAGAGTTAAAAGAATTCCTTCCAGATCCCTATATGAGTGTATCTCAATTTAAAATAAAAACACACACTGAGAGTGTTAATCCTTTTGGAGTTTTAATGAATAAAAACTATTTTTGATCTAATAGTATTTAAAACCTAGAAAAGAAAATAAACATTTCTATTTTAAAATGGAAATCACTAAAAGCATTGAAAATGTTACTTTCACACTTTGCATGTGCATATTCACTCCATAGTTTTTTATCCCACAAAACTAATAGTTAAAATGGTTCTTGGATTGCACATGGCAGGTATTTTAAATGAAACAGACTAAGTCTTCAGGAAAACCTACTATAAAGTGAAACCCACACAGAAAATACTATTTGTCAAAGGGTAAAAAAGGGAATTTTTAAAAAAGGTTTTCTTCCAATTACTATGTATAAGTTATTAGGAGTACAAAGATAAATGATAGAGGGTCTCTATCTTCACATCTTCAAATATCATTATGAAGAACAAAAAAGATAATAGGTTTATAAGATAAATCTAGGGGCTGGAGTTGTGGCAAAGCAGGTAAAGCTGTTGCATGTGATGGTAACATCACATAATGGGTGCCAGTTTGTGTCCTGGCTGCTCCCTCTCTATAACTCTTTTAAAATAAATAAATAAATAAATCTTTTAAAAAAAAAAGAAGTTAAGATATGAGTATGAACTGAAAAACTGTGGATGAGGGGACTTGAAATATACTGGCCACAAGTCTCAAATTTTTACAAATTTTACAATAAAATCTCACTATAAATTAATAAACACACAGTTAATACCTGAATTTACAGTAAGATGCAAGATATATTTTCTCAAGGATTTTTCCTGTCGTTGCTGATATGCGAAGTAGCCAATTATGAGCAGTCAGTGCTATGAGTGAAGATTTATAATCTGATGGATTGGGAAGTATTTCCCCCTAAAAAAATGAGGTATAAAAATGAAACTGCTTGCTTGTGAACAATTTGCAGTAATTAGTATCCAACAAAAACAGCTAAATACTGGAACAAATAGGAACATCAAAGTTATCAAATATACAAATAGACAAATATACAAATAAACAAAGGTAACACTGTGGGTAATTATTTTCATCATTAACTTACTGTATATCCACATAAAGCATTGAGGGCCTGAAATAATTTATTATTACTAATAATTAAATATCCATGTATCTTAGCCAACAATAATAGTAAGAATATTAGTAGTTATACAACGGGCCGGTGCTGTGGCTCACTTGGCTAATCCTCTGCCTGCGGCGCTGGCACCCCGGGTTCTAGTCCCAGTTGGGGCGCCAGGTTCTGTCCTGCTTGCTCCTCTTCCAGTCTAGCTCTCTGCTGTGGCCCGGGAGTACAGTGGAGGATGGCCCAAGTCCTTGGGCCCTGCACCCGCATGGGAGACCAAGAGGAGGCACTTGGCTCCTGGCTTTGGACTGGCGCAGCATGCTGGCCTTAGCGGCCATTTGGGGGGTGAACCAACATAAAGAAAGGCCTTTCTCTCTGTCTCTCTCTCTCTCTCTCACTGTTTAACTTTCCTGGACAAAAAAAAAAAGTAGTTATATAATCAATAGTAACACAATGATAGCAAAAATAATAGCTCTTAAATAACTTGTAATAGACGTCCATGTCCTGCATCACAGTATTTGGGTTTGATTCGTGGCTTTCGCTCCCAGTTCAAGCATCCTGCCAAGGAAGACCTTGGAAGGCAGCAGTAATGGCTCAAGTACTGGGTTATCGCCACCCATGTGGGACACCTGGATTGTGTTCCTGGCTTCTACCTTTGGCCCCATCCTATCTCCAGACCTTGCAGGCATTTGGAGAGTGAAACAGCAGGTAGGAGGGCTCTCTTTCTATTTAAAGATTTATTTATTTATATATTTATTTAAAAGGCAGAGTAACAGAGAGAGGGAAAGACAAGAAAGATCTTCCATCCACTGGTTCACACCCCAAATGGCTGCAACGGCTAGGGCTGGACCAGGCTGAAGCCAGGAGCCAGGAACTCCATCCAGGTCTCCCAGATAGGGGCCCAACCATTTGGGCCATCTTCAGCTTTCTTTTCAGGCACATTAGCAGGGAGCTGGATCAAAAGCAGAGCAGCAGGGACTTGAATTGGTGCTCTGAGAAGCTGGTATCACAAGGAGCTTAACCTGCTGCACCACAACATCAGCCCTAGATAGGAGCCCTCTCTTTCTGCCTGTCAAGTAAATTTTATAATAGATTAGTAATTAGAGTTATCTGCTAGAATAGATGTTCACATTGTCCCCCCCCCCTTTTCTGACTACAGACTTATTTTCCTTCAGATGGAAATCAAAATGGCAAAATGGAAATTATCCCATTACCCACTGTAGTCCTACTCTAAACTCAAATGAAAAGCTAGAATCCAGAATCAAGGAAGTCAAAGGACGAAAGATCGATCTGGTTTTAAAAATGACTTATTCTGGGGGCCAGTGCTGTGGTGCAGTAGGTTAAGCCGCTGCCTGCAGTGCGGCATCCCATATGGGTGCTGGTGCTAGTCCTGGCTGCTCCACTTCCTATCCAGCTCTCTGCTATGGCCTGGGAAAGCAGTAAAAGATGGCCCAAGTCCTTGGGCCCCTGTACCCAGCATGGGAGACCCAGCATGGGCTCCTGGCTTTGGATAGGCCCAGAGGCCATTTGGGGACTGAACCAGCAGATGGAAGACCTCTCTCTCTGTCTCTCCTTTTCTCTCTAACTCTACCTTTCAAATAAATAAAATTAAAAAAAAAAAAAAAAGACTTATTCCCCCAGTGAATTCTTCCAGAAAAAGCAGAGCTAACTGCTGGGGGCCTTCTGTCCCTGAGGAGTTACCACAAGGTGGAAGTCTAATACAGCAAGAAAAGAGAAGCAAATGGCTCTACTTTGATTTGTAGTATAAGTGGGAAGTTTGAAGAAGAATTAATCTGGTGTTTGCTTAGGCTGAATAGAAAAGAATGAAAACACAGTTATTTTATATAAGCTCCTGAAGATCGGTCTTCTCTTTCAAACGTTAGGGAAAGAAATAAGGTGGAGTTTTGTTTTGTTTTTTTGATGATTTTTTTTTTTGAAACTTACTAACTACTGAAAGTCATATATTAAATTTATAAGCAATGATGTAAACATTTTATTCTACCATGTCCTGTGTCATTTCACTGAGATTTTGAAGTTCTTAAAAATGTACTGTTTGGGGGCCAGCACTGTGGTGCAGTGCTTAAAGTCCTGGCCTACAGCACCAGTATCCCATATGGGCACCAGTTCGAGTCCTGGCTGGTCCATTTCCAATCCAGCTCCTGCTAAGGTGCCTGGGAAAGAAGCAGAGAATGGCCCATGTCCTTAGGCCTCTGTACTCATGTGGGAAAGCCGGAAGAAGCTCCTGGCTCCTGGCTTTGGATCAGCTCAGCTCTGGCCATTGCAGTCATTTGGGGAGTGAATCAGCAGATAGAAGAACTCTCTCTCTCTCTCTCTTTCTGTAACTCTGTATTTTGGACAAATAAAATAAATTAAAAAAAAAAAACACACACACACACAAAAAAACACAAAAAGCCATACTATTTGGGGCCAGTGCTGTGACACACTGGGTTAAAGCCACAGCCTGAAACGCCAGCATCGCACATGGGGGCCAGTTCAACTCACAGCTGCTTGACTTCTGATCCAGCTACTTGTGAGTGTGCCTGGGAAAGCAGCAGAGGATGGTCCTAGTCCTTGGGTCTCTGCACCCACGTGGGAGACACAGATGAAACTCCTAGCTCCTGGCTTCAGCCTGGCCCAGCCCTGGTTGCTGTAGCCATTTGGGAAGTGAAGCAACGGGTGGAAGATCTGTCTCTTTCCATCTTCCCTTCTCTCTCTGTAACTCTGCCTTTCAAATGTATATAATAAATCTTTTTTTTTTTTTTTTTTTTTTTTTTTTTTTTTTTTTTTTTCTTTTCAAGCTGCGGCCTGCAGGGCAGAATGCAGGCCGCGGCTTGAGAGAGGCCCCCGGTCAGGCTAGCAGGCCTGGCCACGCTGGGCTTGGTCTGCCTCTCGCCCGCCCCAGGGCACGCAAGAGCCAGCCCGGCGCTCCAAACGGGCCCCAAGTCCTACCTAGAGGCTGAGGCTGGCCTCTGGGGGCCTCAGGCACACACTTGCGGGCAGGAGGGAGCCCGCTAAAGCTTCTCTTGCGGAAGCTCTGGGCCCCCGCGCCCTCTTGCCTAAATAAATCTTTTAAAAGAAGTGTACTGTTTACATCTTGCCTGTTAAAAATAATTTTGGGGACTGGTGTTGTGGCATACAGGTAAAGTCGCTTGCCTGTGATGCCAGCATCCTATATGAGTGCCAGTTTGAATCCCAGCAGCTCCACTTCTGATCCAGCTTCCTGCTAATGGCCTAGGAAAGCAGTGGAGTATGGTCCAAGTGTCTGGGCCCCTGCACCCACTTAAGAGACCCAGATGAAGCTCCTGGCTCCTGGCTTTGGCCTGGCCCAGTACTGGCTGTTACGACCATTTGGGGAGTGAACCAGTGGATGGAAGATCTCTGTTTCTCCCTCTCTCTCTCTGTAACTCTTTCAAATAAATAAATCTTTAAAAAATAATTTTGAAGCAGCATATACAACAGAATTATATTCCTAAATGTTAAGTTGTAGTTCACATGCTGTTCTCAAAAAAGGGAACTAAAAGTAGTTTTACATCAGTACATTAACAACATATGTGTCTCAGTTTTTCTTAATAGAAAATCTTGTTTTACTTCAAACGAGAACAACGTGTTTCAAGAGAAATAAAACAGAAATTAGGTTACTAGAAACTTTTGCATGATTACTGCTAATTTTTGTTCTTTTATACTGGCATATTCAAAATTTTCTCTATTAAGAAACATGTCATCTCTATGCCAGTGAAAACAGATTCAAAGGCTTTAAATTGCTAAGGGCACAAGTAATTTTTAGCTTTTATTAGGGAGTAAAGGAAGAAAACATATATTTCAAGTTTTCTAAATTTTAAAAAGAAGTCTTCTGTAAACAGGGCATAAGTATCCACAGAAAAAGAAACCAGCAATTCTAGAAAACTATAGTTTTATGTAAAAACAATAGCCTGAGAAAAAAAGTAGTTTAACAGTAAATTTAGCCTCTTACCCTTTCAACATTGTTTTTGGTCTCATATTGTAAATTCTATTTTTTCCTAACAAACAGCCAACCAGATTCAAATACCTAATTAATTTGTTCTAGTATTTTCCAGTGTGTTTCTTAGAACACTGATGCCACAGGAAACTAATATTTAGACATACTCTTTAAAAAGGAAAGCTCTGTGATCACGAGTTTAAGAAAATGATCTAATAGTGACATATTTCAGTATCATTCAAAGTTGTATTGGTATTAAAGGCTCTGAGAAGTAATTCTATAAATAAACTTGTTTAGTGCTTTAGACTTAGCATGTCCAAAACTTACTTTTCTATAGCCAAACTCCTCCCAACTCTTCTGACACCTACACAAAAAACTTCAAAAAGTTCAAGGAAAAATGAAATCAAAATATATTTCAGTGCAAAGAATTTTGAAATCATAATTTTTTATAATACACATTTCCATGATATTTATGAAAACCCTTCATATGCGTGGATTTCAAATGTCCTTTTTTGCACCAAAATACACACCTTCTTTTAATTTCCTTTTCAATTTCTTCCATGAACTTTGAAGTACCCTCATATACTTGTTAACATCCCATGAACAGTGTTCTGAAAAACATACATTACGACAATGCTGCTCTGATGGAATGAGCTCATCCTATCATTTTTTATTTTTTCTTACTATTTTCTTTCTTATTTTAATTTATGTTACTTATTTGAAAGGCAGAGTTCACAAAGAGAGAGGGAGAGACACAGAGAGAGAGAGAGTGAGCTTCCATCTGCTGGTTCACTCCCCAGATGGCTGCAAGGCCAAGCCAAAGTCAGGAGGCAGGAGCTTCTTCCCAGTCTCCCACATGAGTGCAGGGGACCAAGCACTTGGACTGTCCTCAACTGCTTTCCCAGGCCATTAGCAGGAAGCTGGATCAGAAGTGGAGCAGCTGGGACTTGAACTGGTACCCACGTAGGATGTAGGTGCTACAGGCAGTGGCTTAACCCACCGTACCGCAATGCCAGCCACTTTTTTTCTTATTTCCTAGTAATTTTTGTAGAGGAAATTCCTAAGAATCCACTTTTATGTGGATTTTATGAGCAGCTAGATCACCAGTTGGGATTCCCAAATCCCACACTGGAGTACATGGTTTCAATGCCCACATTCTGTCTCTAGTTATAGCTTCCTTCCAACAGAGACTCTAGGAGTCAGCAAATGATGGCTCATGTGGTTGGTGTCCCTGCCAGTCACAAGGGGGACCTGCACTGAGTTCTCAGTTCCCAGCTTCTGCCATGGACCAGCCCTGGTCATTGTGGGAACCTGGGAAATGAGCCAGCAGATGGGTGCTGTCTGGCTCTCAAAAAAAAAAAAAAAAAAAAAGAAAATTTTTCAAGGAGTCATGTGAAATAACTGTTGTTCCTAATAAATATTTTTTTGTTTCAGCATATTAAGTAGAACCATTTCTTAAACATTAAGTATAATTATAAACTGGCTTAACTTGCTTATAAAACAAGTCAGTTTATAACATTTTCTGGTTTTCAAGATTAAAAAATTATATTTAGAATTGATATTTAGTTATTTTCATTTTATTAGAAAAGCAGAGACAGAGGGAGATCTTCCATCTGATGGTTCATTCCCCAAATGTTGGCAACAGCTGGATCATGCCAAAGGCAGAAGCCCAGAACTCAATCTGAGTCTCCTGCACGGGAAACAGGGACCTAACTACTTGAACCATCACCTGCTATTTCCCAGGGTGTCCATTAGCACAAAGCTGGAATTGGAAGCAGAGCTGGGACTCAAACCCAGGTACTCCCACTTGCGATATGGGCATTCCAGGTGATACCTTAACCACTGTACCCAATGTCTGTCTCTGAATCTAATTTTTAAAGCATATTCATATTATTAATTCTGTAAGACCAGTTATTTCATAAAAAAAGATTATCAAAAGATAAACTCTCTTCTTGATTGCTTTAAAGATTCATGAATCTCTATGAAATTTATATTATGTTCCTTCATAGAAAATATTAATAATAATGAACTCTTCTAGGTTATAGATGCCTTAGAAACAAATGCTCTAAAAACAAATCTTACCACTGGGCATTCCCATAATAAAGCATCTTCAATTTTTTCTGATTTGGAACATTTTGGCATTTCATAAAGTTTTCTTGGCTCTGATGCAACACTGGGAAAAAAAGAAAAATATATTATTATTATTACTGATAACCAAATCAGCATTTGCTCAAATTTGAGACTTTTATTCAGAGATTCAGAATATTAAAATATAAGTTGTTATTTGCTTTCCTCTTAACAGTAACTTTTTCTGATTACATTATTCATAGCACATTTTTATAAAAAATCTGACAAATATGATTAAAATGGTTTAAAACTATGGAAAAGTCATTATTAAAATCATGGTTTATTTCCTTCTGGTTTTTCTTTATAAACGTAGATAGATGTGGGCAATGTTTTCCAAAATTGGATCACATTGAATCTTTTAAAACTCTGAATATTTACTATGAATACTTCTACTGAATTCCATCAAATTCATAACTATTATTCTGATATTTAAATGAAAATTAGTAGATAAAAAGGGTCTTTAGAATAAAATTAGTAGATAAAAACAAATACTTTTTATAATTTTCTAACAACTTTCAGAAAAGTTGAATAAGTTTATACTTTTATACTTCCACCAATGTTGAATACTGTATCTTTTTTTTTTTTTTGAGTGGCAGAGACAGAGACACACACAGAGAGCTCCCATTTGCTGGTTCACTCCTCAGATGCCCACAATGGCTGGGACTGGGCCAGAATAAAGCTGAGAATCTAGAACTCAGTCCAGGTCTCCCAAGCAGGAGTCAGGAACTCAATTACCTGAGCCTCCCAGGGCCTCCATTAGCAGGAAACTGGAGGCAGGAGCCAGAACCAGCCACTCAACACAGCTACTCCAAAATGGAGCATAAGCATCTTAAGTGGTGTGTTAACTGCTGGCTAGCTACTTACCCTGAACATTACATTTTTGATGTGAAAAATAGTCTCTTAGTTTTAATTTGTTTTTCTCTACTACTGAGATGTGATCACAGACATTTCACTTTAACTGATAAACTTCAAAATCAAACTACTGTTGTAAGAGTGACAATTTTAATCACTGATTCAAAGGTTTAAACTACATCAAATTTCACAGGAATGAAAGCCACTTCACATGTGACTCTAACCTGTGGCATGTTACGTGGGAGACTTGGAAGAGGCTCCTGGCTCCTGGCTTCAGATCGGCCCAGTTCTGGCCATTGAGGCCATTTGGGGATGGAGGACCATCCCCTCCCCCTCACTCCCCCCCCCACCCACTCTGCAACTCTGCCTTTTAAATAGATAAATAAATCTTAAAAAACAAACAAACAAACAAACAAAAACTCTAGCGGCTGGCCCTGTGGCACAGCAAGTTAAAATCCTGGCCTGCAGCACCAGCATTTTATATGGGTATGAATTCGAGTCCCAGCTGCTCCACTTCTGATCCAGCTCCCTGTAATGTGCCTGGGAAAGCAGTGAACATGATCAAGTCGTTGGGCCCCTGCACCCACATGGGAGACCTGAAAGAAGCTCCTGGCTCCTGGCTTTGGATCGGCCCAGCTCCAGCCATTGAGGCCATTTGGGGAGTAATTCAGCAAATGGAAGACCTCTCTCTGTCTCTCTCTGTTTCTACCTCTCTATAATTCTGCTTTCAAATAAATAAAATAAATCTTTAAAAACATAGACCTCTAATATTTACCATTCATCAATGGCACTTACTCAAGATTTCTGAAAAATCTTAACTAAAACAGGTACCACCAGATTGGGGGAGTTATGAACTGGGCATTAAATGATACCGAAGAATCACTGCTAGTCTTACTAGGTGTGGTAATGATAATACGTGTGTGATGATCAAGTCATTTAAGAAAATATCTTAAAAGCAGATACACTCTTCAGGAAAACTGGTAAAAATTGTAAAAGACAACAATTCAAAGCCCTGCAAATGGTCCTGGAGACACAGAGCACATTGAAAAACATGTATTGAAGCAAACCTACTAGAGCTCATAGGACTAGAGAAGAATCTGCAGTACCTAAACCACAGGGCGCTCCCTCCCTCCCTATACTCAGTAAGATGGAAACTCCATGCTAGACCGGGGCAGCCAAGAGCACAGGGCTCCCTCTCCTTGCTGCTTCCACTGGGAGAGCTATCTTCTCAGGAGAGAAAGGGGGGCAGCATTTCTCTCCCAGCTCCTGACTGCCTACTGCTGAGTCTGAGTCCTGGGTGAGCCCAGTGAAGAGGAAGGCTTCTTTCCTCTACCCAGCACCCACTCGTGGGGGTGGGGCTGGGGGTGGGGGTGGTTCTACCTCAGGTGCAGCATGGCTGAAGAATACTATGGTCCTATTTGGCCTTCTCCTTTATAAAACAGGGTTTTCAGGTTGAGAGTTGCAATCTGAGAAGATCTCAGGCAAACATTCCCTCAATCCCAAATGCTTAGCTTTCAGAGGAGGGGAGTCACTCACAGAGGTGCCACCGACTCCTACCATCAGTTCCAGAGTCTTGGACTGAAGATGATGCCCGAGGAGACAGCCCCTAGTCTCCTTCCAGAAAAAGTGACTTTGTATTTGCAAAGTACAGAGATGTTCAAGCTCTCAAAACCAGTGGAGGTTGTGGCAACAGGCAAAAGGGAGGGGAATGGTAGATTCACTGTAGGTATGAGCTAAACTGGAGGCAGTAAGAAGAACTAGAAAGACAGCTGGAAGGTGCCCTCCCGGAACAAATCTCAAACGCTAACGAGCCTCTCTAATTTCTGGTTTCTGGTCCAACATGAAAAGAGCTTGGAAGTTGTCAATCCTGTCCTCCGAACAAAATATCAGGATGAACAAATGGCAAATCAACAGTTCTTCTTAGATTCATCAGAGAACTGAGGACATAGGGAAAACTGTTGCCTCCCAAACTACAAACAAGCACACACAGAGAATCATCGCCCCGTAGGAGCAGAAGCCTTGGGATCAGTAATGCGGCTACAAAAGGACAGTCTGGAAATTTTAACCTACAGCTACAGCAAACAAAAATCAGCCTGACTCCTACCCTACACAGACATAAAATCCCACTCTAAAGGCCTATTTACCTCAATTCTTTTTACCCAATATATCAGATACAGCTTTCAGCAAAAACATTATAAACATGCTAAAAGGCAAAATACGAAGTTTGAAAAGACAAAGCCTCTGTATCAGACTCAGATGTGAGAGATTTTTGTAATAATCACATCAGGGACTTAACTATGATTAATACACTAATAGTTATAATGGAACAAGTGAACAACACACAAAATGAGATACACAAAACAGAGATAAAAACTCTAAGAAAACATCAAGAGCAAATGCTAAAAATCAAAAACATTGTAATAGAAAAGAAGACTGACTCTAAGGGGTTTATCAGTAAACTGGATGCAGCTGAGAAAGAATGAATGAGCTTGAAGACAGGACAACAGAACTGTCCCAATGGGAAAGAAAAATGAGGAAAATGCAGAACAGAGTATCCAAGAACTATGGAACAATTAAAAAAAGGCATAATGTACATGTATTGGAACAACAGGAGAACAAAAAAGGGAAAAAATATTTGAAACAATGGCTAAGAATTTTCCAAAAGCACTAACAGACACCAAACCACAAATCCAGGAAGCTCAAAGAACTCCTATTAGGATAAATACCAGAAAATCTACACCTAGGCATATCATATTCAAAAAACAGAAAATGAAATATGAAGAGAAAGGGGTCAGCACTGTGGCACAGTGGGTTAAGCCATCACTTTTGACTCCAGTAACCCATACTGGACTGCCAGTTCAAGTTCCAGCTGCTCCACTTCCATTCCAACTTCCTACTACTGCACCTGGGAAGGCAGAAGGTGGTCCAAGTGCTTGGGCCTCTGTTCCTTGTGAAAGACCTGGAAGAAGCCAGTTCCTGGCTTTGGCCTGGTCCAGCCTTGGCTATTGTGGCCATTTGGGGAGTGAAACAGAAGACAGAAAATCTCTGTCCTTCCACCTTTCAAATAAATAAATTAAAAAGATTTTTTTTTTTTTTAAGAAGAGAAAATCTTGAAAGAACCTAGAGGGAAATGAAAGCACCTTAACTATAGAGGAACCAGGATAATAATTATAATGAACTTCTCTTCAGGGCTCATGCAAACAAGTATAGAGTGGCGTGAAACACCTAGTGTTAAAAGGAGAAACCACCAACAATGAAAACCTCAACAAATTAGAATTCTATGTCCAGAGAAATCATCCTTCAAAAATAAAGGAAAAATTTATCAGACAAAAATTGAGGAATGTGTTGGCTGCAGATCTGCCTTTTTAGGAACATTAAAGGAAGTTTTTCAGAGAGAAGAAAAATGATGTGAGAAACTCCAATCTGCACAACGAATGGAAGAGTATTAGAGAAGGAATAAATAAAGGTAAAACAAAATTCTTCGCTTTTCTTATTAACAGATAAAAGTTTATTCAAAATAAAAACTGCACCAAGGTATTCAGTGATTATAGGACATGGATATGTAAAATTAATTTCAGGGAGACTGCAAAAGACAGAGAGATGGATGAGGAATACTATACAATAAAGTAACTGCACTACCTATGGAGAGATCCTGAGTACAACAAAAACACACTAATCTCTTCCACAGACTTTGGGCTCTCTTACGTAACTTTTCTTTATGTAATAGGAGTTGTAGTTTTCAGGATTTTCATCAGTAGAATTGACAGTCATATGATTTTAGACGTTAGGGATTTTTATCTCCTCAGATTTTCAACATTTAGGATTATGGCTTTCAAGATTATGATCCACACTAAAAAACTTAAAATGTAACTGCAGTGATAGCTGTGTATGTTTGTGAATGCACTAAAAGTTACTTGAAACGTAGAGAAAATGCCCCCTTTTTTAAAGAGATGCAAACTGATAATGCTCTGAATATCTTTAAAATGCTGAGATAAAAGAGAATGAATGAGACAGAGAAAGCCACTGTAGCAAATGCTGAGAGTGCCTGAATGCAGGTAACCAGTACATGAGGTTCGCCACAGCTTTCCCTTCATGCTGTCTCTGGACAGTGACAGGTAAGGTTACTGTTGAACATCCGGGATCTATAAACACTCTGCACTTGATGGAAGAACTTGCTCATAAAAACAAAAAAGTGCTTCCAACCAAAATACAGACATTCTTCTCCAAAGCGTATTTGGTAATCTGGTGACCAGCATTGTTGATTCTGCTATCTTTTAAGTGGGCTATGAAGCAGTACCCTGAGCAATCTATCATTGTGCCTGCACGGTAAAGTAGCTTTGCTTCAAGCTGGCATCTACAAACAAGCAACTTGAAACTTAGATTTAATGAGATTTTAAAATTACATGCACTTACCATCTAGTCTTATTTTGGACCCATTTTCCTACTTCCTTAAGCATGTGGTTCTATGAAAATGATCAACAGTGAGGTGAATTACGGCAAAAGTTATGAATGAAAAGTTACCTGCTGATACAGCACCGGTAATTGTCAAAATATATTCTTCCTCTCTCATAGGCTATAGGCGACTTGGAATGAGTTGTCCAAACATTCTTAAATTTAGTACTTTTCTGAAAAACACAAGGAGAGTACACATAAGCTCATGTGCACGCGATTTTAGTGTGGGATAGTTAAAATTACAATTTTCAAAATAGTTTCATGTAAACTCTCTAAAAACATCATTTTCAGCTCATCCTCACTTTGCCCTCACGTTTTGGTTTAATATGGGTACTGACTTTTGCTTGCAGAAGATATTAAGAAGCTTAAAACTAAACGCATCTGGAGGCCCTATTAACTCCTGTTACTAATTCCCCATGTTCAGGGCACTCATTCCCTTCCCCTCCGCGTGTGACCCTCTTACAAGGGGGCTCAGTGCTGCACCCCAACCAGAGGCCTGCCCGCCAGGCGCCCCGCTGCCCGCCGCCAGGCCCCCGGCCGGTCACCTGGCACACCAGCGCCCGCAGGATGCCCAGGTTCGTCCTCTGCACCACGCCTGCATCACGCGAAAAGAAGCCCAGCGCCCGGCGACTCAGCCGGCTGCAGACGTTAGGCTTCCGGGTGGGGCCCATGGGGCTGGCCCGATGGAAGAGGGGCGCGCCCCTCACACCGGTGACAGGCAGGAGTCGCTACCTCCAAACCTGGAGGCCCCAACTTTCCTGGTGGAGTCCAAGAAAAGCGGGCACGGGGAGATGGACAAGGAGGCACAAGGCCGGAGACGCCCCAGCGCTAAAGAAGAACGAGAAGAAAAGGGGCGGGGGGCGCCTATCTGCTCAGAAGCACTCGGGCTACGAACTATACGACGCCCCTACACAGCGCAACCTGCCGCAGCAGCTCTGTCGTTGGGAAATGTAGTTCCTAGAACAATCTGGCGGCTTCCTAGAACTACAATTCCCATCAGGCTGCGGGGCCCGCGTTATTGCCGCGGCCCCGCCCCCAACGCGCCCAGGCCCTGCCTCTAACCTGTCCCAACCTTGGCGCCTCGTGGCTTCGCCTCTGCCCCGCCTCCTCCGGTCTAGCCGCGGCGACGCTGGGGGACTGGCGGGCCTTTCCGGGTCAGCAGTCTTCGCGACCGGGCGAATCCCGGGGCTTGGTGCTGCCGCCTCCTGGTCTCCGCTGCTTTCGCGCTTCCTGAACTCAGTGATCGGTTCTTTACCGCCCCGGTACCCTCACGCCTCTCAGCCTTTCGCTCTGGGAGGCTCTGACCAGGTCCCCCGAAGGGCCCTGTGTCGACTGTGACCCCCCTCTCCCCTAAACGGGGTCAGGTGCTAAAGGTACGCCCCCACGACTTTTCTGCAGCCGCACGTTGCACGCTGTGGGTGAGGCTGATTGTTGAACGTTTGAGTGCATAAACACGGCTCTGAAGATGCCGCCTCTCCCAGCAAACTAGGATAGGGTTACTCCTTCCCAGAGGCCGGCTCTTCTGTGGCCTGTGGGGAGACTGCCTGGTCTGGGGATAATTGCTGCAGATTCCTTTCCTTACGGGGAATAAAATATGAAATACTTATATTCTTACTGGACTGCCTAAGACGTCCCGCGTTGACGTCTCCAAGGGAAGGGGATCTTTGTTAAGCACTAGCTCTGCTGGTGTGTTCCCAGTTCCCGGTACCCTAAAATGTCGCTACCCATGTGCCAGGTGTGTCCCATTGCTGTGAGCCCTTGAGGACGGTGTCTGTGTGAACCACGTGGACTTGGCGTCTCTTGTCCACAGGCGCTCAGTGGGAGCGAGGGATTGCCTCTGAGTGTCAGAGCAGAAACTACAACACTTGGTGAGTGCCTTGAGCCACAATTTGTTTCCTACAAACTTGTGTTATCTCCTTTTTACCTTATTGAGTTTCCTTGGGAGCCTGGGTTTTTGCTGATTTTGTGATGACCTATTTACAGCTCAGGGTGGAGTGCTTTGTACATTTTTAGAGGTTGCTATAATAGTTCATCTGGAATTCACGAATGCAGCTGTCACTGAGAAAGCGGGAACCCAGAAAAGATATCTGGGTTTCCTTGGGCAGAAATGAAATTCTAACCATTGCTGAGCTGAACTTGGCATTTCTCTCTTCTCCTTCCTCTTGGCCACCCTCACTCTGTCTTCCTGTGGTCTTTAGCTCACCTCCAAGTCACCCAAGGAAGAGTTCTCCTGTGTGCCCCACTTTCTCACCAGCAGCCTAACTCCTTTTGATGCTAACTCTTACCCATCTCATCTGGGAAACTTAGTGCCCTCCCCACTGCTGTCAGAGTGATTGTTCTAAAGCATAGAGCTGTCATTTGCCTGTTACAGCCTTTCAGTAGCTTCCAATCACCCATAGCAGAATTTCTCAAGCCAACTGAGGAGGTAGGCAGGATCTTCCATTGTTAATTTAAAACATTTCACTCGCTGCCTCATAAAAAGAGGTGGAGAGCATCCTGTTCCTATTTGCACACAGAAAAAAAAAACAAGCATTTTCAGTGTGTGAAATATAATTGTAGGTCTGAACTCCTTGTGTCTTTTATACAGCTGTAACACCAAAACATTTACAGCATTTACAAGCAAAAACTCTAAAATAAATAAATTCAATAAATAAATAAATTCAATAAAACCAATAAATTCAAGTGAATACTTAATCACTGTGACCAATGAAGTTGTTTTCTGGACCTAAAGAACTCTGGCAGTGAATGTCTCCTGTTCTCCTAGACACACAAAAGGGCCTGTCCATTTGGCCTTGTTTGGGGAGATTACTCAGTGCCCTGACAACTGCATTTATTTATTTATTTATTTATTTGTATTTATTGAAAGGCAGAGTTACAGAAAGGCAGAGGCAGAGAGAGAGAGGTCTTCCATTTACTGGTTCACTCCCCAAATGGCACCAATGGCTGGAGCTGCACCAATCCAAAGCCAGGAGCTTGGAGCCTCCTCCAGGTCTCCCACATGGGTACAGGGGCCAAGGACTTGGGCCATCTTTCACTGCTTTCCCAGGGCATAGCAGAGAGCTGGATCAGAAGTGGAACAACCAGGACGTGAACCAGCACCCGTATCGGATGCTGGCACTGCAAGTAGCAGCCTCACCTACTATGCCTCAGCACCAGCCCGGCTACTACATTTAAACCACCACAAAGCCTACCTTGTTAATGTGTCATGATGTCATTCAGCCTTCACTTGACAAGTAATATCATTAATGTCATTTACATATAGTAGTCCCCCATTCTGTCTCATGAACCTGCACCTGTGACAAATGGTTGAGCAGTGCTCTCCTAAATACAAATGTATGAACTAGCATCTTGTGGCAGTACTCAGTTAAAATGTGGCTGGTCATCCAGGTTACCCAGAGTATCTCTTTGTTAACTTTTTCTCAAGCTTTTTCTCAAGTTGGAAGTAAAAGATTGGCTAACATAGTCTTATAGCCTTTAGAGTATAGGTACCAGCCCTAGGAGTCTGTATAGAGTGGTGTACAGGGCACTCTCTTGTTTTTTATTTTTTTATAAAGATTTATTTATTTGAAAGTCAAAGTTACACAGAGAGATAAGGAGAGGCAGAGAGAGAAAGAGGTCTTCCATCTACTGGTTCACTCCCCAAATGGCCCCAATGGCTAGAGCTAGGCCTCTCTGAAGCCAGGAGCCAAGAGCTTCTTCTGGGTCTCCCACGCAGGTGCAGGGGCCCAAGGACTTTTGCCATCGTTTACTGCTTTCCTAGGCCATAGCAGAGAGCTGGATCAGAAGTGGAGCAACCAGAATTCGAACCAGCACCCATATGGGATTCCAACACTGAAGGTGGTGTCTTTACCCACTATGCCACAGCGCCGGCCCCAAGGCACTCTCTTTTCTTCTCTTGCACATTTTTTGCTCTTGTGGTTCTGACATGTTTACCCACTTTCTCGAGCCAATATGTCTTTACACTTTTCTTTCTCTGGAGCTGTCTTCGCATCCATCTTGTCTCTATTTTTAAAAATGGTTATTTTATTTGAAAGGGAGAAAGAGAGTAAGTGCTCCCATCCACTCATTCACTCCCCCAAATTCCCCCAACAGCCCAGACCTGGGCTGGCAAAGCTGGGCACTTGGTATTCAATCCAGAGCTCCCGTGTGGATGGCAGAGGCCCCAGTACTTGCCTGCTGCCTCCCAGTGTATGCCCAAGCAGGAAGCTAGGATTTGAACACAGGCACTCTGAAGTGGCATATGGGGACACTACTGCTCCAAAACGTGCCTGCCCTTCTCATCTTTTTTTTTTTTTTTTTTTTTTAAGATTTATTTATTTATTTGAAAGAGTTAGAGAGAGAAGGAGAGGCAGAGAGAAAGGTCTTCCATCCACTGGTTCACTCCTCAGATGGCTGCAATGGCCAGAGCTGCATCTATCCAAAGCCAGGAGCCAGGCGCTTCTTCCAGATCTCCCACATGGGTGCTGGGGCCCAAGGACTTGGGCCATCTTATTCTGCTTTCCCAGGCCATAGCAGAGAGCTGGATCAGAAGTAGAGCAGCTGGGACTCAAACTGGTGCCTGTATGGGATGCCAGCACTGCAGGCAGTGGCTTTACCCACTCTACCACAGTGCCAGCCCTGTCTCATCTATTTTTATCAAGATGTATCCCAGGTATCAGGTCCACTTGAACCCTTTTCCTGACCCCCCAGTTCAGTAGCTTGCCTTATCTGTGGTTCTGCACATGATTGTGGCACAATATTAGAATCATCATTTGTCTGTCTTCCCAACTGAGCAGTAATTGCATTCTGCCTCCTTAGTACATTGCCCAAAATGTGGTTGATGCATAAGTATATTGAATGAATGAATGGACTATAAAAGCAGTGTGTTTACATAGAGTCTGTTATAGGAAGCCAAGTACTTTCAGCATCCATGCAGATTGTCTCTCCTTCTTTAATTCAATGGGAAACCACAGTTTTAATAGGAAGATAACTTTCAAACAACTTAAATCCCCAAGGGTCTGCCTTTAAAGTAGGTATTTACCATTCGTTGAAGGTTAAAGTGGCATGAACAGATACAGTTTATATTTGGGAAATGACTCCTCTTGGTTTTGGGCTTAGAACAAACATTTGTTCTCCCACTTATTTTTTTTTCCCATTCTTTGTCTATGTTATGTTTACAGACTACTTAACCACCCTAGCCATATTTTAAAGACAAGGGAGAGGAAATATGAACTCAGAAGTTAATAAATTTGTTTTTGTACATATACTTTTTTTTAAACAAGTACAGTATAACCAAATAAATATCTAAAACACTCAGGTTATTAAATTTTTTTTTGGACAGGCAGAGTTAGAGAGAGACAGAGACAGAGAGAAAGGTCTTCCTTTTCCATTGGTTCACCCCCCAAATGGCCTCTAAGGCTGTGGACTGCAGCTGGCGTGCTGCGCCGATCAGAAGCCAGGAGTCAGGTGCTTCCTCCTGGTCTCCCATGTGGGTGCAGGGCCCAAGCACTTGGGCCATCCTCCACTGCCCTTCCGGGCCACAGCAAAGAGCTGGACTGAAAGAGGAGCAACCGGGACAGAACTGGCGCCCCAACCGGGACTAGAATCTGGGGTGCCGGCGCCACAGGTGGAGGATTAGCCTAGTGAGCCGTGGCACCGGTGAAATGATTCTTAAAATAATCTTTAACTATAGAGGAGAATTATCCTTATATATTCCTTTTACTAAATGAATGATTGTTAAAAATATTTAGATACATGTTAAGTAAAGATACAGGGAACAGAAGAGAGTACATACCAAACATGGTGTAAGAAAGAAGGCAATAAAGTATATATACATTATATATACATTAGCCAAGTGAGCTGCGGTGCTGGCCTCAGGTTATTAAATTTAAACCTTTATTCGGAGACAAAAAATTCTGACTAAAGCCATAGACCCACATTCATTCAACATGTAATTATTTTTCATCCAAAGCATGCTTGGAATTAATTTTATAAAGCAGTGAGCACTATAGACAAGGTCCCTACATGTGCGAAGAGGTGGATAATAAATAAATTGGTGAAAAATAAGATTTTCCGGAGGATAAGTGCCATGAAGAAAATAAACAGGGTGATAGTCTGATTGGGAGGCCTGCTTTAGCCAGGGTGGCCCAGGAAGGCCACTGTTAAGAGGGGCTTTGAAGCCACTCCCTGAAAGACAAGGAGGAGCTCACCTGTGAAGATGTAAGGTACTCAGGAAAGTGGGGGTCCTGAGGCCAGTGTTGTGGCACAGCAGATTAAGCCATTGCCTGCAATGTGGACATCCCATATGGGCACTACTTCAAGTCCCAGCTGCTCCACTTCTGGTCCAGCTCACTAACAGTGTTCTTGGGAAAGCAGCTGAAGATGGCCAGCTGCTTGGGCCCCTGCCACCCATGTGGGAGACCCAGATGGAGTTCCGGGCTCCTGGCTTTGGCCAGGCTGTTGTGGCTATGTGGAAAGTGAACCAATGGATAGACGATCTCTGTATCTCTGTCTCTGTCTCTTCATCTCTCTCTCTCTCCCTCTCTCTTTAATTCTGCCTTTCAAATAAATAAATCTTTAAGAATAGTGGCCCTGATAAAGGGAAGCCCTACTACAAGGTCTCCAGGGCTTAAAATAAACTTAACTTTGCCTAAAACTGTCAGAAGACCAGTGCAACTCCCTAACGTGCAGAAGGGAGATCCTCTTGCAGTGGGAGGTTGGGCCCATGTCATGCTGGGCTTTGTAAGTTATGATAGGGGCTTTTGGATTTTCCTCTGTTGTGATAGAAAGCCATAGGAGCCTTTGAATGGGAATTGACACAATCTAATTTTTGCTATAATAAGGTCATTATGGCTTTGGTGTGAAGAATGTATTGTACAGGGGCAAGAATGATTGCAAAGAGACAGTTGGCTATTGTGTTGGTCCAGGTAAGAGATGACAATATTTCAGACTAGAGTGGTAGCAAGAGAGATGGAAGTGAACAGAGTCGGGATATATTTGGGAAATAGAATTAACAAGACTTCTGATGTAACATATGTTGAGGATGAGGAAAAGGAGAGAATCAAGTGAAATCATAATAAGGTAGAACCACAGTAAGTCTCCCTCAAATCCCAGAACAAATGGGAAACACACAACTACTCATGATGCGATGGTGAAACAATGCCTGGATTTTATTTAAGGTATACACTGTCATTATGGACATCCATGCTACAGAATGTTAGGATCTGTTTGTGGCTAGGGCATGTGGGAAGAGGGAAATAAAATCAGATTCCAGGCTGGCGCCGTGGCTTAACAGGCTAATCCTCCACCTTGCGGCGCCGGCACATCGGGTTCTAGTCCCGGTCGGGGCGCCGGATTCTGTCCCGGTTGCCCCTCTTCCAGGCCAGCTCTCTGCTATGGCCCAGGAAGGCAGTGGAGGATGGCCCAAGTCTTTGGGCCCTGCACCCGCATGGGAGACCAGGAGAAGCACCTGGCTCCTGGCTTTGGATCAAGCGCGATGCGCCGGCTGCAGCGGCCATTGGAGGGTGAACCAACGGCAAAAAGGAAGACCTTTCTCTGTCTCTCTCTCTCTCACTATCCACTCTGCCTGTCAAAAAAAAAAAAAAAAAATCAGATTCCAGATGTAGATAAGAACCAGAGCTGTGGGATCATGCAAATGTGATGGAAAATCATTAGCCTGATAGGACAGACACCCATCTGAGGCCTGTGGTCCTCTTTCGCCTTGTCATTGACAGAATTCAGCTCCTGGAGGTTGCCTGCTTGCTGCTCCCTGCTCCCTGCCACAGCGTGGCAATTTGCTTCTCCAAGGCCAATGGGAGAATGTCTCTGACTTCTGCCAAGATGGGGATCTGATATAAAAAACTTAATCAAGGTAGTGATTGCCCATTGTTTTCCCAGGTCCTGTCTACATTCTAGGACTATACAGGTGGTACACAAGGGTGGGAGGGTAAAAGAGGGGGAGTCCTGGAGATTGTTTTATGATTCTGCCAATCAGTTAATTTAGGCTCAGTATGTAGGCATTGAAGTATTATAGGACGGGTACATCTTTAGCTTTATATAATTGTAGCAATTTATGGTCCCATATTTAAGATTTCCTATTCTCATCCTTGCCTTCACTTGTATTGTCAGACTAAAATTTTTGCCAGTCTAGTGAATATAAAATTATATCTTATTGTGATTTTATTGTGCATTTCCCATATTTTCCATACATTCAACATCTTTTTTATTTATTTATTTATTTACTTGAAAGAGTTACAGAGAGAGAAGGAGAGGCAGAGATAGAGAAAGAGGTCTTCCATCCACTGGTTCACTCCCTAGTTGGCCACAACGGCTGGAGCTGTGCCGATCTGAAGCGAGGAGGCAGGAGCTTCTTCCAGGTCTCCCAAGTGGGTGCAGGGGCCCAAGGACCTGGGCCATTTTCTTTTCTTTCTTTTCTTTTTCTTTCTTTTTTTTTTTTTTTGACATGCAGAGTGAACAGTGAGAGAGAGAGACAGAGAGAAAGGTCTTCGTTTGCTGTTGGTTCACCCTCCAATGGCTGGCGCGCTGCGGCCGGTGCATTGTGCTGATTTGAAGCCAGGAGCCAGGTGCTTCTCCTGGTCTCCCATGCGGGTGCAGGGCCCAAGCACTTGGGCCATCCTCCACTGCCCTCCCGGGCCATAGCAGAGAGCTGGCCTGGAAGAGGGGCAACCGGGACAGAATCCGGCGCCCCGACCAGGACTAGAACCCGGTGTGCCAGTGCCACAGGCAGAGGATTAGCCTATTGAGCCACGGCGCCGGCCTGGGCCATTTTCTACTGCCTTCCAAGGCCATAGCAGAGAGCTGGATTGGAAATAGAGCAGCCAGGACTTGAACCGGCATCCATATGGGATGCTGGCACTGCGTGTGGCGCCCTCACCTGCTATCCCACAGTGCTGGCCCCTCAACATCTTTTTAAATGCTACTAACTGTTCTTGTTTTAAGTGCTTTAAATGCTACTAACCATTCATGACTTTGCCTATTTTCTATTGGATTGTTTTTAATTTGTAGAGTAATATGTATGTTTCTGATACCAATCTTTTATTATGATACTTTTTTTTTAAAGATTTATTTATTTATTTGAAAGGCAGAGTTACAAAGAGGCAGAGGCAGAGAGAGAGAGAAAGAGAGAGAGAGAGGGGTCTTCCATCCACTGATTCACTCCCCAGATGGCCGCAATGGCTGATCCAAAGCCAGGAGCTTCTTTTGGTCTCCCATGCAGGTGCAAAGGCCCAAGGACTTGGGCCATCTTCCACTGCTTTCCCAGGCCATAGCAGAGAGCTGGATTGGAAGTGGAGTTCTGGGACTTGAACCGGAGTCCATATGGGATGCCAGAATTGTAGGCAGCAGCTTTATCCACTATGCCACAGTGCCGTCCCCCGAGCCTTTTTTTATATATATATATAAAACTTTGACCCTTAAGCAAAGTAGTTCTCTATATCCACTCTGCTAAGAAGGCATAACAGTTTTTTTTTTAAAGAGTTATTTATTTATTTGAAAGTCGGAGTTACACAGAGAGAGAAGGAGAGGCAGAGAGCGAGAGCGAGAGGTCTTCCATCCGATGGTTCACTCCCCAATTGGCCACAACAGCTGGGGCCGCACTGATCCGAAGCCAGGAGCCAGGAGCTTCTTCCCTGTCTCCCACTTGGGTTCAGTGGCCCAAGGACTTGGGCCATCTTCTACTGCCTTACCAGGCCATATCAGAGAGCTGGATCGGAAGTGGAGCAGCTGAGACTCCACCCTTTGCCCATATGGGATGCTGGCACTGCAGGGGCAGCTTTACCCAATACACTTTTTTTTTTTTTTTTTATTGTAAGACAGTTACAGAGTGAGAAGGGTAGACAGAGAGAGAATCTTCTATCCACTGGTTCACTCCCCAAATGTCTGCAATGGCTGGGACTAGGCCAGGCTGAAGCCAGGACCCCAGAGATTCTTTAAGGTCTTCCACATGCGTGCAGGGGCCCAAGTACTTGGGCCCTCCTCCACTGCTTTCCCACGTGCATTAGCAGGGAGCTGACTTGGAAGTGGAATAGCTGGGTCTTGAACTGGCACTCATGGGATGCCAGCATCACAGGTGGAGACTTAACCTGCTATGTTACAGTTCTAGTCCCTTATCATGAAACTTTGGCAAGTATCTTCTCCCAATTTGTGGCCTGTTTGATACTGTAAAAAAAATTATGGGGGGCTGTTAATTTAAATGTGATAAAATTAATCAGTATTCTCTTTTATTGTTAGATTTTTTTGATTCTTTTTTAAGAAACCATTAACCTGGGGTGGGATGGGGGAGAAAAAAGAAACCATTAACCTGAGGTCATTTTTTTTCTAAAAGCTTTAACTTTCCTAACTATATTTTTGCTAGTGTTTTAAAATCCAATTGTCTAATTTAGCAACCTCACCAAACTTATAGATGGGAACACTTCTAATATTTTATTTACCGTTGAGGATGACATTGTAGGTTTGGGGCAGCTACCCTCTATCAAGTTAATGAATGTCTCTTCAATTAACATTTTCTAAAAAGTTTTATGTAATTAATTTTTAATCTTGAATGGATGTTGAAGTTTATCCAATGCTTTCTGTATGTCTGCTGAGATGATACTATGGTTTCTTTTCCTTCAGTCTCATAAAGTGGTAAATAACATGTCTTCTTCTTCTTTTTTTTTTTTTTTAAGATTTTGTTTATTTATTTGAGAGGTAGAGTTACATATAGTGAGAGAGAGAGAGAAAAAGGTCTTCCATTCACTCCCCAAATGGCTGCAATGGCCGGAGCTGTGCCAACCCAAAGCCAGGAGCCAGGAGCTTCTTCTGGGCCTCCCACGCAGTTGCAAGGGCCCAGTGATTTGGGCCATTTCCCACTGCTTTCCCAGGCCATAGCAGAGAGCTGCGTTGGAAGTGGAACAGCTGGGACTTGAACTGGGACCCATATGGGATGCTGGCACCATAAGCAGAGGATTAACCTACAGTGCCACAGTGCCAGCCCCCATAAATATATCTTCTAACACAAGTGAGAACTGATGCATTTTTGTGACATCCTTTGTTGTTTGTGAGTTGGACTTTGGGCAGCTGCTGGCTGGGCACTCGTTAGCTCTAGACTTTTGCAGACGTTTGGTGTTTGTGGATTTCTCCTTTCTTGCTGGCTCAGTGATATATTTAACAAGATTGATTTTTTAATGATTTATTTATTTGAAAGGGTTACAGAAAAGGAGATGCAGGGGCAAAGGAGAGAGAGAGAGAGAGAAAAAGATAAACACACACAGAACTTCCATACACTGGTTTATTCCCAAGATGGCGCAATGGCCAGGGCTGGGCCAGGCTGAAGTCAGGAGCCAGGAGCTTTTTCTGGGTCTGCTACATGGAGACACACAGAGGCCCAACAACTTGGGCCATCTTCTGCTGCTTTTCCGGGCCCATTAGCAGGGAGCTGAATTGGAAGTGGAACAGCCAGGACTTGAACAGGTGCCCATATTTTGAAAATGTCTTTACTGAGGTGGTAGCTTTACCCACTACACCACAGCACCGGCCTCTTAACAAGATGATTTTAAAAGTTTGTTTTATCTGGCCTTTATGCGAAGTTGTATAACAGAAATGTTTTGGGGTTGTTAAGTACGCCAATTTTCAGAACTAGAATTCTACTTTTTCATATTTTAATCTAATTGCTTTCATTTATATAAGATATGGTTTAAATGGCCCCTTACCACCATTTTGCCTTTTCTTCTTCTTGTCTCTCAACACAACCATCCCCCCTCCCTGCTGAAAAGAATGGAGAATTGTGTACAGAAAGAGCATTGTTCTAAGAGCCAAAAGGCACAGATTCTAGACCCGGCATAACCACTTACAGAGATCTTGACCAAACCACCTGCTTTATCTGAGTTCCATCAGTCATCTGTGAAGTGGGAAAGTTCAGGATTGAAGCTCAAAGCAAACATGAAAACACCCTTGGAGGCAGCAGGTGATGGCTCAAGTAGTTGGGTTCCTGCCGCCTACGTGGGAAACCTAGATTGAGTTCCAGGCTCTTGGCTTCCACCTGGCCTAGCCCCAGCTATTGCAGGCTTTTGGAGAGTGAACCAGCAGATGGGAGATCTTTCTTGTTTCTCCTTTTCAAATATGATTAAATAAATAAATTTTGAAAAATGAAAACACAATGATGGGTGTATGTCAAAGGTTATAGGAGCCCACTGAAAGAGCTGCCATAGCCAAAGCCAGAAGAATTTCAACAATAAGTCATATTAAATTATAACCTTAAGTTTAAAATAAATAGTCATTGTTCATACTGATATAAACAAATGTTTGAGAAAATTAATAAAAAAGAAACAAAAATATAGAGAAGAGACAAATTTGATTAAAAAAACCGATTTTATATAGATTCCGCCCCCCCCCCCCCCAGAGATGGGGTACTCCCTACTTCTGTGTGGGCTCCTTGGAAGAGTACAGTATGGAAAAGGGAGGGGGAGGAGTAACCGTAGGGTGGAGAAACATCTCAAACACCATGTCTACTAGGTTAGCATCAACAGTGACAAGTCCTGTTGATAGCAGGTACCCTTGGTATGTGATGTGATTAAAAGCAGTATTCTCTGGGGTGGGTTCTTGGCACAGTGGTTGAGATGCCACTTGGAGCACCCACATCCCATATTGGGTTCAAGGCCCAGCTCCACTCCTGATTCCAGTTTCCTGCTGGTGCACACCCTGGGAAGCATTAAGTAGTTCAAGTAGTTGAGTCTATGCTACCCACATGGAGACCTTGGCTTAAGTTCTGGCTCCTGACTTCAGCCTGACTCAGTCTTGGCTGTGAGGATGTTGGGGAGTGAACTAGCAGTTGGGGGATCTCTCTGTCTGTCTCTCTGTACCTTTCAAATAAGTAAAATAAATAAATAAAAATTAAAAGAATAGTACTCTGTGGTTTTCCTCCATAAACCCATAGCCTTAATCTAATCATGAAAAAGATCTGATTTTTAAAGGATTTATTTTATTTATTTGACTGGCAGAGTTACAGAGAGAAAGGAAGAGACACACACAGAGAGAGGCCTTCCATCTGTTGGTTCAGGCCCCAAATGCTTTCAATGTCTAGGAGTGGGCCAGGCAGAAGCCAGGAACCTGGAAGGCCATCCAGATTCCCCATGTGGGGGCAGGGCCCCTAGCATTTGAGCCATCTTCCGCTGCTCTCCCAGGCCCATTAATAGGGTTAGAATGAAGTAGACGGGACTCAAACCGGCACTCATGGAATGCCAGTGTTGCAGATGGCAGTTTAATCCTCTGGGCCAAATGCCAGTCCTTGATAAGTATTAATTGAAGGACAATCTACAAGATACTTGACCAGTGTTCCTCAAAACAGCCAAGGTCCTCAAAGACCAGGGAAGGCTGAGACCCTGGAAAAAGCAAGAGAAGCCCAAGGCAACACATTGACCAAATGCCCTGTGATGTTTTAGGTGAGATCTTGGCAGAGAAAGAAGGATATTGGATAAAAATCAAGAAAATTTGAATCAAATATGGGTTTAAGTTGATAATAATGTGTTACTATTGGTTTGTTATAAAAAAAAAAACACAAGATTTTAATAGTAGGGAAACCTGTCAGATACGTGGGAACTCTACTATCTGCAACTTTTCTGTAAGTCTAAAACTTCAGAAATTAAACGTTTGCTTTACATATGTGGTAAGAACTTGGTAGACACCACTGCATAGGGGCAGCACAGCTGAGTAGTGAAGAGGATGAGCTCAGGTATCAGCTAGCCTGGGGTCATGTCTCAGCCTCCCCGTTAACTAGCTGTGCGAATTCACCTGGATACCTAAGTAACTGGAATTACTCTGTGCCTGAATTTCCTTATCTGTTACATGGATTCTTGGGAGAGCTAGATGAATTAATTTATGTCCAGGACTTAGCGTCAAGTCTATCACAGAACAAATGCTATTATAATTGTTTGGTCCCATTCATTGTGATTACTTTGCTCTTTAGTTTGGGGGATCTCTGTGATTATAGCTTAATTTCACTGCCTCTCTTTTTTTCTTTCAACCTCATTTTTTTTGCTAGTCACTCAACAAAGCAGTATCTATAGAGCTTTGTTCTTAATGGGGAAATCATCGGGATTGTAGATTCAGAGGCCGCTGTTGCGGCGCAGCAGGTTCAGTGACCGCGTGTGACATATGTGTGCCAGTTCGAGTCTTGGTTGCTCTATTCCTGATCCAGCTCCCTGCTGATGCATCAGGGAAAGGAATAGAAGATGGCCTAAGTGCTTGGGCCCCTGCCAGTTATGTGGGAGACCTGGATGGAGTTCCTGGCTTCTGGCTTCTGCCTGGCCCAGTTCCGGCTGTTGTAGCCATCTGGGGGAAAGAACTAGTGGATGAAAGATCTCTCTTTCTCACTCTCTCTGTGTAACATTTCCTCTCAAATAAATAGATCTTAAAAAAAATTATAATGATTCAGAGAAAGCAGGGCCTGACCATAAGAACTCCTAGCCCAGTTTCATATGTAAAATGGACTGAGTGATAGGACCTACTTTTTTTTTTTTTTTTTTAATTTGAAAGACAGAGTTCCAGAGAGGGGGAAAAACAGAGAGAGGTCTTCCATCTGATGGTTCACTCCCCAAGTAGCTGCAATGGCCAGGGTTTGGGCCAGGCCAAAGCCAGGAGCCAGGAGCTTCTTCCTGGTCTCCCATGTGGGTACAGGGGCCCAAGAATTTGGGCCATCCTCTACTGCTTTCCTAGGTGCATTAGTAGGGAGCTGGATTGGAATTGGAATAGCTGGAAATCAAACCAGTGCTACAGCAGTGGCTTAATCCACTATGCCACAGAGCCAGCCCCAGGATCTACTTTTTATGGGCATAGATAAGTGACACTCAGAAATGTTGACGTTTATTTGGTTTGTGATAGATTCTTTATTAAGATGTCCACTTCTGTTAAACTGATAATTCTACTGGGAAAAAGCACTACCTTACCCTCAGACGTAGGATGCAGTATTTAAAATTTCAGTGATAATTGAAACAGCACTGGGATTATTTCATAGAAACATACAGTTTAGATCTTCTACCTCACTACCTGAAAAGCAGACCAGCTCACAGTGGACTGAATAGAAGATGGAATTTGAAATCAGGAGAGCTGCTTGAAGAGTGGGCTCTTGTCACTCTGTGACCAAGTAACTCATATTACCTGTTTGAGCCTCAGCTCCTGAATCGGTAAAATGGTGAGAACAGAAGTACTTGTCTTGTGTTCCTCCCTCCATTACAGGATGTTGTGAGGGTTGGGTGTACAGACAAATAGGAGAGTTTTTTGTATGTCGTAAATCCTATACAAATGTTTATCTGCTATAATGCTTCCCTGGTTTTCTACCAGAGTCAACCCTAACGGTACTTGAAAGTCATCTGGACACCTTTATTAATAATTACTGGCCGCGGCTAAATAGGCTAATCCTCCGCCTTGTGGCGCCGGCACACAGGGTTCTAGTCCCGGTCGGGGCACCGGATTCTGTCCCGGTTGCCCCTCTTCCAGGCCAGCTCTCTGCTGTGGCCAGGGAGTGCAGGGGAGGATGGCCCAAGTGCTTGGGCCCTGCACCCCATGGGAGACCAGGAGAAGCACCTGGCTCCTGGCTTTGGATCAGCGCGGTGCGCTGGCCGCAGCGTGCCAGCTGTGGCGGCCATTGGAGGGTGAACCAACGGCAAAGGAAGACCTTTTTCTCTGTCACTCTCTCTCACTGTCCACTCTGCCTGTCCAAAAATAAATAAATAAATAAATAATAAGGTGGGGGCCGGCGTACGTTAGTCCTCTGACTGCGGCACCAGCATCCCATATGGGCACCGGATTCTGTCCCGGTTGCTCCTCTTCCAGGCCAGCTCTCTGCTGTGGCCCAGGAAGGCAGTGGAGGATGGCCCAAGTGCTTGGGCCCCTGCACCCACATGGGAGACCAGGAAGAAGCACCTGGCTCCTGGCTTCGGATGGGCATAGCTTTGGCTGTTGCAGCCATTTGGGGAGTGAACCAATGGAAGGAAGACCTCTCTCTCTCTCTCTCACACACACACACACACTGTAACTCTGCCTATCAAATAAATAAATAAATAAAATCTTTTAAAAAAATAATTAGGTGAAGCTCCAATGCTTTTGATGGAATATCTTCTAACAGCACATTTGTTTTTATGCTGTTAGGAAGGCACTCTCCTAGGCTGGAATTGTCTCTTTGGGGCAGCAGTTTGAGGAAATGGCTCCCAATTCTGGGCTACAATTAGTGGCAAGTTGGAAGGTGAACCCCAGTGCTGTGGGAAGTTGCTCCCTCCCGTCCTGGGGCGGCACTGACCAGCAGAGGGGGCACTAGCTTTCTAAGGAGCTCGCTTCTGCTTCCGCAGTGAGGCCCATGGACCTGGCAGAGCCATCGTGTCTGCTGTCTGCCGATTGGCAAGAACTAGCAGTGGAGAGATCCGGGTGCCGCGGAAACACGGCTGCCACATGGAGAGAGAGCAGCGGTGATGTCAGGTGGCAGCACAGCAGGTGCCTCCTCGCTGGTGGACAGGAAGGTGCTCCAACCCTGGAGTCTGGCATTCTGCATGGATTATTTGTTTTCCACCTCCTCCTGCTACTTTTCTCCTTTTCTAATATTTTCTATGTCAGGGTTCTTTGCCTCAGAAAATCAGCATCTGCAATCCTCTGCCTTACCTGGTGGAACAAAGCAGGAACCTTTTAAGTAACTCTCCTATGGTTGTCATTGGAGCTAAAGTAGTTGGGTTCTGAGTTGAGGATTATGTCTGGGTCCATTAACCAAGCTCTGACTGATTCTATAGCACATTTTCTCCACTTGAAAGGGTGACCACCAGGAAAGTTTTGAAACCTTTCTAGTGTTACTTGTCACTTGCTGCCAGTATCATTTTTCCCCTGTTCCTTTCCTAGCATTGATCCTCCATCCATGACGATTGTATGGAATTTGTATACTTTAATTTTTTTAATATTTATTTGTTTAAAAGGCAAGGGATAGAGAGAGAGAGAGAAATATGCACATGCAAGCACACTTCTTCTGTCTGCTGGTTTGCTTATTAAATACTCTCAACAGCCAGGGTTGAGCCAGGTTGAAGCCAGGTTGAAGCCAGGAGCCTGGAACTCCACCCAGGTCTCACGTGTGGATGGCAGAGCCCAAGCCCTTGGGCCATCATCTGCTGCCTCCTAGGGTGTAATATTTTTATGGTTTTTGATTATAAAGGTAATTTGAGTTTACTTAGAGAAAAAAACATTTTGAGATATATTAAAAAGAAAATATAAGGTTCATGTCACCCTCTCAATCAGAGAGAACTGTAAATTCTTTGTCTTTGCATATTTCTTGGTATATATAAATATTTAGACATGAGACCATACTATGGTGTTATTTTCTATCTGACTTTTTTTCTACCCAATAAATCATGGGCATATTTCTCTATCAATTAATATGGATTTCTAGCAACATTTTAAACAGCATCACTTTTCATACTACTACTTGTTACTACTTTAGCCAATCCTCTAAAGGTGAATCTTTAAATTGTTTGCTGTTTTTCAGTAGAACATTGAAACAGTCTGTGACATATCCCTAATATATTGTTCTGATTTTATTACGGAGTTATATGTCTAGAAATAGAATTTTTCATGCTTTTTCTTTTATAATAATAATATGTATTGCAAAACCCACCTCAGGAAAGGTGGATCAGTTATGTTCCATCCCTTACATGTTCCTGCATACCACTGATGGCAGTGTCTTATATTTGCCAAAATGATAGTGAGAAAATTATGTTATCATTTTTTAGGGATCTATATACTGGAAAAACAAGTGACAGAGAGGGAGAGATAGAGAGAGAAAGAGATCTTCCACCGGCTAGTTCACTTCCCAAATGGCCACAAAAACTGGCACTGGGCCAGCCAGAACCAGTAGTCAGGAATTCATCTGGGTCTCCTGGGTGGATCCCAGGTACTTGGGCCATCTTCCACTGCTGTCCCAGAAACATAAGCAGGGAGCTGTAATGGAAGTAGAAAGATAAGACTAAACCCACACTCTGATGTGGGGTGCAAATGTTGCACCACATCACCTACCTCATATTTTATTACATTTTTTAATGGTGAACTTTCCACTTTCCTTTGACTCCAGAAAATTAATGTTAGGCAGTGATCTGCTTTTTGGTCTCAGGACTCCTTTGATGCTACAAAATTGTGGAGGCTCCAAAAGAGGTTTTTGGTTTTTTTTTTTTATGTGGGTCACAGCTATAGATATTTACTGTATTAGAAACAAAACCTGGCCGGCGCTGCGGCTCAATAGGCTAATCCTCCGCCTGCGGCGCTGGCACTCCGGGTTCTAGTCCCAGTTGGTATGCCGGATTCTGTCCTGGTTGCCCCTCTTCCAGGCCAGCTCTCTGCTGTGGCCCGGGAGTGCAGTGGAGGATGGCCCAAGTGATTGGGCCCCACACCTGCATGGGAAACCAGGAGAAGCACCTGGCTCCTGGCTTTGGCGGTGGCCATTGGAGGGTGAACCAACGGCAAAGGAAGACCTTTCTCTCTGTCTCTCTCTCTCTCACTGCCCACTCTGCCTGTCAAAAAAAAGAAAAAAAGAAACAAAACCTAAGGAAAAAATTATTAAAACATTTAAAAATGTTAGCATGAATAATATTTTATGAAAATATTTTCCAAAAGGAAAAATTTAAAGTGTGGCATTGTTTTACAATTTTGCAAATCTCTTAATGTCTGTTCTGAGACATTGGTGGGTTCTGAAAGCTGCTTCTGCACTATGATATGCTGTTCTACTTGATATTTTTGAAGAGTTTGATCTCCCACAGATAGATAAGGAGTTGGAAAGGGGAAAGGTGCTTCAATAGTCTCTCTCTCTCTTTTTTTTTTTTTTTTTTTTTGACAGGCAGAGTTAGACAGTGAGAGAGAGAGACAGAGAGAAAGGTCTTCTTTCTGATGGTTCACCCCCCCCCCCCCCCACAAATGGCTGCTACAGCCTGAGCACTGCGCTGATCCGAAGCCAGGAGCCAGGCGCCTCCTCCTGGTCTCCCATGCAGGTGCAGGGCCCAAGCACCTGGGCCATCCTCCACTGCCCTCCCGGGCCACAGCAGAGAGCTGGCCTGGAAGAGGAGCAACCAGGACAGAACTGGTGCCCCAACCGGGACTAGAACCCAGGGTGCCGGCGCTGCAGGCGGAGGATTAGTCAAGTGACTTGTGGTGCTGGCCCTAATAGTCTCTTAGAATGAGTACTTTGATACTCTATCAAATCCCAATAAGGTTAGTTTCTCCTTCTTAAAAAAAAAAAAAAAGATTTATTTATTTTGAAAGGCAAAGTTACAGAGGGAGTGGAGGGGGAGAGAGAGCGAGATCTTCCACCTGCTGGTTCACTTTCCAAATGACCACTAGGGCCAGAGCTGGGCCCATTCAGAGCCAGGAACCAGGAGCTTCATATGTGTCTCCCACATAGATGGTAGGGGCCCAGACACTTGGGCCATCTTCCACTGCTTTCCCAGGCTGTTAGCAGGGAGCTGGATCAGAAGTGGAGCAGCTGGGACTTGAACAGGTGCCCATATGGGATGCCGGTGCTTCAAGCAGAGGCTTAACAGCTACATCATGGTGCTAGCCCCTAGGGGCAGTTTCTTAAAGGTTAATTGCCATGAGAAATGTGAAAGCTGATGAGTGAACTCTTCATTGTCTGCTACATTAAAATCCAGTGGTCTGTCTCGCACTCTAAATTTATCTTTCATTCACATATGTGTTTGAAAACACAACTGGCTCCCTGGTTTGTGCAGGACTCCCACATGTTGACACGTTTCATTATATGATATCAAAAATGCCCCATTGTCACCTGAACGGTGTTTAAGCACTAGAAAGCTGTTAAGCTCACAGTAGTAAACAAGTTTTCCAGAATTCTAATTTTGCTTAAAAGCTTAAATTTTATCAAATGCAACAAATGGTGTCAGTTGTTTTCGTGACAGACTTACTTTGTTTATTTTTTAAGAGACCAAAATAAAAAATGGTGCACCATGACAACGATTTTTATTGCTTCATCAAGGAAGTGTCTTAAGTGATAGTGGCTTTTTCTTTTTATTCTGTGAGTGTGTCACTGACAAGACAGAGCTCTTTGGTTCAGTGTGATTCAGTGTGATTCAATGAGAGCTGCTGGCACTTTGACTCACTGTCTGTGTACCATCAGTGCGCATGTCATGAGAGGAAAAGAAGATGCATCACCTATTGATGTTCTTATGAAAATCATCCTGACCTTTGGAAGACCCCCCCTCCCCGTTCAAAGCACCTTGGGAGCCCCCAGAGATCCTTGGACCATATTCTGAGAACCTCTGTGATAAGGTTAGCATCCCAACTCAACTCTACCAGAGTTTTGTCTGGGAGCAATTTGTGGCTGAATCTTGTGGCCGAATCTGAGGGCAAGTCTGCTGGGGAGCTTTTGAAAGTCTCCTCATTCCTACAAAGAAGTGTAATGACAAGATGGTCTTTTTCTTCTTTTGGATGTTGCCAATTTCAGTGTGATGGCTGAAACTACTACAACCATTTTTTTTTAGCTAGCAAAAAGGACCCCCACCTTAGAATGAAGGGGATGCTGTGAAGAACAAGATGGAGAAATGGCAAGAACCTGCATCTTTGATGATTTTATAGAACTGAACACAAGACCGTACCTGGAATTTCTCCAACCCCCCACCACCTTATTATTTTTTTTTAAGGTTTATTTATTTATTTATTTGAGAGGTAGAGTTATAGACAGTGAGAGAGAGAGAGAGAGACGGAGAGAAAGGTCTTCCATCCAATGGTTCAGCCCCCAAATGGCCGCAACAGCTGGAGCTACGCTGATCCAAAGCCAGGAGCCAGGTGCCTCTTCCTGGTCTCCCACGCGGGTGCAGGGGCCCAAGTACCTGGGCCACCCTCCACTGCCCTCCTGGGCCACAGCAAAGAGCTGGACTGGAAGAGGAGCAACCAGGACTAGAACCCGGCGGCCACATGAGGTGCTGGTACCACAGTTGGAGGATTAACCTAGTGCGCCATGGCACGGGGTCCCCTCCTTATTATTTAAGCCAGTTTGAGGAGTGTCTTCTGTTAACTTGCAGTGCGAATAAATCCAAAAAGACATTTATTGTTAGTGTGATGAATGTTTTCAAGTGTCTCATGGCAATTTGTATTTCTTGTGAATGTTTCCTGACAATAAGCACATTTTCTACTGAGATCATGTCTACTTATTTCCTAAACATTTCTTACTTATTAATATTAATATTTTATAGTATTTTGCAGTTATTTCTACCAGTATCATTTCCAATGTATTTTTCCTTACATTTAAATTTTTTTTCTTTTTATTTATTTAAAACAGAGTGACAAGAGAGTGAGAAGGGAGATCTTTATCTTCTGGTTCACTCCCTAAATGTTTGCCATGACTGGCGCTGGGCCAGGCTGAAGTAGGGAGCCTGGAACTCCATTCTGGTTTCCCATATGGGTGGCAGGGACCCAAGTACTTGAGCCATCACTGCTGCCTCCCAGGATGTGCATTAGCAGGAGTCTGGATCTGGGGCTTAAACTTGGCTCTCCAGCCTAACCTGCTGCTCCACAATGTCTGCATTTTGTTAAGCAATCTATTTGTCTTTTTTATTTCTTTTCTTTTCTTTTTTTTTTTTTTGTAATAGTTTTTGGCTTTGGTATGATGTTTAAATGAGTCTTTTCTTTCTTGCTTTTTAGTAAATATTCATTTGATCTGAGCTGAGAGTAAAATGATCACCCCTTCTTTTTCTAGTCCTATTACTAAGATGTAATTTTTTTTACATTTAAAAGTTTAAATTATCTGGAATTTTTATATGGATGGCTGTCAGAATTTTTTTTGTACTAAAATAATCTTACCTTGGGGTGGCAACAGGCCAGCAGTTAAGATGCTGGTTAAGAGGCTCATGTTTCCTATCAGAGCACCTGGGTTTGATCCCCAGCTCTAGCTCCTGACTCCAGCTTTCTACAAATTCAGACCTTAGGAGACAGTGGTAATGGCTGAAGAAATTGGATCCCTGCCACTTCTGTAGAAGACCTGACCTCAGCCTGGCCCAACCCTGGTTGTTGTGGGAATTTAGGGAGTGAACCCAGAGATGCGAGATGTCTTCTCCCCCCCCCCTTTCTCTCTCTCTGCCTCTCAAATAAAAAAGAAAATAACCAAAATAAGCTTACCTTTTAATTTCATTTTCCATGAATTTTTTAAAGTTTCCTTATTGAAAAAAATTTAATGCTTACTTATTTTCATGCACTTAAAAGGCAGACTGACAGAGAAATAGAGAGAGAGAGAGGGAGAGATCTTTTGGTTCACTCCCCAAATGCCTGCAATAGACACAGCTGGGCCAGACCAATACCAGGAGCCTAGAACTCCATCCAGGTCTCCCACAGGGGTGTCAGGGGCCCAGGGACTTGAGCCATCATCTGCTCTTCCCAAGAAACATTAGCAAGAAGCTGGATCCGAAACTGAGTAGCCAGATTTGAACCAGGCACTCTAATATGGAATGAAGCCTGTGTGCCCAATGCCTGCCCAATAAATTTCCTCATTTTTTGATGTTAGATATGGGGTAGGAACATAACGTATTTTTCCTAAATAAAAAAAACACATTTAAAAAAATACAGTAATTTATACATGTCAGCTCTAGGTCACTGATTTAAGATTCAAACTTTCTTACGAATGGAATTCTAATGTATATTTGTACTCTGCATTTTCTATTATGTACCATCTGCTTTGTCTGGCCTGGCCAGGGCATGCTTGCTGTACCGTCTGGAAGAGCAAGCACACTCTCCCCAGCCACCCTCCCACAACCAGCATCACTCTTTCCCCCTCTAGTATTTTCCTGGCACTTCCTAAATGTTTATTCTTCCAGATGAACTTTTAAATTATTTGTTCAAGTTTCCCAAAAACATTTTTGGAATTTTGATTAGAATTACTTTAATTTTATAGGTGGTTTTGGCGAGAATTTACGTTTATACAATAATGAATCCTCAACTCCAGAAACCTATGTCTTGTCTTCCTATTGCATTTTTTTAACCTTTTATTTCAGAATAGTTTTAAATTTACAGAACAAACATTGTAAAGTAGTACAAAGAGTTCCCATATTATCTTCCTATTTATTAAAATTGTCTTCCATGTTCTTTTGTAGAGTTGTGTAGCTTTCTTCTTAGTGGTTCTGTACATTTCTGGTTAAGTTTTTTCCTAGCCATTTCATATTATTTTTGTTGTACTTGTCAAGGGATACTCCCCCCCCCCCCATATATTTTCTATTAAAAAAAAAGTTTAAAACATTCAGCTCATATTTCCAGATAGTTTTGGTTTCTTTTAAAAAAAACGTGTTCACTCAGGATACTATCATTTGTGGTATTACAGTATGTACTGTGTGAACTTGATTTATGAGCTATGACTGGTTAAGACTGTTTAAGGAAACAGAATATACCAGAAGCTATTATCTTAATGAATACAGTCTTCTAAGCTGGTTATGTTGAGTTTATACATTTATGCCAAGGAGAGAAACTTGCTCTGAAAACAAAGGGTATTTTCCTAAAGCTAAGTTCGCCACCACTGAGGATATGTAAAAGAACAATAGCTTGCTGTGGAGGACATTATCTGGAAATGGAATTTCAGAAATGTTTTGCTATTATTGGAGGAACTAGGAATCTCTTAAAGTGACTTTATTTGAGGGGACAATACTTACTTTGAGGTACAGGTCTGGCTTTTAGTTAAACATTACCTTCTAGACACACTTTATGTTGTCAGGTGGCAAGGAGATGGCTGACAGGTGTTATGTTTTGTTGTTGTTGTTGTTTTAAAAGAAATCATCATTTAATCAGATTGTTTTTGTATTAAATAAGATTCAAGTTGCCCCAGGCAGTACAGATTGGCAGTGTTTCAGCTATTTGGGAAAATGGAATTTGCCAGTTTTCTAAAACCATTTAAAATAAACAAACATATTTCTTTTCTTCCACATTATGGATTTAAAAAGCATGTGTGGACCAGCCTGGTATCTTAATCACTATGTAAAATGTTCCTATAGAAGATGTGATTCTGAACTCTGAACAGCTATTTTACACATGATCTTGGGAATCAAACCTTCCATAGGTTCAAGGTTGCTAAGCTTTCCCTGCATGATGCTTTCCTTGGAGATTAAGAATATAATTAATATCTGAATTATGCTTACGCAGCTTGCTGTTGCATTATTATTCGTGGGCTTTTCTGAACTATTCTTTTTTTTTTAATTAATTTATTTATTTGAAAGAGTTCCAGAGAGAAGGAGAGATAGAGGGAGGGAGAGAGAGAGATCTTTCATCCAAAGGTTTTCACTCCTCAGATGGCCACAATGGCTGGGGCTGGGGTTGGCTGAAGCAAGGAACCAAGAGCTTCTTCCAGTTCTGCCACACAGGTTTTAGGGACTCAAGCACTTAGGCCATTTTCCGCTGCCTTTCCAGGCCATTAGCAGGGAGCTGGATTGGAAGTGGAGCAGACAGACTCGAACTGGTGCCATACTGGATTTCCTTCCCCACTATGCCACTACACTGGCCCCAAACTATTCTTAAAATTAGTGAGGGTTTTTATTTTAAGCTTACATAGTTTCTTGGGATAATGTTTATGATGTGTTGCATAAAGAATGATTATATTGTGGTTCTTCCCTTTGATGGGCAAGGAGTCCCGCTTGGTCCAGGTGGCAGTCCTAAGTGTGATCTCTGGCCTGTGCTGTGCAGTTTTCTGGAGGCCCTGCTTCAGGTCCTGCCTCTTAACTCACCCATTCGCACCACTGCTTCCTAGCCTAGGGCGTCTGCTGAGATACCTTCTCTGCTTTGAGTCACTACCATTCCACTCCAGGCTCCTTCCTCTCTCCTCCCTTCTCCTCATCCCAGGAGTCTTTGAGAAAGCTGGAGCTTTCCCCTGAATGCCCTGGCTGGGCTCCTGGACAGTGAGACAATTTCCCCATCTGTTCTGTATGTACTTGATCCTCACCCATTGCCATTCACTGGGGGGAAAAGTGGGACATTGGGAAGCTGGTACTTCTTTTCCCTTCCTGTTTGCGGTATTGCAGTAATGAAAAACTTGATTCTCATTTTCAATTTGACTTGTCCTAATTGACCACTTTGACACCTGATTTTTAGACAATGGGACCTAAGGATGATATTCCTAATTATTAATGTTATTGGTTTTATTTTCCTTTTCAAGTTTTAGGAGGAACCCTTTAAAAATGTTTCTGCAATTCATTGCCGGTCCTTGGCTTTTCATTTGTGATACCCAGTGTAACTTCAATTATCTCTGTTTTACAAGTGAGCCTATAGGCTCAGGCAGAGTGACTTTCTCCAAAATAATGAATAAATAATTGGTAGTTGAGCCAAGACTTGAATGGGGGGCTATTTTTAGTTCAACCCTCTTTCCGCCATACCATCCCACTTGTCACTGGTAATTGTCCCCTGCCTTCTTTGGAAGTTGGAACTACTTAGCTGTTTAAAGTAGGAAGCGTCTCAGTGGAAGGCTTGTTCCTGTGCTTCTCACAAAGCCCGGTGGCGATTGTAAGGAGAGCCAGCTAACAACAGGTATCATGGATAAAACGGTTGTTGAACACTTACCACGCACCCAGCATTGTGCTACATATGCTATCACCTGGAAGCTTCCTATATTTTGACATAATCGTATAACCTCATTTTATTGAGGAAATTGAGATTAACAAAGTTAAATGTCATGCCAGAGGCTGTCAAACTAAAACAACAGTCAGTAATAGTTAAGTGGCAGAGTCTGGATTCAGCTTAGCCCAAATCTTTCACCTCTATGTGTAGTTGCTTTCCAAGGAGAATGAGCTCATTTTTCCTTCCTTTGGGTGGTAGAATGCGCTAGAATAAAATCTTTTTTTAAAAAAATTGTATATTCTATCTATTTGAAAGGCAGAGAGAAAAAGAGAGAGCGAGAGCGAGAGAGAGAGAGAGGGAGAACACACGAGCACATTCCAGATTCTGTTTCTCTCTGTAAATGCCTCAACAGCCTAATTTGGTCCAGACTGAAACCAGGAGCCAGGAACTCCATTGGGTCTCCCATGTGCGTGGCAGAAACCAGAGTACTTGGTCCATCACCTGCTTCCTCCCAGGGTGTGCATTAGAAGCAGGAAGCTAGAATTGGGTGCAGAGCTGGGACTCAAACCCAAGCACTCTGATATGGGATGCAGGTGTCCTAAGTGGCACCTTAACTACTAAGCCACTCACTCATCCCAGAACAGGATCCTCTGATATTTTTCTCAGTGTTGAGAAATAAACCTCCATTTAAAGGGGAAAAAGTTCTCAGACCCCTGATTTAACATGTTTTGGGCCAGTGTTAAGCTGGTTAAGCTTCTGCTTACCTTGCTGGCATCCCATATGGGGTGCTGTTCCGAATCCTGACTGTTCCATTTCTAATCCAGCTCCCTGCTAATACACCTAGGAAAGCGACAGATGACTACCCAAGTGCTTGGGCCTGTACAACCTGTTCAGGGCTCCTGGCTTCAGTCTGGCCTAGCCCCGGCCGTTGCTGTCACTTGGGGAAGTGAACCAGTGGATGGAAGATCTCCCTCTCTCTTCTCTGTCACTCCGCCTATCAAATAAATAAGTGGTTTTTAAAAAGTATTTCTACTATATTGCTTATAAACACAAACTTAGATATAAGCTCCTGATGCTTAGAGCTCTTATTGAACTATAAAATAGACTAGAAATATAACTGCAAAACCAATAAACTCAACAGCATTCCAGTGTGACTGCTAAATGCTGTACCCAAACTAAATTGCAGCCCTCATTTCAGACAGGGTGCTAACCTCAGCACACAGGTTCTTTTGACCGCAGCCCATCTGCACCACTGTGTTCTATGTGTCTTCAATTCCCTCACCTCTTTGCTCTTTCAGAATACTGCAGAATATTTGTACAGTGTGCTGTATACTCAGGTGCATCATTTCCATCTTACATCTGTGCCTCTGGCTGCCAACAAGATCATAAATGCAAACACAGGCACCAAAACCAAGCAGCAGTTACACGTGTGCTCCTATTGATTTTATTTTTAGATGACTATCATAATCAAAACACAATTTAAAAAATGATCACAGGACCTTAGTTTTAGGAGATGTGCCAAGTGGGGGACTGTTCCTGAAAAGCAAGGGATAGAGTTCTCTTATGATGACCCTCAGAAGATTAAACCGAGGTGGTGGATGGGAGTGAACTGTAGCTTGTGTCAGTGCCAAGTGTTTCTCTGTCATCGTGTTTGTGGCTTGCGGTTTCAGCCACACTGTAAGCACAAAGCAATGTGTCCTTCTCGTTGTTACTGTGTGAACAAATAAACTCAGAAGCCCTACTCACTGACCTCCTATCTGTCTTCCTGTCCTATTGTTTCTTAAACCCAGACCTCAGCCACATCAATTCTGTCACTGCTGCCCCGCATTCCTTCCACCCTCCTTTCCCCTCTTTATTTTTTTTCTTCAGTCAGCATGGAAAATTCATGGTCATAAGTTACATTTTCCCTCCATTGCACCATCCCAAATCACCATTACTTTCTGTGCTATAATGCTAGGCCTAATTTAGATCAAATCATGTATTTTGCCCCTCCTCCAAATACTAAATAGCAGAAGGAATCCATAACTGCTCTGTCAATCAGATCAATTTTGGTTGCAGATAACTGGAAACTCAGACCAGCCTAAATAATTAAGGAATGTATTGGCTCAGTAACTGAAAAATAGAGGTTGAAGGGGTGGGCATTTGGCCAAGCAGTTAAGATGCTAGTTGGGATGCCACATGCCACACTGGAGTGCCTGGATTCAATCCCTAGCTTTGGGTCTTGATTCTACCTTCCTGCCAGTAGCAGACCCAGGGAGGCAGCAGTGATGGCTCAAGTACTTGGATTCCTGCCACCCATGTGGGAGACCAGGATTAAGGTCCTGTCTCCCAGCTTTGGCCCCTTTGGTCATTATAGGCATTTGGAGAGGGAACCAGTGGATGGGACTGTCTTTGTCTCTCTGCTGCTCTTTTTGCCCCTCAAATAAATAGATAAAAAAGAAAAGCGGCGGCCGGCGCCATGGCTCACTAGGCTAATCCTCCACCTGTGGCACCGGCACCCCGAGTTCTAGTCATGGTTGGGGCACCAGATTCTGTCCCGGTTGCTCTTCTTCCAGGCCAGCTCTCTGCTGTGGCCCCGGGAAGGCAGTGGAGGATGGCCCAAGTCCTTGGGCCCTGCACCCGCATGGGAGACCAGGAGGAAGCACCTGGCTCCTGGCTTCGGATTGGCCAGCACTCTGGCCATAGAGGCCATCTGGGGGGTGAACCAACGGAAGGAAGACCTTTCTCTCTGTCTCTCTCTCTCTCACTGTCTAATTCTGACTGTCAAAAAAAAAAAAAAAAAAAAAAAAAAAAAAGGCGGCCAGTATTGTGGCATAGTGGTAAAGCCGCCACCTGTGATGCCTGCATCTCATAAGGTCACTGGTTCATGTCCTGGCTGCTCCACTTCCAATCCAGCTCTCTGTTAATGGACTGGGAAAAGCAGCGGAATATGGCCCAAGTGTTTGGGCCCCTGCCACCCATGTGGGAGATCCAGATGAAACTTCTGGCTGCTGGCCTTGGCCTGGTCCAGCACTGGCTGTTGTAGCCATCTGGGGAGTGGATGGAAAATTCTCTCTTTCTCTATAACTCTTTCAAATAAATAAATAAATATTTTTAAGAAAAATTTAAAAGAGAGATGAGACTGGCTTCAAATGAAATTTTATACAATTACTTAAACAGTGGGACTTGACATTTTTATCTTCCCAGTTTTCCTTCCTTATTTTTGGTTTCATCCTAAAGTGGTACCATGCCATCCTGAGGGCAGGCCTACTCGTGGCTCCAAGATGATTCTGTGTACTGTACTGTATCCCTCACAAATCTATATGTTAAAGCCCCATTCCCGATGTGACTCATTTGGGGACAGATCCTTTATGGAGGTAATAAAGATTGAGTGAGGGACCCTAGTTCAACAGAATTGATGTCCTTATAAAAGAGGAAAAGGTATCAGAGAAATGTCTCTGCAGATGTATAGAGGAAAGGCCTTGTGAATTAATGAGAAAGTGGCCATCTACAAGCTAGGAAGAAAGTCCTCATGAGGAACCAAATGTGCTGGCACCTAGATCAGGAGCTTTCAGCTTCCAGAACTAAGCAAAAGTAAGCTTTTGTTGTTTACGATATTTTGTTATTGATATTGATGTTTACGAATGATATTTTGTTACAGCAGCTCCAGCTGACTACGTATGTCATATCTTCTAGATTTCTCTTGAGTATGACAGTTTCTCCGACTTGCCTTGTTTTTCAGTGACCTTGCCAGGTTTGGGAACTGATCACAGATATTTTACAGAATGTCCCTCAACAAAGATTTGTCTGCTGTTTTTCTGAGGTTATGGGATTTGGAGAGGAAGAACATAGGTCAAGTGCCATTCTTATCACATCATGTCAAGAGTACATACTGTTGACATGACCTATTGCTATTGATGTTAACTTTGGACACAGGCTGAGCAAGGGTTTGTCAGATTTCCTTCCTCTCCCCTTTCCACCTTGTCTTCTTCAGGAGGAAGTCACTGTGTGCAGCCCACATGTAAGCAATGAGGTGTCATAGTCCACCTCCTTGTGGATAGAGCATCTAAAAGCTTTATCTCTTCTCTCCCATTTACTTGTTCAGTCAGTCATTACATCATTATGGACATGTGGGTATTTATTTTATACTTTGAGTTGTAATGTAAAACTTTTTAGTTCGTTGCTGAAAATGTCCTAATGACCTAGCTTTGGCCATTGGATGCTCTTGTCAGTTGGCTGCTGTGTCCTTCTGACATTCCCTTATCGTTGTTTTTTTTTTTTGTGTGTTGTGTTTTGCGTTGTTTTTGAGTACTTCCTTACTTTCTAAAACCTAGCACTATACCGTGCTCCAGGCTCATCCTGGATATTTCTTACATGGTTCTAGAATCAGCCATTTTCCCAACGAGCCCTGGTTCTTTTTCATTAGAGAACAGTATTGAGTGTGCTCATTGCTACTAGTGAGGAACGGTTGCTTCCAGGCACTCTCAGCTGACAGAGTAAGGAAACACATGTGCATATACTACCCATGTATATAGACATATCTGCAAATGCTTCTGTGTATTATATCTTATATTAAGCTAAATAGGAGCTCATGCTGATGACTTCAGTTCTAACCCATTACCATATGGCTTGTTCTAGTCTTCTCCCCTCACTTGTCTGTAACCACCCACTCTAACAACAAGAAACCTGCTTCCACCACCCATGTCTGTCTACTCACTATTCAATCCCAATTGACTTGTGTAGTGGTTTCAGAATAGTTAACCCTTCGTAAACTAGAGTACAGTGCTTCTTATAATTCCTTATTGCTCTTAGTCTTACAGACTCAACTTATATCTGGAGTTACTCAAGTCAGCACCCTTTTCCAGATTACTTTGTGGTTCTCTAAATATCCCATCTTCATCTTTATTTGTGCTAATTCCTCTGCCTGAAATGCCCTGGCTTTCCCCCTTATCTCCTTGGAGCATTCCTACCCATTCTTTTATACCCAGCACAGAAATGGCTTCCACCAGGATCTCTCAGAGCTACCACAAGTAGGTTAATCATTCATTCCTCTGTGCTCTAATAGCACCTTCTACTTACTTCTACCATACATTGCCTCTTCTGTACATCATCCGCAATTCTGTAGAATTCTATGTTGCTCCCTTGGAAACTTTCAACTTGTTTTTTCTCATGTGGAAATTGTACCCTTCCCATGAATTTTGCTTTTCCTTCTCTGTACCCTTTTCTGATTGTGGTATTCCTCCTGACAGTCAAAATTTCACCTGATATTCCACTGTGTAGCTTGCCTTGCTTTATTTTTTTTTCAAGTTATAAATTAAGTTCTCTGAAATAGGATTTACACACAGTGATATAACCTCTAGTACCTGAATTCCATTTTTCTTTTTAAATTATAGAGACACATTCATTTGGACTTTAATTTTTTTTAAACTTTATTTGGAGGACTGAGTTAGAGAGAGGGAGATAGAAAGAGAAAGAGATCTTCCTCCACCTTGCAGCGCCAGCACACCGGGTTCTAGTCCCGGTCAGGGCGCCGGATTCTGTCCCGCTTGCCCCTCTTCCAGGCCAGCTCTCTGCTGTGACCCGGGAGTGCAGTGGAGGATGGCCCAAGTGCTTGGGCCCTGCACCCCATGGGAGACCAGGAGAAGCACCTGGCTCCTGCCATTGGATCAGCGCGGTGCGCCAGCCACAATGCACCAGTCACGGTGGCCATTGGAGGGTGAACCAACGGCAAAAGGAAGACCTTTCTCTCTGTCTCTCTCTCTCACTGTCCACTCTGCCTATCGAAAGAAAGAAAGAAAGAAAGAAAGAAAGAAAGAAAGAAAGAAAGAAAGAATAAAAAGAGATCTTCCATCCCTTGGTTTACTCCCCACATTGTTGCAACAGCTGGGGCTGGGTCAGTCTGAAGCCCAACATTTCATCTAGGTACCCCATGTGGGTATTAGGGGCCCATGCACTTGGACCATCTTCTGCTGGTTTCTCAGGCACATTAGCAAGGGGCTGAATCACAAGTGGAACAGCTGGGGCTCTAACCAGGACTCATATGATTATAGTTGGTGACTTAACCCAGTACACCACAATGCTGGCCCTGTTTGGACTTTCATTGACTGGTGTTGTAATTCAAAATTATTGACTCTAACATGTATTTGTGACCTGAATTTTTTTATACTATTCCATTCCCAGCTAGGGTGACCTTATTGATTCATTAGTTTAGACATGACTGAGGACATGCTGGATACAGGTACAAGCATCCCCTGCATTCTACTGCAACTACAGTGAGAGATCTTATTAAGGGCAGAGCTCCATTCATCCCTGCCATTGAGGACATGGAACACATAAAATATGAATGCGACTTAATTCCCCTTTTCAGGCCACCCAATTTGCTTAATGCATCCAAAAGTTGCTATAGCACAGACAGATGTGAAATACCAGTTGGATGGGTTAAATCTGATATCATTGTGGGGCAGCATAATGTGTTTGAAGACAACTTCCAGGGTGATTTGAATAGCAGACCCCTTGGGTATTTTGGTTTATGATGGGCTTACACGAAATCCCTTAAAGAAATCACTTCTGAGTCCCAGCAGCCTCTTTTGTGTGAGTGCCTTCTGTAGCCTCCTTTCAGGGCGGTCCTGGAGAGCAAACCCGGGGCACGAGATTCCCATTTTGAAGCTGCAGAGGGGCTGACGTCATAGCTTGATCAAAGTGCTCTGCAAATACTTACTGTAATTATTGTTGTTGTTCCATTCTTGCTAATAACCTTATTTATACCCTGAAATTATAATCATCCAAAGAAAGATTAAAACAAGATGTGTAAGTTGCCTGAACTGTTTACTCGCAGATGGTCACCCTCGGAGTTCTCTGAAATTGCCAGGGTTAATTGAAGCTTCAGGTTTCACGGCAGTATAGTTGATACTTAAGTGTTTCTTACCTGTTGGCTTTCACTCTCCAAAACAGCACAACAATAGCACTTTAATTTGTTCTCATTAATGCTAGCCTCTCAGGTGCTGTTCAGTGCAGCTTTGTCTGGATGGTGTTTGCTCCTCTGAAAGTTACCTATGTCCCAGCTTCCCACCTGAGAGGAAAAGCTAAACAGCTACAAAAGCAAGACATGAATGGCTCACTAATTTATTCATTTAATGGATGTGCAGGACCCAGGAGAGTTAACTTTCAAATGGTGGGCAGGCATTTGGTATATGATTAATAGCAGTTTCTTTCCCTGGGATTCCACTGAGCTAGGACAACTGGGAATCATTCTTGGGAAATCTTACAAATATTTTTTGCCCACAGCCAGCTTATTGCTCCAAGGCTAATCATTGTAGATTCTCACAGATAGCAGCGCTGTTTGCTCTAACTCCTTAGAGTTCCTGTACTAGTATTGAACTCTAAGGAGTCAATCCTGGGATCAAGGTTAAAAAGCAAGGGAAGTAAGAAGCCCTTTGCCTCTGCTCCCAGATGTGCAAAAGCAGAAGACAAGTGAAAAGCACTGGTTGTTAAGATGTTACATGGGGGTCCAGCACCGTGGTGTAGTGGGTAAAGCCTCTGCCTGCAGTGCCGGCATCCCATATGGGCACCAGTTCAAGTCCCAGCTGCTCCACTTCTGATCCAGTTCTCTGTTATGGCCTGGGAAAGCAGAAGATGGCCCAAATCCTTGGGCCCCTGCACCCATGTGGGAGACCGGAGTAAGCTCCTGGTTCCTAGCTTCAGATCAGTACAGCTCCAGCCATTGCAGCCATTTGGGAAGTGGATCAGCAGATAGAAGATGCTCTCTCTCTTTCTCCCTCCCTCTCTCTCTGCCTCTCTGTAACTCTGCCTTTCAAATAATAAATAAGTAAATCTTAAAAAAAAAAAAAAGTTAAATGGGCCACTGACATTGTAGAGCAATGGGTTAAGCTGCTGCCTATAACACTGACATCTCATACGATCTCGTGTTTCAGTCCTGGCTGCTCCACTTCTGATTCAGCTGTATGCTATTGTGTCTAGGAGAATAGTGGAAGATGATCTAAGTGCTTGGTTCCTGTCACCCATGTGAGATGCCTGGATGGATTTCCTGGCTCCTGGTTTCAAAAAGGATGTTACATAGTATAGGCCATACAAGAGGAGCCCTTTGCCTGTATCTGGAGATTTCAGTAGTAGAAAGTGATAAAGCAAGAACAGAAGCTTCAGTTTTGCTTTCTGGTTTCTTGCCTACACGACTGAGGGCAGATTCCAACCTCCATTCTGCTGAGAAACTTCCCAGCTCTCTGCATTCTTCCTCAACCAGCTCAACCTCGAATCATCCGCTAGCCCACATCCACTCTGTTTGAGAAGCCCATGCAAACAGGCCAATTGCCTGCCCACCCAAAACTGAAAGCAGCCATGGCTTTATAATCTCCTACTCTGTGTGGGAGCAGCTCTGTCTACCCTCACCAGTAGCGGGTCCCTCTCAGGTTTGTCTCTGAATAAACCTGTCTGGCTATTGAGTTCATGGTCTGTCTCCTCTTTGTCTTGTCCCCTGTACACTAACAGTTGGTACCCATGTGAGGAGGGAGTTTGAGAGATCAGTTCCTTCTCCCACTTTGGTGCCTCGAATCTCATACAGCTTGAAGGCAATTGGGAGAGAGTTCTCTGTTCACTTTGCCAGGAGCTCTGATACCTTCTGGGCGAAAACCATGACTCACTCCCTCCTCCCGATTTTCTTTCCTCTCTGTAGCAAACTGGGGTTAAAGATCACGAGTTGACCATGATCGTCCAACTCTGACAGTGCCCTGCTCCCTGGGGAAGACCCTAGTCGCACTATACCCTGCATGGCTAAACTCCCATCCAGGATCTCTCACCCTCCATTCCCTTTTTCTGGTTCTTCCCCTTCTTCCCCAACCAAACCAATTAAATCTGCCCTTGCCTTCCTGTCTTTCTGCTGTCATACAAACTCTAGCCAGAAACCTCTTGCTGGATCTCTCTGCTGCTTGCCGCATTGGACTTGATTTCCAACCCACATACTGGTAGGAAGTTGGCCTCTGTCTCCCCAGAGGTGTCTGGGGCAGATCAGAATGGACTGTTTCCCCTATCTCTCAGAAGGTCTGGTTTGGGGGGTGGGGAGCTTGTCCCACACTTCTTGAATTGGAGATGCCTAGCCAGGTGTTGGGGTCCTCTTCTCTTCCTGTGAGAAGATTTGGGTTATGGCTAACTCTTCTCCCAGGGGATACCGTGGAGCTGAGTGCCCAACTCCAGCCTTCTTTTGCCTGTCTGGGGGTTCCAAAATTTCTCAATTTCCTCCCAACTGGCCCCTGGCCTGTCACCTAAAAAACCTGTTGGCTTTGGACCTGAAAGGGAAGGTAAAACCAAAATGATTAATTTTCTTCTGTTCTGTATCTTGGCCCCAGTATAAATTGGATAATGATTCTCAGTGGCCAGATTTGGAACTTTCAGTTTCCAAATTCGTCATGACCTTGACAACTTTACACAGAGAAACAGCAAATGCTCAGAGGTCCCTTATGTTCAGGTCTTTTTCCTCCCCGAGGTTGCCCCTCCCTCTGCAGCTCTTGTTCCTCATTTCATGTTCTCCTCATGGAAGAGGACCCCCCCAACAGACTCTCCACCCCATTATTCCCTTTCTGCTTGCACCCTCTTTGTGATCCTGACCCAGCTGATGACCCTCCACCATATCACCCCTGCGCCCCCTCACATCCCTACCTACCTACCCTTCCCCCAGTGTATTACTGACCTCCTTCCCTCAAGGCCTACCCTGGCTGGATTCCCCCCAGAGAGGAGGTGGCCAGAGTGGAAGGTCCAGTCAAGGGCAATGTCACTTTCTCTTTATCAGACCTTAGTAAAATTCAGGGTCACTTAGGCACATTCTCAGAGAACCCCTCCAAATATCACAGAGGATTTCTTTGCCTGGCAGTACTACAGTTTAACTCGACAGGACCTCCATTTCATTCTTTCATCCACTTTAACGCTGGATGAATTGGAGCACATATGGCGTGTGCCAAACATCATGCAGATGAGTTTCACCACCAGGCCCAGATAGACACCCAGACACCACTCTGGCCATCCCTAGGTCTAGCCCTATCTCAGATTGAACCAACTAGGGATACAGGCCCAAGATCACATGATTTCCTCTCTGTTGTCTATTATAGCTAAAAATAGCCATAAGCAGGTAAACTATGACAAACTTTGGGATATCATTCAGGGGCCCAAAGAAAATCTCCCTCTTTATGTCTCGCCTTACAGAGGCAATTGTAAGATATGCCAATATGGATCTCAATTCCAGAGAAAGACTTTTTTTTAAAAGATACGCGCTGGCGCCGCGGCTCACTACGCTAATCCTCCACCTTGCGGTGCCGGCACACCGGGTTCTAGTCCCGGTCGGGGCACCGATCCTGTCCCAGTTGCCTCTCTTCCAGGCCAGCTCTCTGCTGTGGCCAGGGAGTGCAGTGGAGGATGGCCCAAGTCCTTGGGCCCTGCACCCAATGGGAGACCAGGATAAGCACCTGGCTCCTGCCATCGGATCAGCGCAGTGCGCTAGCCGGCCGCAGCCCGCTACCGCGGCGGCCATTGGAGGGTGAACCAACGGCAAAGGAAGACCTTTCTCTCTGTCTCTCTCTCACTGTCCACTCTGCCTGTCAAAAAAATAAAATAAAATAAATAAAAAAGATTCATTCATTTATTTGATAGGCTGAGTTAGAGAGAGAGAGAGAGATCTTCCATCTGCTGGTTCACTCCTCAAATGGCTACAATGGCCAGAGTTAAGCTGATCCAAAGCCAAGAGCCAGGAGCTTCTACTGGGTCTCCCATATCAGTTCAGATGCCCAAGGACTTGGGCCATCTTCTTACAGCTTTTCCAGGCCATCAGCTGGGAGCTGGATCAGAAGTGGAGCAGCCAGGAATCAAACTGGCACCCACATGGGATCCCAGTGCCACAGTGCTGGCCCTAAGACATTTGTTTTTACATCTCCAGGTTATATCCCAATTGGCTGCAGACATCTGGTGCAGACTCCAAAAGCTGGAGTTCACAAACTGCCCCAAATCCCTATCAAATCTAACAGCAAGCCACATCCCAGCCCTCAGGGAGTCTGTTTTTGATGTAGCAATCCTGGGCACTGGGCCAAGGCCTGCCTCAGCCCAAGGCCCCCACTAAACTATGTCCTGACTGAGGACAGTAGGGACACTGGAAGATGGACTTCTTCCAGAGCGGAATACCCTCACCATCTGGGATGGCCCTATGTTCCACCAATTTGAGCACAGGATGTCTCATCTCTGTTAAACTTAACAGAATGAGGAGGCCCAGATTCGATAGCTCCATCACAATCAAGTCCACCCAAGGGTGATAGGGACAGTGTCTGGCAAGCAGATCTCTTTTTTGGTGGATGCTGGGGCTAGACTATCTCTTTTAAGTGAATATTGTGGCCCACTCCTTCCTTTCTCTGTCTCTTTTGTTGGCATGAAGGGCCTCATTGAACAAAACTCCTCCTTTATATCGCTGCTTTGGAGATATTACTCTCCTATACTCCTTCCTTGTTCTTCCCAATTGCCCCACCCATCTTTTGGGTAGAGACCTCCTTCACCTGTTAGGAGCATCTGTCCCCATTTCAGCTGGGGATAAAACCTATACACTTGTCCTCCACATTAAGGACTTGCCTCACCATCCCAGGTTCCTTCTCTCTCTTCCATTGTTTCTTTAGTGAACCTTGTAATATGGGATATATACCCCCCAAAATTGCCACCCACTGTACTCCCATTCCCATCTCCCTAAAGGATTCCACACAAGCTATTGTTATTCCTCAATATTCTTTAAATCCAGAGGGCCATAAAGGCTTAAAGTTGATTATAAACCACTTCCTTCAGGCTCGAATCCTTGTCCCTACCCACTTACCTCACAATATACCTATACTTCTCGTTAGAAAACTGGACAGCTCCTTCCCCCTAGTACAAGACCTCAGATGCATTAACTCTTATATTCATCCTTATCTATCCAGTCATTCCTAACCCCTCTACTCTTCTGTCCCAAATAACCACCACAACTTCTTTTTTCTCTGTTGTGGACCTAAAGTATACCTTCTTCACCATTCCCCTTGTCCCATTCTCCCAGCTACTCTTTGCTTTTACACAGTCTGATCCTGATTCCTACCTTTCCCAACAACTTAACTGGACTGTTTTACCCCAAGGTTTCCAGAACAGCCCCTTTCTTTGAACAGGTTCTCCAAGCATACTTAGTTTCTATCAACCTTTTACCCACCTCCCTTCAATACATCGATGATCTTTTTTTATTTATTATTTTATTTTATGATAGGCAGAGTGGACAGTGAGAGAGAGAGAGAGAGACAGAGAGAAAAGGTCTTCCTTTTCCGCCGGTTCACCCTCCAATGGCTGCCGCGGCTGGCGCGCTGCAGCCGGTGCACCGCGCTGATCCAAAGCTAGGAGCCAGGTGCCTTTCTTGGTCTCCCACGCGGGTGCAGGGCCCAAGGACTTGGGCCATCCTCCACTGCCCTCCCGGGCCACAGCAGAGTGCTGGCCTGGAAGAGGGGCAACCGGGACGGAATCCGGCGCCCCGACCGGGACCAGAACCTGGTGTGCCGGTGCCGCAGGCGGAGGATTAGCCTAGTGAGCTGCGGCGCCGGCCACATTGATGATCTTCTAATCTGTAGCCCCTCCTAAGACACCTGTATTCAACATACCACAACTCTTTTGAATTTTCTAGCTGGTAAAGGCTCAACTAATCTCTACTTCTGTTTCCTTCCTGGGGCTTCTCATAACAGCAGACACTCATGCAATTCCTCCAGCTCAGAAATAGGCAATATGCTCCCTTCCTTTCTCATGTACAAAGTGAGACCTCTTCTCTTTCTTAGGACTTGTAGGTTATTTTTGCATCTAAGTTCCAAATGTCTCCTTTATTGCCAAACTTCTCATGAGAATACCAAAGGTGTCCTAGACAAACCCTTACAAACCCCCTTGGAATTCCCACTGCAAGCTCTAAAAAGGACCTTTCTACAAGCACCCACCCTGAGCCTTCCTAACCCACACAATCCATTCCTTCTCCATATTCATAGCTCTAAGGAACAGGCACTTGGTCTCCTATCCCAGATGGCAGGAGACTCTACCACCCCTGTGGTCTACTTCTGCAAACATTTGAACAGGGTTTATAAGAGCTGGCCCCTGTGCCTAAAAGTCCTGCCCGCTGCTGCCCGCCTCATACCTGAGACACAAAAACTCACCTTCCATCAACCACTGCAAATGTGGTCTTCCCACAGACTACAGGACCTTCCTAGCCACTGGGCTCTTCAGTTCATGTCTCCATCTCAAACTCAAATTCTCCATTCCACTTTTCTCCAGCCCACTGTCATCTTCCATCACTGCTCTTCTCTTAACTTGGCTACTTTTCCTCCTACAACCTTATCTGATTCCCATGAATCATATTCCTGCCCTGATTATCTTGATTCTCCCTAACCACATTTCACTCTCTCATGGGTACTTACATTCCTCTAGCCCCTGATAGGTTTATTGACCATGGACCCTCAAAATGGCCCCATTTTCTGTGGATTTGCAGTAATCAAGGGTTACCATGATGACACCTTCTCTTTTCCCCCACAAAGGGTCATCAAGGCTCAACCCCTACCCCAGGGCACAACTTCCCTCAGGCTTAACTATTGGCCTTGACTTGAGTCCTGACTTTAGCAAAGAGAAAGACTGTTGACATTTATATGGATTCCCAATATGCCTATAACATCATCCACTGCAATGCCCAGATATGGCAAGAAAGAGGTTTTCTGACCATCCGAGGGACTCCAAAAAATGGTAAACTAATAAAGGCCCTCCTAGATACTGCCCAACTATCTATAAAAGCTGCCATCATCCATCATAAAGGACATCAGAAAGACAAGCAGTGTTTATTGGAGGCTAACAACCTACCCAACCTAACAGCTAAAGTGGCTGTCAATGGTGAAGCAGTCCCATCGTTTCTCTTCAGCCTAGCTCCTGTCTATTCGGATTTAGAGATCTCTCAGTTTCAACAACAAGGGCCCTCCATAGAGGAATTATTATGGTTTCTAGATAATAAAATAATGCTCCCCTCTTCTATCCAAGTTACCTTTCTAAGAAACCTTCACTCTCTATATCATTCAAACCCAAAATCCCTTCTTCATTTTCTGAAAATCACACATCTGACCCCCACTATATGGTAAACTGCATAGCATATCCGAGACATGTAATGTCTGTCAGACTGTTAACCCCAACTGCAATATCAGATCACCCCCATTCCCTACTCACCAGGCTAATGGATCGCTCCTAAGAGAGGCCTGGCAAATTGATTTCACCAATATGGCAGCAGTTAAATGGATATGTTACCTTCTGGTTATGGTAGATGCCTTATTGGATTGGGTGAAAGTTTTTCCCACCACCAACAAAAGAGACCCTATTGTTTGTACTATACTATTAGGAGATATTTTTCCTAGATTTGGATTCTCCACATCTATTCAGTTGGATGATGGGCCAGAATTTATCTCCAAAATTACTCAATTAGTATCAGTGTCTCTCCGTGCCTCATGGCATTTTCATTTTCCCTATCATACCCCATCTTCAGTAAAATTAGAATGGATGGATGGAATTTTAAAACAAGTTCTAACAAAACTCTTTGTCCAGGTCCACCTAGTCTGGGTAAAACTTTCCTTTGGCCCTATTAAGAATTAGATTTCTTCCCTGGAAACGGTTAATTCGCAGCCTTTTAGAAACTCTATATGGAGACTTCTTGTTGCACCAGACTTTCCTCCCCTCCATAACTTTGAAGCTGTTCCTTCTCTTAGCTTCTCTCTTCTTGGCAAAATGCACACTCATTTATGGACCTGTGCAGACATATATCTACCCAAACCGTACCCTCTACCTTCAGACTATACTCCCACATTTCAGCCCACTGACAGGTCTATCTTAAACAAAATGAGGCTGCCGTAAATCCAAAATGGAATGGACCCTATCAGGTGATAACTGGCCTCCCCTACAACTGCTAAACTCAAAGGATACTCTCCCTGGGTACATTTCACTTCATTAAAATTAGTAACATTTCCCCTAGACACCTCTACTCCCTCCAGTCCTATGACTGAGGCTGACGCAGCTCCCCATACACTGAAAGAACTGCTTTCTCATTCCCCTGACAATTCCTGAATTCCACAGATTCCTCCAGATAATTCTGCAGGAAATACAGTGGTATTCAACTCTATCAGTCCACCTCCTCAACCTAGTTTCAGACCTGTGGCTCCAGGGCAGCCTTTGTGACTTTCCCACTCACATATCCTTTTTTACCTTTTGTTTACCTCTCTTACTATAACTCATTGTCACCCCTTATTACCATCTGTAGTCATAGTCTTAACCTTCATCTTGCCAGTAATCACCCCTACCAGCGGGACCTATGGTGAAAAATTTCTCTTAGCACTCTTTTACCTCTATTTTTAGTAGGATGCTTTACTGCTATTGGCTGCTTCCTTAGGTAAATATGCTTTAAAAAAAAAAAAAACTTTAGTGTCTCTCATTTTTTTAAAAGATTTATTTATTTATTTGAAAGTCGGAGTAAAAACAGAGAGAGAAGGAGAGGCAGAGAGAGAGAGAGAAAGAGAGAGAGAGGTCTTCCATCCACTGGTTCACTCCCCAGATGGCCACAAAACCATTGGAGGGTGAACCAACGGCAAAAGGAAGACCTTTCTCTCTCTCTCTCACTGTCCACTCTGCCTGTCAAAAAATTAAAAAAAAAAAAAAAAAGAGGAAAAAAAAAAAACAACCAGAGCTGTGCCGATCTGAAGCCAGGAGCTTCTTCTGGGTCTCCCACGTGGGTGCAGGGGCCCAAGGACTTGGGCCATCTTCTACTGCTTTCCCAGGCCATAGCAGAGAGCTGGATGGGAAGTGGAGCAGCCGGGTCTCAAACTGGCGCCCATATGGGATGGTGGCACTGCAAGCGGCAGCTTTACCCACTATGCCACAGCGCTGGCCCTGAATATGCTTTTTATATTGAGCCCTTTAACCATATCCAGTGAGATTAGAAATTACTATCAAGGTAATATGATTTATCATTTGGGATTACACATTTGTACCATAAAGTTAATAAATAATATAACCAAAACTTCTGCCTATCAAGCCATCTGGTTTGATGCATGTGAAGTGATAGATACCATGTCGAGACTTAAAGAATCCTAGGCTTCTTAGTTCTGAAGATAAATATCTTTGTCCAAAACCTTAGGAAAATGTGAGTTCTGATATATGTACTGGTGCAGAACCCTGCAGTAGCTGGGATCAAGTGTGGTGGACCACCAAAGATAGGAGATGGACAGCAACTCCCTCAGGACCCATAACAGAGTTTAAACAAAAAGAACTCCTCTCCTGGGGTCCCCCACCCCCAAACTGTGAACATATGAAATGTAATCTCAATAACCATTAACAATCCAGAGAGTCTAGATGTACAACCTGTGGTGGCCCCTAGCCTTTATGGCATAGAAATATCAGTTGGTCAAACCCTGTAGGAGCCGGCACTGTGGTGTAGTGGGTAAAGCCGCTGCCTGCGGTGCCAGCATCCAAAATGGGCACTGGTTTGAGTCCCAGATGCTCCACTTCCAATCCAGCTTTCTGCTGTGGCCTGGGGAAGCAGTAGAAGATGACCCAAGTTCTTGGGCCCCTGCACCCGCATGGGAGACCTGGAGGAGGCTCCTGGCTCCTGGCTTCCGATTGGTGCAACTCCGGCCATTGCGCCCAATTGGGGAGTGAACCAGTGGATGGAAGACCTCCCTCTCTCTCTGCCTCTTCTTCTCTTTCTGTGGAACTTTGACTTTCAAGTAAATAAATAAATATTAAAACAAAACAAACAAACAAAAACCCTGTAGTACAACTGAGCCTCAATTAGTTTGGCTACTCTAAAATCCCACACAGAGATATGTCCATTACAGCAATTCTTTGCTAAATAACCCAAAATTAGTAAAAGCTGTCCCAATAAAACTCCCCACCCAAACCCCTACCATACCTATCATCAATGCTTCCTCTTGTTTGTTCTCTGAACATCACCCCAACACCTTCATGTTGAATCTCTACACACTCCTTCCTGCCCAAGGCCTGGCAAAGCCTTCCCTGCCCTCAACCACCACTGGGGAACAGCAGAAGCAGGGTGGATAAAAGATTTCAGACCCTGACACACCCTGAAATATAACTATTGATCAAAACCTTCCTGGAAGACCCCTGGAGTTGGATCTCCGTGGAGTTCACAGTATATCCACAGGGAAACAGGGAAAACCACCTTTTACACCTATCCTAAGTCCCTTTGTCATGGCCCTACTCATTGGCCAGATCCCTCTGTTTCTCACACTCTCCCTTTTCCTATTGCCATGAAGTGTGTTCGTTGCCCAACAACCTGTAATCAACGAAAACTCTCCCAGCTTCCAGCAGTAGTTCATTTAAACACACCTTTCACCCAATAACTGCAGCTGCTCTGTCTACTCACCATATACATGAGTCATCACAAAACTCACAGCCTGTAACTTTCCATCTTATAGGATGTATAGGATTGAAGACAGGGATGTACTTTTCTTTTTTTTTTCTTTTTTTTATTTTTTTATTTTTGACAGGCAGAGTGGACAGTGAGAGAGAGAGAGACAGAGAGAAAGGTCTTCCTTTTGCCGTTGGTTCACCCTCCAATGGCCGCCGCGGTAGTGCGCTGCGGCCGGCGCACCGAGCTGATCCGATGGCAGGAGCCAGGTGCTTCTCCTGGTCTCCCATGGGGTGCAGGGCCCAAGCACTTGGGCCATCCTCCACTGTACTCCCTGGCCACAGCAGAGAGCTGGCCTGGAAGAGGGGTAAGCGGGACAGGATCAGTGCCCCGACCGGGACTAGAACCTGGTGTGCTGGCGCCGCAAGGCGGAGGATTAGCCTAGTGAGCCGCGGCGCCGGCCAGGGATGTACTTTTCTGTGGCAACCAGGAATGTTTGTCTCACCGCTAACTGGACAGCCACTTGTACTCTTGCTTTTCTGTTTCCCTCTTTGTCCTATATTCTGCTCCAGTCTTTATTCCCTTTCCCCCTAGTTGGACTCGTCAAGAGGGATTTTGGATTTACCATCTAGTTAATCACACTGGGTGTGCTGGCAGGAATTGGGACAGGAGTAGCCAGATTGCATTCTCGGCAGACAAGGCAAACACAGTTGAAGAGATCTTGCTCACTCAAAGGAAGCATAGATAACCTAGCATACCAACTGGCTCAGCTCCAAGACCAGGTAGACTCCTTAGCAGCAGTGGTCCTTCAAAACTGCCCAGGATTAGACCTCCTCACTGCTGAAAAGGGAGGACTTTCCCTCTTTTTAGGTGAAGAGTGCTGCTTTTATACCAGTAAGTCAGATGTGGTAAGAAAAGGAATTGAATGCATAAAAAAGTGCGCTAACAAAATCTGTTCCCAGAATAGCCCCACCTCATGATGGCAGTCTTTACCACCATGGGCAATGTCTGTACGATCTCCTTTTCCCCCCGTAATCATAGTGTTTTTATTCCTGCCATGTATAATTAGCATATTTCAAAGGTTCTTTTTTGTTTGGTTGGGTTTTTTTAAAAGATTTATTTGAGAAGCAGAGTTACAGAGAGAGAGAGAAACAGAGACAGAGGTCTTCCATCTGCTGGTTCACTCCCCGAATGGCTGCAATGACCAGAGCTGAGATGATCCAAAGCCAGGAGCCAGGAGCTTCTTCCTGGTCGGGAAGCACTCGGGTCATCTTCCAGTGCTTTCCCAGGGCGTAAGCAGAGAGCTGGATCAGAAGAGGAACAGCCAGGACACCAACCAGTGCCCATAAGAGATGCCAGCACCACAGGCGGAAGTTTAACGTACTATGCCACAGTGTTAGCCCCTCAAGGTTCTTACAGGAATGAATAACTGCCATATCCCAAGCCATCACACAGGAACATTTCAAGACTGCTCTTCTTCTCCAATCAATCTGTTCCAGAGAACAGGCATACCACCCCCTCACCAGCAGGTGCTTGGGCCCCTGTACCTATGTGGAAGACCTGGAAGAAGCTCCTGGCTCCTGGCTTTGGATTGGCCCAGCTCCAGCAGTTGCGGCCATCTGGGGAGTAAACCAGCAGATAGAAGACCTTTCTCTGTCTCTCCCTCTCCCTCTCCCTTTCACTGTCTGTAACTCTACCTCTCAAATAAATAAATAAAATCTTTAAAAAAAAAAAAAAGGCAAATGAGTGAATGTATATGAATAACAAAGTTGTTCAGAAATAGGCTGCTTGGAGTTGCATGGCAGCTCCATTCGTTTTCTGTTGGGTGACCTTAAGCATGTTAGTTTACTTCATCTTTCACAGTGTTTTCTTTTTTTTCTCTAAATAATACCTCTTGATATGGAAATAGAGATTAAATAAGATAGCACAATCAGTGCCCCCCCCCCCAAGTTCTGGATCCATGACTCAACCACCTGCTGACAGAATATAGCTGGGGGAAAATGGCATGCGTGCCGACATAGATAGACTCTTGTTTTTGTCATTATTCTCTAAACAACACCATATAACAATTACTCAAATATCATTTGTGTTGTATTAGGTCTTGTAAGTGTTTTAGAGGCAGAAGTGGGGAACCTTTTTTCTTCCAAGGGCCATTTGGATATTTATAATGTTATTTTTGGGCCATACAAAAATGATCAACTTAAAAGTTAACATGCTATAGATTCATTGAATTTTGAGTGCTGCCTGCAGTTGCCTTGGCAGGGCCAGACCAAATGACTCCACAGGCCTTATATTGCTCGCGAGCTAGATGTTCCCTATCCCTGAAGGTATATAACAGGATTTGTGTAGGTTGTGTGCATATAATGTTCCAGTATTTTTTACAGGGTACTGGAAGGTTTTAAATATCTGTGGATTTTGATATTCCAAAGTCAATCAAGGTTTCCCAGAACCAATCGCATAGATACTGAGGGATGACTGTACATGTAAAGTACTTAGAAAAGAACCTTACCTGTGGTAAAAGTTTAAATTTTTTAAAATTTATTTTTATTTATTTGAAAGGCAGAGAGACAGATAAATGGAGACCTTCCATCTACTTGTTCACTTCACAAATGCCCGCAACAGCCAGGGCTGGGCAGACCAAAGCAGGAGCTGGAACCTCCTTGCTGACCTCCCACATAAGTGGCAGGGGCCAGATTGCTTGATCTGCCTCCCAGGGTGTACATTAATGGGGAGCTGGGACCCCAAGCCAGGCACTCCACTATGGGAAGCAGACATCCCGAGTGGTGTGAGTGGTGTCTTAACCAATGTTCCAAATGCCTGCCCCTAAACTTTTTAAATTGAGATTTACATAAAAGAGGACTTGGAATTGATGTTTTACCTCCAAAAATGTTTTTTCAAATTGTAAGAAGTATTGTTGAGTATCTGCTTTAACCAAAATCCTCCTTTTTATTAAAATAAAGTACTTAAAACTATTGGTCCAGAAAAATAAAATTTGTAATTATTGCATTCATTATTTGCATATTTTCATGTATGTGCATCCATTTTACCTATTGCAGTAGAATATATTATAGTTTGTTGGTATGATCAGGCAAATATGTGAATCATTGTGAAAAGGGCTCCATTTTTGGAGAAGACAAAATATGGAGTTGTGGCATGGATCTGTTCCCGACAAGTTATCCTTCTATATCAAGGCCTTTGCTTTTGCTACTAAGCTCAGTGTCATGGTGGTGGTGGTGGTGGTGGTGGTGGTTGACTCAGAAAACTGTAAGTGTTAAAACCATCTTCTTGGCTTGTCATACTATATAATGAGCCCATGTCATTTTACATTTGTTCTTTTTCTTGCATTCCAAAATAGGCATCTACATGTGGAGCTGGCAGGAACACTGTCAATTGTTCATGGCATACCTCTGAATACTTGGTAGCATGATAAATGCTATTGATAATGACACCCTTGTCAATCTGATACTTGCATGAGCTTTGCTTCCTTTTCTGGGTCAGTTCCTTAGTGCTTGCTTTAACCAATTGACTATTCATAACCAAGTCTTGGTATTGAGATCTCAGAGGACCTGGCTGTAAAGTCATGTACAATTCTGTTTCATTTTGGCCTTTGCAGGGTTCAAGAGGAAGAACAGTATAGGGTTGGTGAGCTGAAAGGAGAGCCTCCAGGCAAAGTAGGTAAAAGAAGCCCCACCTGACTGTATGGACTGCAATTTGATGTAGCAGAATTCATTTGGCCTCAGTAAAGGGACAGGGCCATATTTTTAGCCATTTCCATCAGTGCATAAGCATTCAAATACCTCACAAGAATTTAGAGAGATTTGTGTTGCTTTCTTAATATTTCTACGCTCCAGAGTAACACAAACTAAATGCAGTCAACTGTCATTTAATGTCAGGGATGCGTTCTGAGAAATATGTCATTAGGTGATTTTGTTGTGTGAATATCATAGAGTATCCTTCTGCAGACCTAGATGGTATAGTCTCTTGCCCCTAAGCTACAAACCTGTACAGCATGTTACTATAATGATGCTAAAGAGAATTTCACACAAGGGTATTTGTATGTACACATAGAAAAAGCACAGTAGAGATACTTGGCATGAGGAATTTTTCAGCTCCATTATAATCTTAAAAAAAAAAAAACCATTTATTTTATTTGAAAGGCAGAGTTAGAGAGAGACAGAAGCAGAGAGAGGGAGAGAGGTCTTCCATCGCTGGTTCACTCTCCAGATGGCCACAACAGCCGGAGCTGTGCTGATCTGAAGCCAGGAGCCAGGGGCTTCCTCTGGGTCTCCCACGCGGGTGCTGGAGCCCAAAGACTTGAGCCATCTTCTACTGCTTTCCCAGGCCATAGCAGAGAGCTGGATCGGAAGTAGAGCAGCTGGGATTCATATGGGCTGCTGGTGATGAAGGCAGTGGCTTTAACCGCTATGCCACAGCACCAGCCCCTCATAATCTTAATGGGACCACCTTAGTTGATGTGGTCCATCTTTAACCAAGATGTTGTTATGCAGCACGTGACTGTTTCAGCCTTAGCAACTGGAATACACCAAGGGATGTCTAGGAAACTTTTACCCTGGTTTCCCCCTTTTGCAGATCTTTGGATATCGCTCCTGAAAACCACCTTATTGGGAAGCACAGAGTCTGTGGGAAACTGCAGTAGAACCACGTGGCCTTCATTTTACACAGACCTTTATTTCACACAAATATACTGTGGATTTCAGTTATGCTGGCCTCGTAAACATGTTTAGAAATGTTCTGTCTTCTGTTTTAAGATTTTGTAAGATTGGTATCATTTCTTCCTTAAATGTTTGCTATTCACTAGTGAAGACATCTGGGCCTGCTGTTTTTCTGCGGAAAGGTTTTTGTTGTGGTAAAATATACATAAATTAAAATTTACCATGTTTATTCTTTTACTTTGTTATGCAAACATGACCACCATTCACAATTGAAATTCTACCAATTTTTTCTATTTCCTTTTTTTATCTATGTCATACCCTCCACCCCACCCCACCCCACCCCACGACACTGCACCTCACACGCCCCCTCCCTGCCACCTGCCTTGCCCCATTTCATGTATTTATAGAGTACAAGATTTGTTTTTAAGATTTATTTATTTGTTTATTTGATTACTTGTTGATTTGAAAGGCAGAGTTACAGAGGAAGAGGCAGAGAGAGATCGATCTTCTATCCCCTGGTTTACTGCCCAAATAGCTGCAACTGCCAGATCTGAGTCAGGCCAAAGCCAGGTGCCAGGAACTCCATCCTGTTCTCTCACATGTGTAGCAGGGGCCCAAGTATTTGGGCCATTTTCTGTGCCTTCCCAGGCGTTTTAGCAGGGAGCTGGATGGGAAACAGAGCAGCTGGGACATGAATAAGCACTCTGATATGGGATACTGGCATCATAAATGGCAATTTAACCCACTGTGCCACAACACTAGCTCCACCATCATTTGTTTTGATATCACATATACATAAGGAAATGGTTATTTTAATCAAGCAAATTAATATATTCATCATATCACATAGTGACAAGGGTATGTGTGTATGTGTGTGTGTGTTAAAAGCACCTAAAGTCTACTTTTTAGCAAAACCCCAAAGACAATACAATATTATTGATTAAAGACTATGTTGTATGTTAGATCTCCAGACTTGTTCATCCTACAAATCTGCAACTTTGTGCACTTTGATCTTCATCTCCCTATTTCCATACTCTCAATTGCATATCCATTAAATACCTAACTCTCCATTCTCTCTTCCTGCCAACCCCTGCAACCAACACTCTACTTTGTGTCTTTATGAATTTGACTGCTTTAGGAACTTCATGTAAGAGGAATCATGCAATATTTGCCCTTCTGAGACTGACTGATTTTACTTAGTACAATGACTTTAAGATACATGCCAAAATGTCCTTCCTTCCTCTTTTTTTTTTTTTTTTTTTTTTTTTGACAGGCAGGGTGGACAGTGAGAGAGACAGAGAGAAAGGTCTTCCTTTTGCCGTTGGTTCATCCTCCAATGGCCGCCGCGGCCAGCGTGCTGTGGCCGGCGCACCGCGCTGATCCGAAGCCGGGAGCCAGGTGCTTCTCCTGGTCTCCCATGTGGGTGCAGGGCCCAAGCACTTGGGCCATCCTCCACTGCTCTCCCTGGCCACAGCAGAGAGCTGGCCTGGAAGAGGGGCAACTGGGACAGAATCTGGCGCCCTGACCGGGACTAGAACCCAGTGTGCCGGCACCACAAGGCGGAGGATTAGCCCAGTGAGCCATGGCACCGGCCTGTCCTTCCTCTTTTAAGGCTGATTAATATTCCTTTGTATGTAAATATTGCACTTGTTTACTTGTTTATCTGTCATCTTTTTTTTTTTACAGAAAGCTTTTATTTAATAAATAAAAATTTCCTAAGTATAACTTTTAGATTATAGTGGTTCTTCCCCTCATACCCGCCCTCCCACCCCCAGATCATCCCTCTTCCCTTTGATTTCTTTTTCTTTCCTAATGGCTCTGGCTAAAACTTCCAGGAATATATCGAATAAAAATGGTGAGAGTGGGCATCTTTGTCTGGTTGCAGATCACAGTGGGAATGCTTCCAACTTTTCCCCATTCAATAGGACTCTGGCCATGGGTTTGCCATAAATTGCCTTGATTATGTTGAGGAATGTTCCTTCTATACCCAATTTATGGATTATATGATAATTTTTTGGTGATTTGCCCTAGTGTTTTCCACAGAAGCTGGCATGTAACGGGTTACAGTTTCTGCACATCCTTACCAACACTTGTTATTTTCTCTGTGTGTGTGTGTGTGTGTTGTGTGTGTGTTTTTTTTTGGGGGGGAGGGGTTTCTTTGTTTTGTTTTTTAATAATAGTCATCATAATGGATGTGATATTTGTTTTGATGTTAATTACAAACAACTTATTTAATAAATTTAGGGCTATTTAGGTTTTCTCTTGTGTTTTTTTAAGTTATTATTGGTAAATTTTGTTTTTCAAGAAATTTATCCTAATGAATGAAATAAGATTGTCCATAACATCCTTTTTTTAGTTTCTCGGTGTCTGTAAGGCCTGTGGTGGCATCTTTCCTTTTCTTCCTATTGCTGGGAAATTTGTGTTTTCTGAAGCATGAATGTTTGTGCTCACCTTTGCCAAATGTTTGTTTATTAATTTTTACAAAAAACTTTTGACTTTGCTTTTGCATGTTTTGTCCATTTTCTATTTTATAGCTTTTTACTTTTGAATTATTTCATTCTTTCTACTTACTTGGTTTAATTTACTCTTGTTTTTCTAACTTTTTAACATAAAAGCTGACCTCATTGATTTGAGAAGTTTCTCCTTTCTAATAGCATACAGAACTATAAATTCCTATCTAAACATTGCTTTGTTGCATCCCACAAATTTTGTAGTTGTAAGATTTCATTATAAATGCTTAATGTGTTTTCTGATTTCCCTTAGGATTTAGTTATTTTTTTTTTCAGAGATTTATTTTATTTATTTAAAAGGCAGAGTTACAGAGAAGAGAGACAGATCTTCCACTACTGGTCATCTCCACAAATGGCCACAATAACCAGGAGCCTGGAGCTCCATGTAGATCTCCCATGTGGGTGGCAGGGGCCCAAACACTTGGGCCATCTTCTGCTGCTTTCCCAGATGCATTAGCAGGGAGCTGGATTGGAAATAGAGCAGCCAGGACTTGAACCAGCACCCATATTGGATGCCTGCTTTGTAGGCAGTGGCTTAATAAGCTATGCCACGATGGCAGCCCCTAAGAATTAGTTTTTGACCCAGATTATTTAGAACTTTGTTACTTAATTTCTGAATATTTGTGAATTTTTCTAGATATCTTACTATAAGTTTGGGTACACCGGTAAGCATCAACAACATGCTTCCTGAGAGAGAAGCATTTTATTATTTAAAAATTTTTTCCAGTTTCAATTTTTATTTACTTTCATTTTATTTAAAAGCAGAGAGAGAGAGAGAGGAAAAAAAAAAAGAGATCTCCCATTTACTGGTTCACATCCCATATGTTCACAATAGCCAGGGCCAGGCAGAAGCCAGAAGCCTGAAACTCAGTCCTATGTGGGTTACAGGAACCTACACATTGATCCATCACCTGCTGCCTCCCAGGGTGCACATTAGTAGGAAGCCAGAACTGGAAGCAGAGCTAAGACTCAAACCCAGGCTCTCTGATATGGGATACAGGTACCTCAAATGATATCTTTATTTTTTTTTAATTTTCTTTAATATATTTTCCCCAAATAAACCTTTTATTAACAATACAAACTTCATGCATTTCATAAGTACAACTTTAGGAATATAGTGATTCTTGCCACCATACCTGCCCTCCCATCCACACTTCTACCCTTCCTCCTCTTCTCTCTCCCATCCTCAGTCCCATTCTCCACTAAGATCCATCAAATGACATTTCAACTGCTACATCAATCCCCTGCCCCAAGAGAAGCACTTTAAATGTGAACCCACAGAAGATTAATTTTTTTTACAAGATATACACAGCATTGCATTACACTGCTGGTGGAACTATGTTAATATTTGAGTGGATTTCAAAAAAATGTCTATTACCAGATGTAAGGAGGGACATTTAATAAATCAGTTCATCAAAAATATTAGCATTTGATATTATTTCAGGAAGCATACTCTATGATTTCAGCACTTTGGGATTTATTGGGATTTGCTTTATAGCCCAGTCCTTATGGTCTGTCTTGGTGAATGTTCCACATTCACTTGAAAAGAATGTGTATTCTACTGTTGTTAGGCATAATGTTCTTTATGTGTCATTTAGGTCAAGATGATGATGTTCAAATTTTCAATATCCTTATTGATGTTTTTGATTGTTTGTCCTGAGAGAGTATTGTTAAAAACTCCAAGTATTACTGTGAATTTGTTAATTTTTCCTGTCAGAATGTTCTGTTCATTTTTACTTCATTTATTTTGAAGTCTTGTTGTTACGTACATGCATATTTAAGATTGCTTAATGAATTGGCTCTTATCATTATTAAATGTTCCTCTTTATCACTATAAGAGTCTTTTTCTTGACATGTACTTTGTCTATTAATATAGTTCCAATAGCATTCTCATGCAGTGTTTACATGGTACATCATTTTTTCATTTTAATCTATTTATGTCCTTTTCTGCATATTTAAAATACTCTGTTTTAGATTGTTGGACCTCTCAGTTGCAGAGATGCCCACTTGCTTGGGAGGACGCCCAAAGATCCAGACTCCAGACCAGTTGATGCAAAAAGCACAAGGTTTTTATTGAACATTTGCGCAAACGGGCCCCCACCTCAGGCGGTGAGGAGCCCTGCGCAGCAGTTTCACACAGGTTATATAGGCAAAGAATTAGCATATTCCTAATGCGCTTGCGTAGGATTGGTCAGTTCAGAGGGACCATTAGCATATGGGAGAATGCTGGTGGAGAGTGCTGGTGGAGAGTGCTGGTGGAGAATACAGAGGTGTTACAGGATTGGTTGGTTCGGAGGGACAATGAGCATACCGGAGAATGCTGAGGGAGAGTGCTGAGGGAGAGTGCTGAGGTGTTCCAGGATTGGCTGGTCGCAGTGACATCATAAGTGCGCACCTAGAGACTCTCCAAAGGGAATGGGCGGTTCTGCTCTGGGCGCGCCCAGAGGTTTCCCGGAGGGGAGGGGCAGTTCTGCTCTGGGGGTGCCTAGAGATTCTCTGAAGGGGATTGACTTTTCCTTCCCAGAGAATGTCCTGCCCGCTAGACTCTGGGGAACATCTAACCTCTTAAGAAGCCCCTGATATTTGCCCAGGCCTAGTTTCTTGTCCCTCCCCCCGTAAGGGTCCTTCAAGATAGTATGAGTATATTGTTAAGTCCTGCTTTTTTATCCAAGTTGATAACCTATGCATTTTTTTGGAATTCATTTATATGTAATTTAATTATTTATGTGCTTGGGTTTAAATCTTGATATTTATTTTCTATTTATCCTGTTTTTAATTCCATTGTCCTCCTTTTCTTGCCTTCTTTGGGGCAAATGAAATTTTTTTAAACTTTCATTTATTTATTTGAAAGGCAGAATAACAAAAAGGAGATAAATAGATCATCCATATTCTGGTTCACTCCCCAAATGCTGCAACAGCCAAGACTGGGCCAGACCAAAGCCAGGAACCAAGAACTCCATCCAGGTTGCCCACTTGGGTGGGAATCCAAGTACTTGGTCCATCATCTACCACTTCCAGGATGCATTAGCAGGAAACTGTACTGGAACTGAAGGTGGGACTCAATGCCAGGTACCCGCATATGGGATGCAGGCATTCCAAGGGACGACTTAATCTGTGCCACCACAGTGGCCCCAAGTAAAATATTTAAAACCATCCTTCTTTGTATTATTAAGCTAAAAATGCCACTTTTCCACACAGTTTCATCATGTGAATATCTTAGTTAAAATTGTGTTCAAATCAGAGAATATCCAAAGAGTTGAGAGAGAGTACAAAAGGGAGTAGTTCACTCTGGTGGCAGGAACCCACTTGCTCTACCAAAATTCTATGTGAGGCTGGCCTGGCCTTCTTTTTCCATCACAAAGTGGAATTGTAGCATAAACCCTGTGCTGACAGAGTAATCATAACCTACAGCATATGTTTGGGGCCGGCAACGTGGTATAGCTGGTAAAGATGCCGCCTGCAGTGCCAGCATCCCATATGGGTACTGCGTCAAGATCTGGCTGCTCCACTTCTGATCCAGCTCTCTGCTGTGGCCTGGGAAAAGCAGTAGAACATGGCCCAAGTCCTGGGCCCCGGTACCTCCATGGGAGACCAAGAAGGAGCTCCTGGATCCTGGCTTCAGGTTGGCCCAGCTCCAGCAGTTGCAGCCATTTGGGGAGTGAGCCAGCGGATGGAAGTCCCTCCCACCCCCGCCCCACCTCTGCCTGTCTGTAACTCTGGCTTTCAAATAAATAAATAAATCTTAAAAGCACATGTTTGTCAAGCATTGTCTTTATTGTAACTGGAGAGTTGTCTGGCTACTGTCACACTGTTCGTCACTTCCTTCTTCCTCACCTTCAGGATCTTAGGAGGACCCTTCCCATTTGTGTCAGATAAGTGTCATTTTTATGTAATTAATGGAACCATTAATTCATGTGCATCTTAGTACTGCCTCTAGAAGCTTGCGATTCAGCTAAGAAGGCAGTCATATAAATTTACTATGTATTTATACATAATGGATATAGTCTAGTGTATAAACATTATATATTTATATAATAAAAAATATAAATAGCAGTGCAAGGCTGCATATGACTGTTCCGGATAATAAATAAATGAAATAGATGAAGGTGTTTGTGTAGCCAGAGAAGTTGCCGCCTATGCGAGGAGATTGCTGTGTGTGTAGGGCCTGGCCCCCCAGTGTGCCGTCTTCAGGCCAGCACAGGCTGCTGACATTTTTCTGAATTGCCTAATATCCAGTCTAGTTATGTCTTTTTGTCTCTGTCTGCAGAGGTTCTCCGTCATTTATAGTGAGAAAAATCCCTGCCTTTTTCCCCTCTCTGTCTTCCTTTTCTATCTATAGATAGATATAGGTAAGTGTCACATGATTATTCGAAGGATTGCAATTTCCCTTTGATTTGGCTTTCCTGGGTGGGAAACGTTTACATCATTTTACACTTTTGAACACGAATTGCCTTTATTTGTAGGTATAGTCAGTTTCTCCTCTTCAGCATATAGAAGATTTTATGAATAATATTCAATGCAGAAAGAGCTCTAAAAATAATTTTGCAGGTAGGGTTTTGTGAATCGTATGAGGAACACTGACAGGCAGAGGAACAAAGGCACATCAGGGTGAGGGTAAGGGGAGGCGGAGCACTTCCTTTCATTTGCCTCCACCCAAGAGCTTGCATTTAGTAGAGAAGAGAAAACAAACAAGAAGCAGGAGCATCTGCACCAGCCAGTGAACGCTTCGTTTCTCATCCCGGCTAGTCACATTGGGATGGAACCATTGCAGTGTTTTGGGTGTGTACAACTAAGCATCACCACCCCCTTTTATTTCCAAAAGGAAAATCTTGCATTTTACGTTCAAAAGCACAATGAGATGTTTTTCACATTCTCCAGTTCGTTTTGGAGTTGACAGTCTTAAAATCTGCTCATTTTCAGTAACGTGGTAAAGGTACACAGTACATAGCGTTTTTATGCCTAATAGCACCTCTGATAGTCCCTAATGCATATTATGTACACACACCTTTTAGCATCCCTTTCTACCTGACAGCTTATGGTATTAGGCTGAACGTTGTCGAGAACAACTGAAATGCCAAGCAGTATTACAATGGATTCATACTGGAAAAAGTAAGCCCTGTAGAGCTTCTTTTTAATACCTTTCCATAAAGAATGTAAAGTGACATATTTACTAGTACATAATTAAGATGTCATACTCTTTATAGGTTTAAATTACTCTTCCAGAAATGGGGATGGATTTGGACCAATCAGCTAGTGATTCTTCTCTTGAGCTGGGATTAGGGCCTGCATTTTATATAGGGAAATCTATTGTGCAACCCTATTACTGCCTATTCTTTAAAACATATATATATATGGGCCGGCATTGTGGCAGAGCAGGTTAGGTCACTGCCTGGCACACTGGCATCCCCTATGAACACTGGTTCAGATCCCACCTGCTCTACTTTTTTTTTTTTTTTTTGACAGGCAGAGTGGACAGTGAGAGAGAGAGACAGAGAGAAAGGTCTTCCTTTTGCCGTTGGTTCACCCTCCAATGGCCGCCGCGGTAGTGCGCTGCGACCTGCGCATCGCGCTGATCCGATGGCAGGAGCCAGGTGCTTCTCCTGGTCTCCCATGGGGTGCAGGGCCCAAGGACTTGGGCCATCCTCCACTACACTCCCTGGCCACGCAGAGAGCTGGCCTGGAAGAGGGGCAACCGGGACAGGATCGGTGCCCCGACCGGGACTAGAACCCGGTGTGCCGGCGCCGCAAGGCGGAGGATTAGCCTAGTGAGCCGCGGCGCCGGCCCCACCTGCTCTACTTTGATCCAGCTCCCTGCTAATGCACCTGAGAAAGCAGCAGAAGATGTCACAAGTGCTTGGGCCCCTGCCACCCACATGGGACATATGGATGAAGCTCCTGGCTCATGGCTTTGGCCTGGCCCAGCCCCTGCCATTGACACCCTCCCTCCCCACTTCTCTCTCTGTAACTCTGACTTTCAAATAAATAAATAAATCTTTTCTTTAAAATAAAATAAAAAAACTATATACAGGGGCCAGCACTGTATCAGAGTGGGTTAAAGCCCCTGCTTGCAGTGCCACCATCCCATATGGGCTCTGGTTTGAGTCCCTGCTGCTACATTTCCAATCCAGCTCCCTGCTAATGCACAAGGGAAAGCAACAGAAGATGGCCCAAGTGTTTGGAGCCCTGCAGCCATGTGGGAGACACAGAGGAAGCTCCTGGCTTCAGCCTAGCCTAGCCTTGGCCATTGTGACCATTTGGGGAGTGAACCAGGCAGATGGAATACCTCTCTGTGTGTTTCCCTCTCTGTCTATAACTGTGACTTTCAAATAAATATTTTTCCAGCTGTTTCCTTTTCATTTTTTAATAAGATTTATTTATTTGAGAGACAGCGTTAAGACAGAGAGGGAAAGATAGAAAGAGAGATCTTCCATTCACTGGTTCACTCCCCAAATGACTGCAATAGCTGGAGCTGGGCTGATCCGAAGCCAGGAGCCAGGAGCTTTTTTCTTTTCTTTTTTTTTTTTTTTTATTTTTGACAGAGAGAGAGAGACAGAAAGTTCTTCCTTTACCGTTGGTTCATCCTCCAATGGCCGCTGCAGCCGGCGCACTGCAGCCGGCGCACCGCGCTGATCCAAAGCCGGGAGCCAGGTGCTTCTCCTGGTCTCCCATGCGGGTGCAGGGCCCAATAACTTGGGCCATCCTCCACTGCTCTCCCGGGCCACAGCAGAGAGCTGGCCTGGAAGAGGGGCAACCGGGACAGAATACGGCTCCCCGACCGGGACTAGAACCCCGTGTGCCGGCGCTGCAGGCGGAGGATTAGCCTATTGAGCCGCGGTGCTAGGACTCGAACCGTGGCATCCATATGGGATGCCATTGCTGCAGGCAGAGGTTTAACCTGCTATGCCACAGTGCCGGCCCCAATAAATCTTGAAGAAAAAAAAAAAAAGAGGAAGGAAGGAAGGAAGAGAGAGAGAGAGAGAAAGAAAAGAAAAAGAGAAAGAAAAGAAAACCATATATACATAGGAATACTAGAATTAAGAATTGTTGGGATCCTGGTATAGTATGTATTTGACTTACTTATCTTATTCAGTTCATCATAAAGAATGAGATTTCATAGATTTAATTTTTTATTCTGCTGTTACACATAAGTTTTTGGTATAGTGGTCACAGTCTCCAGAAATATGTTTGCTTAGAATTCTGAAAACAAAATAATAAGATTACTTTTGTAAAAACTGTCTTTAATTACAAAAAAAAAAAAAAGGAAAAAAAGAAAAAAAGAAACTCATTCTGGGCTTACATGCTTTGACCATGTGCTAAAAATTAAATAAGCAAATATCCACACAGCAAAGTTGGTCAAGGCTGTGGCTTAGAAAGAATGCCAGCCAATGTCATCCACCCTGAATGTTCCTTTCTCTTCTGTTGGCCTGGAAATACTTCAGAAAAGAAGCCATGTGCACATCTTTCATTTTAAAATGTTTTCATTTTTTGTGTCCTTTGTCAGGTTTTAAACTTTTTGAAACAAATTTTGACCATTTGATAACTAATACACTGTTTAATCCACGTTGACTAATTAATCATTGTAACTTTCCAGGTATTGTTTAGGATGAATGTCATTTGGAGAAATCGTCTCTTCTATCTGAAGCTAGGAACAGTGCCACACAGATGCCAAAGTGGTTCCCACCCAACAGCCCCTCTGGGGTCAAGGATTTTAACCGATCCAGCCAAAGTTTTTGAACACAATATGTGGTGAGTTTCCTTTTTAGCTCTGATATTATGTACAAGTATGTTTATTAAATATCACCAGTAGTATTATTTTCATTTAGTACTGAAAAGAGTTTTTAAAGCTGATAATCTAACTTATAGTACAACTAATGCTGACTTAAGTGTTGCCGATTCTTCATTTCTTCGGAAATGGGATTGGAAGAGTGGAACTTCCCAAGTGTTTTTAGCAGCTTTGGGGTTTTTGCAGGCCCTCTCTGCTTATCTCTGATCCTGATTTGCCATTGTATTCCTGGATGCGGGCTTGGGGGAGCTTTTTCTAGGTGGAGCTCTCCTCCCTTCGTTTATGAATACATGTCTGTCAGCAAATGTGTATGCAGTACCTCCTGGTTTCTGAGCACCAGGGAGAACACAGTGGTGTTCATGCTTTCTGGAAATCCACACTGTGTGGGAAGACAAGTATTTATAGGAAGAGTTGATAAGTAGCAATACAAAACAGTAGAGAGGTGGGGGAGACATGTTTGGTGCAGCAGTTAAGATGCCACTTGGGATGCCTGCATTCCATAGTAGAGTGCCTGGTTTGAAGCTCCTCTGCTTCCAATCCAGCTTCTTGCTAACGCACACCCTGAGAGGCTGCAGGTGAGAGCTTAAGTACTTGGGTCCTTGCCCCCACACAGGAAAACCAGATTGAGTTCTGGGTTCTTGGCTTCAGCCTGGCCTAGCGCTGGCCATGACAGATAGTTGAGGAGTGAACCAGTGGATGAAAGGATCTGTCTGTGTCTCTGGCTTTCAAATAATATGAAAATAAATAAATGAAATTTTAAAAGAAAGCAAATTTGCAGGGCCCAGTGCATGTTATAAATTACACATGCCTTGTAAGAAGAACTCAGTAATATAAAATCACTAGGGCATAGGCAAGAACATTTCTTAATGTGGATGAGGCTGAGATAAGTATTGCGTATTCAGCCTCTAGGACCTAGCACAGTGTCTGTTGTTCAGATATTTGTTGAATCTTGATTTGGATAGGTAAGGCTAGAGTGCAGGCTTTCTAGGTGGGTAGAAAGTCATAAAACAGAAATGAGAAAGTTTAAGGTCCGGTTAGGAGACAGCAAGCTAAAGAAACACCTCCCCTAGGAGACTGGTCAAAGTTCAGGTGGGAATGATAAAGGCCAGATATGGGGGTGGGAGCCAGACCGTGCATGGTTCTGAAGTCATGGCTGAAGAGCAGGCATGATAGAGGCATCCGGGAGAAGTGACGTCAGACAGTGTATGCAGTATATGTATTTGGTACCCATACCCTGGAAGATCTAGAGGCAGGAGAGGGCAAGTGTATGAAAGAGATTGGAAAGGAAGAATGAATAGAACTTGACTCTGGAGTTTTGACCTTAAGTGACTGATAGAAATTGGAAAGTCAAGAGGCAAATTATTTTTGATTTTGGGAGAAAGATGGTGAATTTCATTTTAGACATTTTGTGTAGACTTTGAGAGCAGAACGCAGATACTGCTACCTAGAAGGGGGAGAAAAGCAGTCAGGGCTAGAGATGTAAAGTTGGGTGGGATGCCTGCAGGCAAAGTGGCTATCAGAAGAGCCTCTGCAGCTAGATCTCTAAGGCTGGGAAAGTGATTCTTGGCCTTTTTCTGTTTTTATTGCAACAAAATATCAGTTTTAAAAAGAAATACCTCATCTATTACTAATTAGACCTGCACTGGGCAGGAAGGTGGACACCAGCTACATGTGGTTATTGAGCACTTGAAATGTGATTACTTGGAATTCAAATATGTTGGGAGGTTTTTGCAGCCTTAGTACAAAACAAAGTCAAGTATCTCAATAATTTTTACATTGCATTGCATGTTGAATTGAGCAAAACTGTGGATATGTTGAGTTAAAATGTATTAATAAAATTAATTCCATGTCTTTATTTTCAATTCTTTTAATGAGGCTATTAGAAATTTTTTAAGTCATATGCTCATACATGGTTTATATTATACTTTATGGACAGCTGTGGAATTAAACTATTTTGAGTCCGTCACAAATGTAGATGATTATTATAAGCTGTGAGATAAAATGTGCCTTTTGCCAGGCAATTAAATCTCCAAAGAAACTTCCGGTCCTGGACCTACTCCCGATTTACCAATGTTTTTTTCTTTATTAGACCCTACTCATTTAGTTGTTGACATTCTCTTTTTCTGTTTGCTGCAACTGTTCTTCTGCCTGAGATTCTTGCCTACTTTGTCACAGTCTGCCAGGAAAGCAAGGGTGATCTGCTCCAGTGCTTCTCAGACACTGCGAGCTGGCTTTGGGCTGGCTGCATGAGAGTGCCTTGAGGAGTTACTGTTTCACTGGGCATGAGGTATCCTCCAGGGATTTTTAATTAGAAAGAGTTCTTTGGGTAAATCCTGTTGAGCAGCTGGGTCTGGGAACCCTTGATCCAGTTCAATGGTTTTCAGACTCTTCTTCGGTAGCATAACTTTTTTTTCAAATGAAATTTTTACATGGAATCCCGATATTTATTTATTTATTTTTATTAATTAATTTCTTTGGCTTTATTTGAGAGAGAGAGAGAGAAAGAGTGATAGAGTGGCCGGCGCCGTGGCTTAACAGGCTAATCCTACGCCTTGCGGTGCCGCCACACCGGGTTCTAGTCCTGGCTGGGGTGCCGGATTCTATCCCGGTTGCCCCTCTTCCAGGCCAGCTCTCTGCTATGGCCCGGGAAGGCAGTGGAGGATGGCACAAGTCCTTTGGCCCTGCACCCGCATGGGAGACCAGGAGAAGCACCTGGCTCCTGGCTTCGGATCAGCAAGATGAGCCGGCCGCAGTGGCCATTGGGGGGTGAACCGATGGCGAAAAGGAAGACCTTTCTCTCTGTCTCTCTCTCTCACTATCTACTCTGCCTGTCAAAAAAAAAAAAAAAGAGTGATAGAGAGCACCTATCCTCTAGCTCACTTGCCAAATGCTCATAGCAACTGAGAACCCCCAGGAGCTGGAAACTCAATCCAGGTTTCTCAAGTGGGAGGCAGAAACCCAACCACTTGAGCCATCACTGCTGCCTTCCAAAGGTCAGCGTGAACAGGAAGTTGGAATCAGGAGCCAGAGCCTGGGATTGAACTCACACTCAGACATTGTGTGGGATGCTGAGGTCCTAACAAGCATCTCAACTGCTAGGCCAAATGCCACCCCAGAATCCCAATATTTAAAAGGCAAAAGTGAATCTGAACGGAGTGGACGTAGAGCGGCACAGCAACAGTTTCTCATCTTGTCCTATCCCACTCTCTTCGCATATCCTAGCAGTTGTGAAAAACTGATCTAGTCTAGACAGCTGTCCTCCTCCTCAGCATGCCTACCACGGGGGCACTCAGCCTGCAGTGGGATACTGCAGTGAACTCTCTTCCAAGATAGACGCCCGCTGGAGTAACAGACTCATTTCCTCCAAAGGACGAGGAAGGTAGTTGCTTCACATCATCTCCCACATACCTTGTTTTTGTTGGGGTGCCTGGGATTTTTTTTTTTTTTTTTTTTTTGCCTAGAATACTTGTAAGTTAAACTGAAAACTGGTTTGTTCTGTTCGTCTTCAAGTCCAAAGTTCTGTACATGAATTCTCACTTTCTTTAATCTCAGTCCCTTAATACAGTTACTCAATAAGTATTTTCTTTGGCTACCTCCACGATGATATTTGTCATGAGAAGCAGTATGGTCTGGATGCTGAAAGCACAGACTTAATGAGCTAACCTTGGAAAGCTACTTAATCTGTCTGTGGCTCAGCTTTCTCTTATGTAAAACTGGATAATAGTAATATTGACTTCATAGGGTATTGTGAGGATTACATGAGTATGTATGTAGGATATAAGATATTTATGCATGGTGAAAAGCAACATATTGTATAAGAATTGCTATCTTATCATTACCATTTTCTAATGTATGCTTTAGTTATTTACATATCTGTTTTGTCTTCATTATTAGACTGTATGATTCTCCAGTAAAGACTTTAGTTTATGTCTGTTTCATAGCTGTATTTCCTATATAATGGGCATCCCATAAATATCTTTGAATAGGCAAGTTCATATTGAGAAATATAAGCTCTAATTCCTATCTACTAGAAGTTTACAACTAGACTAAAAGTTAATATAGTAGCTAAATGTGAGCTTCAAAATCAAAAAGTCTGAATTTAAATCCTATATTTATCCTTTTACAACTGTGTGAGCTTGAGCAAGTTCCTTCAAGGGTTTCTTGTGAATATTAAAGAAGATGACACAAGTAAGGCTCTCAATAGCAGTAGGTGCTCACTAAAAGGCATCATTCTTATTATCATCATTAGATGGAAGATTGAGATCTATACTCATGAATAAATTAACAATATGGAAGAGTATGCAAGGTTACAATAAGTGGTGAAGGCAGCGAACACCATAGGAATTCAGAATAAGAAGTTCCTGCGATGAGAAGCCGAGGAGGGAACAGCAGGTAGGATTTAGCCTGAGTTTTGAAGAATGAGGAGTATTTGAATAGTGAAGATTGTTTGTCTTAGACAAATGGAAGCATAAACAATGATCTTGATTTAGGAATAAATACAGAAAGTATATTCATTTATTTTTTTCCATTTATTTATTTGGCAGGTAGAATTATAGACAGTGAGTGAGAGAGAGACAGAGAGAAAGGTCTTCCTTCCGTTGGTTCACCCCTCAAATGGCTGCTATGGCCGGCGCTGCGCTGATCTGAAACCAGGAGCCAGGTGCCTCTTCCTGGTCTCCCATGCAGGTGCAGGGGCCCAAGCACCCAGGCCATCCTCCACTGCTTTCCCAGGCCACAGCAGAGAGCTGGACTGGAAGAGGAGCAACCGAGACTAGAACCAGCACCCATATGGGATGCCGGTGCCGCAGGCGGAGGATTAGCCTAGTACATCAAGGCACCGGCCCCTAGAAAGTATGTTCTTAAGTGTATGAAGTAGACCGTCCAACTGGAATAGAGATTTCATATTTTGAAACTGGCGGGGCCAGCGCTGTGGTGTAGTGGGTAAAGCTGACACCTGCAGTGCCAGCATCCCATATGGGCGCTGATTCGAGTCCTGGTTGCTCCACTTCCAATCCAGCTCTCTGTTATGGCCTGGGAAAGCAATAGAAGATGGCTCTAGTCCTTCAGCCCCTGCACCCACGTGGGAGACCCGGAGGAAGCTCCTGGCTCTTGGCTTTGGATCGGCACAGCTCTAGCTGTTGCAACCAATTGGGGAGTGAACCAGCAGATGGAAGGCCTCTCTCTCTCTCTCTCCTCTCTGTGTAACTTTGACTTTCAAATAAATAAATAAATCTTAAAAAAAAAAAAAGGAAAAAAAAAGAAATTGGATAGGTAATGTGACAAGAGAATTATCTAGAATTATAGCACATGGAGTCTTTTATCCCCAGCATTTTTATATGTTGATATTTGCCCATCACTGGCTAGATTCTGTGCAGTACTCAAGTGAGGATTGGGAGGTGATCACTGCTATGAAGGAGTTCTAGATTCACAAGCAAGCTGGAACCTTCTGGATAAAGAAGATAGGATGGGGGCCAGTGCTGTGGTGTAGTAGGTTAAGCCTCCGCCTACAGCACCAGCATGCCATATAGGCACTGGTTCATGTCCTGGCTGCTCCTCTTTTGATCCGACTCTTTCCTTACAGCCTGGGAAAGTGGTGGAAGATGGCCCAAGTGCTTGGGCCCCTACACCCATGTCGGAGACCCAGAAGAAGCTCCTGGCTCCTAGCTTCGGATCGGCTCAGCTCCAGCCGTTGCAGCCATTTGGGGAGTGAACCAGTGGATGGAACTCCTCTCTCTCTCTGTGTCTCTCCCTCCCTCTGTCTATAACTCTTCCTCTCAAATAAATAAATAAATATTTTTTTTTTAAAAAAAGAAGATGGGATGGATCTGAAAAGAGGATTCTCCTTCCAACAAAATGAACAAGAATTTGTAAAAGCAAGTAAAACTATAACAACAGCAACCCCTCAAAAACCATAAGCATGAAAAAGATTGGTGAGCAAGGAAAGAACTACAGCTTCTGTTGTGCCTCAGAATGGCTCCTAACCCAACCTCTGTCCCTCAGAAGCAGTACAGGGAGGGAAGCTCAGCTGCCAAATCGTAAGACTTATTACTAATATGCATTAGGCCGCCCTGGCAGGGGTTGCAAAAGGACCATTAAAAATAAGTGTTCTCAGTGGAGGTCTCAGCAGTTGGGTAAACCAGAGGCTCACCATTGTCCAGGGTTCCAAGCTGAATCGAAAGAACTATCTGAAACGCAAGGGACATGCAAACCCTAGCCTAGGGCTTAACAAATCTCAAAACGAAGACAGACTCAGTGTTTCAACTTTCAGCTCAGGGAAGGCCAAAGTGCAACTTTTCTTCATTTGTCTTTCACCAAGTTTCAGTTGACACAAAGTGCCTCTGTATGCCATGCAAGTGCAACCCAGTGTTATCAGATGCCTGAAGTACACCCTGGTGGAAGCCCTGGCTTCTCGATTTTCCCCTGGATCTGTCTCCAAAAGAGTTGATGAGGATATCACCAAGGCAACTGGTGGCTGGACAGATCTATAGATTATAGAGAAACTGACCTGTCAGGACAGGCTGGCCCAGGTTGAAGTGGTACCTTCTCCCTCTGCCCTGATCGTCAAAGCCCTCAGGGAACCACCACAGATGGAAAGAAACAGAAAAACACTAAGCACATGGGAAATTTCACTTTCAATGTGATTGTTAACATTGCCTGACAGCTGTGTCACGTAGAGCTCCCTGAGCGCTACCCACCCCGTCAAATTGGAGCCGCCCTCACGCCTTCACAGATGACATCGCCAGTGGTGTAGTGGAAGGTCCAGCTAGTTGAGAACAGCAAAGAAGAATATTTCAATAAAGCATCATTTAACAAAACCAAAGAGCAGAGCCAGCCCCACCTAAGGGCCGCCTGCTCCCCAGGGCAGTCTGTCAGTGCCTTCCAGCTCTACTCCAGAGTACTCCAGACTACAGAAACATGGAGAAAGTGTACAATGCCTCTTCTTCAACTGGAGCCTCCAGGGAAGGAAAAAGGTGAAGGGTGGGGTGTCAGGGAGAATTTACCTGCAAAATAACAGAAAAGAAGGAAGGATGGAGAAAGAACAGACTGCATTGTGGACTAATTTGCATTTTCCAACATTTTATGGGAAGACAATCATACTATATGTATTCTCTTTGTGTCTAGCCTCTTTCACTCAAGCATAATTGTTTTGAGACTTATCCATGTCGCTGCATGTATCAGTAGCTTGTTCCCTTTTATTGCTGATAGAAGATTAATAATCAAAATATATGAAAAAGCTCTCAAAATGCAGTAATGAGAAAACAAATAACCCGGTAAAAATGAACAAAGGGTTTTAACAGACACATCACCAAAGAAGATACACAGATGATAAACACACAGAAAGTTGCTCAACATCCTAAATTATTAGAGAAATGCAAATTAAAGTCATAATGAAATACCACTTGACACTTATTAGAATAGCTAAATATTCAAAATACAGAGCAAAAAAATTCAAAATATTTACAAAGATATGGAGGAACTATAAAAGTATTTTCTTTTTTAAGAAAAGGATTTATTTATTTGAAAGGCAAAGGGAGAGAAGGAGGGAAAGAGAGAGATCTTCTATCCGCTGGTTCACACCCTGTTCCAGGCCAAAGCCAAGAGCCACGAGCTTCTTCTCAGTCTTCCACATGGGTGGCAGGGACCCAAGTACTTGGGCCATCCTCTGCTATGTTCCCAGGCACGTTAGCAGGGATCTGGATCAGAAGAGCAGCTGGAACTTGAAGTGGCACTCTGATTTGAGACGCCGGAGTAGCAGGTGGCAGTGTAACTCACTGCGCCACAATACTGGCCCAGAACTAGAACTTTCCCACTGTGCTAGCAAGAATATCAGATCATATAATACTTTGGAATACAGCTTGTCAGTTTCTTACAATATTAAACATATACCTACGATTGATATACACAACAGCCTGAGTGAATTTCAAAATAATTATGAGTGAAAGGAGCTGGGAATAAAGAGTACAGTCTCCTTTATTCACTGTTGTGCCTTCTTTCTTTTTTTCTCCCCATCTCAGGTTTATTTGTATAAACAGTGCGGGAGGACACTACTCCCATGCAGACGGCAGCCCAGGGGTCACACCAGTTATTCTGCCCTTGATTTGACAGGCAAAGCCTGTTACTAAGGAGCCTTCATGGGGGACTGGGCACCTTTGGGAGGAGCCTGAACCAGAACTGGGGCTGCAGGTGCAGCCTGGGCCCGGGGCCTGGCCTTGGGCTTGCCCTTGCCCTTGATTTGAGCTTGAGCCTGGGCCTTGACCTTGATTTGAGGTTCGGTCTTGGCCTTTGCCTTGGTCTTTGGCTGGGACAGCTTAAGACCCCTAACAATGTGGGCACTAGCATGCTTCCCAAGCTTGGGGTGGGGGATGTAATCAAGTCGATCAAGCTTTTGGCTGACACCCCATGGGATTATGGGCTTAACTTCCTTAGTCTTGACAAGAGCCTTGATAGCTTCTGCATGTGTACTCACAGCCTTGGCATTGTTGGCCTGCTTCTTCAGGTCCTTCTTGTTATGCTTCTTGGAAAAATGCATGTTCCGCAGGAACTTGGGGTCCACCCCTTTAAGATATTTGTATCTGTGTGATCAGAGTTTCTTGATGCCATTTCTGTGCCATTTTCAGGACTGGTTGTATGTGGTGTGGTTCTTGGACTTGGCCATGTCTGCACCATACTTGCTGCTGCTGAAGTGCCTGGGACTAGAAAAAGAAGAGCCACGGTTGTGCCCTCTGTAATTTCAGTAACCCATGGTCAACTGCAGTCCAAAAATATTAAATGGAAAATCCAAGAAATAAATAATTCATGAGTTAAATAAGTTTTCTTACAATATATTATTTCAGTTGTTCTATCTCATTGTTAGTTGTTGTTAATCTCTTACTGTGTATAATTTATAAATTAAACCTTACCAGAGGTATGTGAGAAAGGAAGAAACAGTACACCTAGGGTTTAGTACCATGTGTGGTTTTAGGAACCCACTGAAGGTTCTTGGATCATCCCTTCCATGTATAAGGGGAGACTATTGTATGCAGTATAATTTCTTGTGCTGAACTGGAAAATGCAAACTGTAGAGACAGAGGGCAGATCAGTGGTTATTGGTGGGGGTGGACGATGAGTGAAAGGGGGAGAAGTGAGAAGGAGGGACTTCAAGGGGGCAAAAGAACACTTTAGAAGGTGATAGAGGGGCAGGTGTTTGGTCTAGTGGTGAAGATGCTGCTTGGGACACCTGAATCCCATTTCAGCCCACCTCGGTTCAAATCCCAGCTCAGCTCCTCATTCTAGCTTCCTGCTAATAACGCACCTTGGGAGGCAGCAGTGATGGTTCAAGTACTTGGGTCCCTACCATCTACATGAGAGACTTGGAGTGAATTCCAGGCTCCTGGCTTTGGCGTGTCCAGCCTGATATTTGCAGTCATTTCGGGAGTAAACCAGTGTATGAGAGACCTCTGTCTGTCTCTTTGTCTGTCTCTCTGCCTTTCAAATAAATAATAAATAAGTAAATAATCTAAAAATTTTTAAAAAAACTTTGAAAGAAGATGATACATATGGTATATATTTACTTTCTTGACTTAGGGGGTGATTTCACAAGTGTCTAATATAAATATACTAAAATGTATCAAATTGTATACTTTAAATATTTATAATTGGCTGTATGTCAGTTACATCATAATAAGGCTGTTTTTAAAATGTGGTTATATGGGGCATCACTGTGGTCCAACTGGTAAAGCTGACATCCCATGTGGGTGCCGGTTCAAGTTCCAGCTGTTCCACTTCTGATCCAGCTCCCTATTAATGCGCCTGGGAAAGCAGCAGAAGATGGCCCAAGTGCTTGGGCCCCTGCACCCATGTGGGAGACCTAGATGAAACTCCTGGCTCCTGGCTTTAGTCTGGCCCAGCCCTGCTCATTGTGGCTATTTAGGGAGTGAACCAGAAGATGGGAGATTCTCCCTCTCCCTCTCCCTCTCCCTCTCCCTCTCTGTAACTCTGCCTTTCAAATAAATAAATTTTTAAAAATGTATTTATATCCATGCATTCCCAAATAATGTAGCAATTAATAAAAATGAGAGATCTGTGGATGCTGATATCAACACATGGCTAAGATATGTTGTTAAAGAAAAGAGCAGTCATTTTTGTTAAGGCGCTCTTGTACCTGTGCTATATGTAGTCATGTATACATGGCTTTATCTTTATATATAGAGAGAAAATTCTGGAAAGGCCCACATTATCCTGATAGTGGTGTTTGTCTCATGGATGGGAGTAAGGATAAGAGATAGGGTGGAGATGAAACCTTCTATTTTTATACATGCGTTGGTATTGTTTGATTTTTAATTTTAAAAAAGAATGCCCCCCTTTACTCACCCACTCCCACCTTGCTATCTACCTGATAACAAATTCTGTATTCTTTAATTCTGATTACAGCTGCTCAGCAGTTATGAGTTTTACAAAATCTTCATCATTTTCGTGTCCCCAGTTACAGTCAAGTGCCTGCTGGATATAGATTCCCAACGAATGTTTAATAAGGGATGTGGGAGCACCTGTGACCTCCATTCCACTGTGTACATAAGTGGGAAGGCACTGATTTTGTGTTCTATCTTTTGTTAGTATCTCATGCCTATGTGAGAAATGGATTTACTAATAACAATAATCAACTGAAATATTCATTACAGCCAAAAACACAAGTGGGCAGTTAGGAGTCAGAACTTTAAATTAGTATCAATCATAGAAAAGAAGATGTAATTGAAGTCAGTTCAGTTATTAGGTGATCTGCCTGTAACAGCTCTAGTTCATCCATTCTGAGGCTCACATTCATTCACCAATTAACATCTTTGAAATCATGACACTTCTTACAATTGATGACATCTTAAACTGTAATTGCAAGTGTTTCTTTCTTTTTCTTGCTGGTACAGAAAATAATGGCATCTTAGATTTGATGAAATAGGCTAATTATAATTTCAGAGTACTTAATCCTAATTTGTATACTGTTTTGAGAACTATTATTCTTATTTTACTAATACAAAAACCGAGAGACAAAAATTTAAACGATTTTCCACAGACACACATTGAGGTTAACCTATAGAATACTTGTTATGTTGTTAGAAAAGAATGAAAACCTTTTGCTTTGTGGATAAATGGGTAGTGGGGATAGACAGGAAGTTGATCCACAAGGAAGTACCTGTGAGGATATAGGAAAATATTCAACAGTAAAATAAATAGAAATTTCAAAAGTAACATGGAACAGGCATTTGGCAAAATGGTTAAAATGTCTCTTGGGACACCTACATACCATATTGGAATGTCTGGGTTCAAGTCCTGACTCTGCTTCCAGTTCCAGCCTTCTGCTAATGCTCACCCTGGAGGCAGCAGTGGCTCAGATATTTGGCTCCCTACCACTGACATGGGAAACCAGGTTGAGTTCCTAGTTCTTGGCTTTGGCCAGACCAGCTCTAGCTATTGTGGACATTTGGGGAGTGAATCCCAGCAGATGGGAAATTCTCTTCTCTCTCTCTCTCTCTTTGTGTGTGTGTGTGTGTGTGTGAGAGAGAGAGAGAGAGAGAGAGAGAGAGGGAGAGAGAGAGAGAGAGAGAGAATATTAAGTTTACTTTCTCTTATATGTATGATAATAGGTTTTTTAAAAAGATTTATTTATTTATTGGAAAGGCAGAGCTACAGAGAGAAAGGAAAGGCAGAGAAAGATTATCCATCCACTGGTTCAATCCTCAAATGTTCACATTTTGTTTCTCTCTCTTTGACTTTCAAATAAATAAACTAACTATTAGTTAATTTTAAAAATTTAGGGGCCAGTACCGTGAGGTAGCAGGTTAAGCCACTGCCTGCAGTGCTGGCATCCCGTATGGGTGCTAGTTTGAGTCCCTGCTGCTCCGCTTCTGATCCAGCTCCCTGCTAGTGCACCTGGGAAAGCAGCAGAGACTGGCCAAAGTACTTGGGCCCCAACACCCATGCGAGAGACCCAGAAAAAAGCTCCTGGATCCTGGCTCCTCCTGGCTTTGGCTTGACCAGTATAGCCATTAGAGTGGTAAACTAGCACCTATCTCTCTCTGCTATCTGTCTGTCTCTGTCTCTCTCTCTTTAACTCTGCCTTTCAAATAAAAAAAATTTTTTTAATCAGTAAAGTGCTTTTCTGATCATAGATTCAAGTCCTGGCTTTGCTTTCAGCTTCAGTTTCCTGCCACCCACATGGGAGACCTGGATTGAGTTCCTAGCTCCCAGCTTTGGCTTGGCCTAGTCTCAGACCAGGCAAGCTTTGGGAGTGAATCAGCCCATTGCAGTGTTTTAGTGTTTTGCAGTATTTCTCTCTCCCTCCCTCTCCCTCTCCCTCTCCCTCTCCCTCTCCCTCTCCCTCTCCCTCTCCCTCTCCCTCTCCCTCTCCCTCTCCTTCCCTCCCTCCACCTCTGCCTCTCTCTCTGTAACTCTTGCCTTTCAAATAAATAAATAAACAAATCTTAAAAAAATCTATTATCGGCCAGCGCTGCGGCTCACTAGGCTAATCCTCCGCCTTGCGGCGCCGGCACACCAGGTTCTGGTCCTGGTCGGGGGGCCAGATTCTGTCCTGGTTGCTCCTCTTTCAGGCCAGCTCTTCACTATGGCCCAGGAAGACAGTGGAGGATGGCCCAAGTCCTTGGGCCCTGCACCCCCGTGGGAGACCAGGAGAAGCACCAGGCTCCTGGCTTCGGATCAGTGCTGTGCGCCGGCCGCATCGCGCCAGCCTCAGTGGCCACTGGGGGATGAACCAATGGAAAAAGGAAGACCTTTCTCTCTGTTTCTCTCTCACTGTCCACTCTGCCTGTCAAAAAAAAAAAAAAATAATAATCTATTATCACACACATATAAGAGAGAAATAGGAAGTAAAGAAACTCAGGACCATACTCAGTACTAGTACATGTAAATTACAGTTTGGTTATCTCTTGTTTACTTTTTTGTCTCATCTGTTCTTTCTGCTGTTCCTTTCTTCTTGCTTTTTTCTTTTTGAATACACAATACTTTTTTGTCTTCTATTTTATTTCTTTTCCTAGATTTTTAGCCATGTAACTTTGCATGATTATTTTAGGGGTTATTCTGTGACAATTAAACATTTTGGTCTCAGGACTTCTTTACACTGTTAGATTGCTAAGGACCCCAAAGAACTTACTTAGGTGGATTATATCTGTTGATATTTTCCATACTAAAAGTTAAAACTGAGACATTACATTTATTAATTCATTTCTGGATAATAATAAGTTCATTATGTGTTAATATACATGATATATTTTAATGAGAACACACATATGTTCCCCCAAATGTAGCACAAATAATAGCATTATATTAAATGTTTGCAAATCTCTTTAATGCCTGGCTTAATGGAGGAAACTGGTTTGTCATATCTGATTCTGCATTCAATTTTTATACATCATTTAGTTTTAATTATATATAAAGAAAATTTGGCCTCACACAGATATGTCCTTGTAAGTTTTTAATAGCCTTTTCAGATAACTGTGGATATTTTTCTTGATATTGCACTAAACCTCAATAGTAGTAATATTGTATTGCAATATGAAACTATATGAATGAATTTTCCGTATTCTATTATAATCCATTGATATACCTTGCACTTTGGAAGGATCCTTTATCCTTTATGTATCATTTTATAATATCATGCATCGATAATTTGGAAAACATTGATTCCCTATTTAATATAGATCTTCCAAATGTTGACACATTTCATTATACAATATTTTAAAATCACCAATTTTCATATTTTTAGGGCGGCGCCGTGGCTTAATAGGCTAATCCTCCACCTTGCGGCACCAGCACACCGGGTTCTAGTCCCGGTTGGAGCGCCGGATTCTATCCCGGTTGTCCCTCTTCCAGGTCAGCTCTCTGCTATGGCCCAGGAAGGCAGTGGAGGATGGCCCAAGTGCTTGGGCCCTGCACCCGCATGGGAGACCAGGAGAAGCACCTGGCTCCTGGCTTCGGATCAGCACGATGCGCCGGCCGCAGCGGCCATTGGAGGGTGAACCAGCGGCAAAAAGGAAGACCTTTCTCTCTGTTTCTCTCTCACTATCCACTCTGCCTGTCAAAAAAATAAAAAAAATAAAAAATAAAAATAAAAAATTATAAAATCACCAATTTTCATATTTTTAAAATTTACTTATTTTATTTATTTGAAAGGCAAACAGACAAGAGAGAAATTTCTCATCCACTGATTCATTCCCCAAATGCCCTTTACAGACCAGGCTTGGCCAGGCCAAAGCCAGGAGACAGGAGCTCAAACTAAGTCTCCTACATAGGTGGTAGTGACCCAAGTACTGGCACCATTACCTGCTGCCTCCCATGGTGCTCCAGAGAGCAGAGCTGTTCCTTGAACCCAAGCATTCCAATATAGGATGTGGGTATGTCTCAAAAGTCCAGATGCCTGCCCCCCAAAATCACATTTATTAATATTAACACTAGCCTCATCAGGAAAATCTGTAAGTATTAAGAAACTATCATACTCATGGTTGTAGACACAAGGTTTCAAAACTCCCATTTTTTGCTTAAAAGCACAGAATTTATCTGAAGCAACAATTACTGTCAATTGTTTTTCTTGAAGTAACAGAATAACTATAGTTTTGTCTATAATTGCCCTTCCAAGTGAAAATAGCATTCCATGAAGAAAGGCAGCTGGTTTCAGCTCACCATTTCTAACACAGGAAAAGTGACTCCTTCTGTTCACAAGTCATATAGTACAAGTGTGTTTCCCATCACACTTGGATATGCCACAGAAGTGCATTATACATGCTTTCCATTGTATCACATAGAATATTAAAAAGATGTGTACCCAAGGTTTAGTATTTTATAAAATTAATAGTTGTTACTGCTTCAACCACTGAAATTGAAAAACAATTTTTTTTTTTGTAAACAAAAACTGGTATATTCTTTATCACTCCCTGGGTCATGGTAGAGAATACAAGGACTGTCTAAGGCCATACCACCCTGAATGCGCCCGATCTCGTCTGATCTCAGAAGCTAAGCAGGGTCGGGCCTGGTTAGTACTTGGATGGGAGAATACAGGACTGCTAATCCACTGCCTTGTGTGTGTATGCTATGCTAACGCAGTTGCAGTTTTACCCATCATTGTTTTTATGTCATCAATGCAAATATCAACAAAATGAAAGAGACAAAACCCATTATTGTTATGAGACCACACTTTCTTTGAGAACCACTGCTCTGGAAATTACAATATGCTTACTCAGGTTAATATAATCTACTTGGAATTACATTGTACCACTTAACATACACTTTAAAAACTTCACTTGTGATTCCGCTTGTCATCTCTCCAGCATCTCTATTCTACCCTATATATCTGAGTCTCTAGTACCCTTTTCCTTTTTTTTTTTTTTTTTTTTTTAAGATTCACTTATTTATCCAAGAGGCAGAGTTACAGAGAGAAGGAGAAACAGAGAGAGGTCTTCCATCCACTGGTTCACTCCCCAAATGTCTGTAACGGCCAATCCAAAACCAGGAGCCTCTTCTGGGTCTCCCACGTGGATGCAGGGGCCCAAGCACTTAGGCCTTCTCCGACTGCCTTCCCAGGCCATCAGCAGGGAGCTGGATTGGAAGTGGAGCAGCTGGAACTTGAACCTGGGCCCATATGGGATACCACAGGCAGAGGCTTAACTTATGCCACAGTGCCAGCCCTGTACCCTTTTCCTTTAACCTATGGAGCTTTAACTTTTCTTGTAATGCAGGCTCTGCTGTGAGAAATTATCTCAAATTGTATTTACTTGAAAATGTCTTTATTTTAAAATGCTGAAGTCTTTTCACTGCTTATAGAATCCTAAGTTGGCAGATTTTCCTCTAGCACTTTCAGGATACCATTGCTTTGTTTGTAGCTCTCCAGTGATTTGGTATCACTATGGTTTGCATATCTTTTTTTTCCATATATAATATCTACTTTTAGCACTTCTCCATCTTTGTTTTTTATCAATTTTTTCTTATGTTGCCTAAGATTTACTGTGCTTCCTGGATCTGTTGGTTGCTTCTTTTTTTTAATCAACTTCAGAAAATTTTTAGCCTTCATTTCCTCAGTATTTTTTTATTTGCCCCTTCTTTTTCTCTCCTCTGTTTATTCCTGGGATTTCAATTTATATTTGTTAGGCCAATTGGTACTATCCCACATGCTACTGAGACTAATCCTCTTTTTCAGTATTTTTTCTCTCTGCTCTTTAGTTTGAATAATTTCATTTATTTTTTTTTTGAAGATTTTTATTTAACGAATACAAATTTCTTAAGTACAGCTTTTAGGGTTATACTGTTTCTTCCTCCCATTCCTGCCCTTCCACCCCCACTCCCATCCCACCTCCTACTCCCTTTCCCATTCCATTTTCCATTAAGATTCATTTTTAATTGACTTTATACACAAAAGACCAACTCTATACTAAGTAGAAATTTCAACTATTTGCACCCACACAGACACACAAAGTATAAAGTACAGTTCGAAGACAAGTTTCACTGTTAATTCTCATAGTACAACACATTAAGGACAGAGATCTAACATGGGGAGCAAATGCACAGTGACTCTTGTGGTTGATTTAACAACTGACACTCTTATTTATGATGTCAGTGATCACCCTAGGCTCTTGACGTGAGCTGTTTTGAGTCCACAAACTCCATTGGTTTTTGGACAGGGCCGTATGCAAAGTGGAAGTTCTCCTCCCTTCAGAGAAAAGTACATCCTTCTTTGATGGTCCCTTCTTTCCAGTAGGGTCTCACTCACAAAGACAGTTCATACAGAACCATTTTTGCCACTATGTCTTGGCTTTCCATGCCTGAAATGCTCTCATGGTATTTTCAGTCAGATATGAATGCCGTAGGGGCTGATTCTGAGGTCAGAGTGCTGTTTAGGGCATTTGTCATTCTATGAGTCTGCTGTGTGGACTGCTTCCCATGTTGGAACTTTCTCTCCTTTGTAATTCTATCCATTGTTATTACCAGGCACTTGGTCTTATTTATGTGACTTATGGTCCTATCTATATGATCAATTCCATACTTAATATGATCATTTTATCACATAAGATGGGATTAGTGCCACCCAGCTAAATGGGGTTTGGAGTCCCATGGCAAGTTTTTAGCTTCACCCTTAGGGATAAGGCTGTGGGAATGTGTACAGCTTATTTTTAACTGGGATCTATTTTCAATTGATTTAATACATATATGAGTAATTCTATGTTAAGTAAGGAGTTTAGCCAATGGTATTAAGTAGAGAAAAAAAGCATAAAGATAAATAAATAAAATGAAATAATAAACTGTTCCTCGAGAGTCAAGACAAAGGCTGTTCAAGTAATTGCTTCTCATAGTGTCAGTTTCACTTCTACAGGTTTCCTTTTAGGTGCTCTGTTAGTTGTCACAGATCAGAGAGAACATATGGTATTTGTCTCTTTGGTGCTTATTTCATTAAGTGTGATATTGTCTAGATTCATCCATTTAGCTGTAAATGAACGGATTTCATTTTTTTTTAAACAGCTGTCTAGTATTCCATAGAGTACATATCCCATAGTTTCTTTATCCAGTCTTCTGTTGGTGGGCATTTAGGTTGATTCCATGTCTTACCTATTGTGAATTGAGCTGCAATAAACATGGAGGTGCAGATGACTCTTTTATTTGCTGATTTCATTTCCTTTGGGTAAATTCCAGGGAGTGGGATGGCTGGGTCATATGGTAGATTCAGATTTCTGAGGTATTTCCAACTGTCTTCCATAGTGGCTTTACCAGTTTGCATTCCCACCAACAGTAGATTAGGGTACTTTTTAACCACATCCTTGCCAGCATCTGTTGTTTATTGATTTCTGTATGAAAGTCATTCTAACTGGGATGAGGTGAAACCTCATTATGGTTTTGATTTGCAGTTCCCTGATGGTTAGTGATCGTGAGCATTTTTTCATGTGTCTGTAGGCCATTTGGATTTCCTTTTTTGAGAAATGTCTACTTAAGTCCTTTGTCCACTTCTTCTTCTTCCTTTTTTTTTTTTTTTTTTTGGACAGGCAGTTAGACAGTGAGACAGAGACACAGAGAGAAAGTTCTTCCTTCCATTGGTTCACCCCCAAAATGGCTGCTACAGCTGGAGCTACACCGATCCAAAGCCAGGAGCCAGGTGCTTCCTCCTGGTTTCCCGCATGGATGCAGGTGCCCAAGCACCACTGCCTTCCCGAGCCACAACAGAGAGCTGGACTGGAAGAAAGAGCAGCCAGGACTAGAACCTGGCGCCCATATGGGATGCCAGCCCTGCAGGCAGAGGATTAGCCAAGTGAGCCATGGCACCGGCCCCTGTCCACTTCTTGACTTTGCTTTGCTATTGTTAATTTTTTTATCACTTTATAAATTCTGGTTATTAATCTTTTATCAGTTGCATGGTTTGCAAATAATTTCTCCCATTCTGTTGGTTGCCTCTTTACTTTCTTGACTGTTTCTTTTTTCTTTTGCTGTACGAAGCTTCTCAATTTGATGTAATCCCACTTGTTAATCTCAGTTTTTATTGCTTGTGCCTCTGGGGTCTTTTCCAGAAACTCTGAGAATTTCCTCAATTCTGTCATGTAATTTGATGGCATTTGGTAGTAGATTTAAGTATTTAATCCATTTTGAATGGATTTTTGTGTAAGGTGTAAGGTAGGGGTCTTGCTTCATAGTTCTGCATGTGGAAATCCTGTTTTCCTAGCATCATTTGTTGAAGAGACTGTCCTTGCTCCAGGGAATGGTTTTATCTCCTTGGTCAAATATAAGTTGGTTGGATTGATTTCTGGCATTTCTATTCTGTTCCATTGGTCTATCCATCTGTTTTTGTACCAGTACCAGAATGTTTTGATTATAACTGCCTTGTAATATTTCTTGAAATCTGGTATTGTGATGCCTCTAGCTATGTTTTTGTTATATAAGATTGCTTTAGCTATCTGAGGCCTTTGTGTTTCCAAATGAATTTCAGCATAATTTTTTCTAGATCTGAGAAGAACGTCTTTGGTATTTTGATTGGTGTGGCATTGAATCTGTAAATTATTTTTGGAAGAATGGACATTTTGATGATATTGATTCTTCCGACCCATGAACATGGAATTTTTTTTCCATTTTTTTATGTCTTCTTCTATTTCTTTCTTTAGAGTTTTATAATTCTCATCATAGATATCTTTGACCTCTTTGGTTAAATTTATTCCAAGGTATTTTTTTTGTAGATACTGTGAATGGGATTGATCTTAGAAGTTCTTTCTCAGCCATGGCATTGTCTGTGTATACAAAAGCTATTGTTTTTGGTGTGTTGATTTTATATCCTGCTATTTTACCAAACACTTTATGAGTTCCAGTAGTCTCCTAGTGAAGTCTTTTGCTTCCCCTATATATATAATCATATCATCTGCAAATAAGGATTGACTTCATCCTTACTGATCTGAATCCCTTTGATTTATTTTACTTGCCTGATGGCTCTGGCTTAAACTTTCAGTACTATTTTGAATACCAATGGAGAGAGTGGGCATCCTTGACTGGTTTCAGACCTAGTGGGAATGCTTCCAATTTTTCCCCATTCAATAGGATGCTGGCCGTGAGTTTGTCATAAATTGCCTTAATTATGTTGAGGAATGTTCCTTCTAGACTACATGTGCTTAGAGTTTTCATCATGAAACATTTTATCAAATGTTTTCTCTGCATTCATTGTGATAATCATATGATTTTGTTCTTCGATTTGTTAACGTGATGTATCACATTGATGGATTTCCAAATGTTGAACCATCCCTGCATACCAGGGATAAATCCCACTTGGTCTGGGTGAATGATCTTCCTGATGTGTTGTTGAATTTGATTGGCCAGGATTTTGTTGCGGATTTTTGCATCTGTGTTCATCAGGGAATTCGGTCTATAGTTTTCTTTCTCTGTTGCATCTTTTCCAGATTTAGGGATTAAGGTGATGCTGGCTTCATAGAAGGAATTTGGGAGGATTCCCTCCCTTTCAATTATTTTAAATAGCTTGAGAAGAATTGGAGTTAGTTCTTCTTAAATGTTTGGTAGAATTCAGCAGTGAAGCCATCTAGTCCTGGGCTTTTCATTGTTGGGTGGGCCTTTATTACTCATTCAATTTCTGACTTGGTTATGGGTCTGTTTAGGTTTTCTGTGTCTTCCTGGCTCAGGTTAGGTAGGTTGTATGTGTCCAGGAATCTATCCATTTCTTCTAGGTTTCCCAGTTTGTTGGCAAACAGCTCTTTGTAGTAATTTCTGATGATTCTTTTTATTTCTTTGGTGTCTGTTGTTACATTTCTTTTTTCATCTCTAATTGTATTGATTTGGGTCTTCTCTCTCCTTTTTTTTTTTTTTTTTTTTTTTTTTTTTTTTTGGTTAGTTGGGCCAATGATGTGTCAGTTTTGTTTATTTTTTCAAAAATCCAGCTCTTTGTTTTACTGATATTTTGTATTTTTTGTTTCAATTTTGTTGATTTCTTCTCTAATTTTAATTATTTCTTTCCTTCTACTAGTTTTGGATTTAGTTTGCTGTTTGTTTTGGTTTTTTTTTTCCCCCTAGGTCCTTGAGGTACATAAATAGTTCATTTATTTGGTGCCTTTCCAGTTTCTTGATGCAGGTACCAATTGCTATAAACTTTGCTCTTAACACTGCTTTTGCTGTATCTCACAAATTTTGGTATCTTGTATTGTCATCTTTGTTTGTTTCCAGAAATTTTTTTATTTCTTTTTTGATTTCTTCTGTGATCCACTGTTCATTCAGTAGCATGTTGTTCGTTCTCCATGTGTTTATATATGATGTAGGTATTCTTGAGTTGTTGATTTCCAGCTACATTGCATTGTGATCTGAGAAGATGCATGGTATGACTTTGATTTTTTTGAATTTGCTGAGACTTGCTTTATGGCCTACCATGTGGTCAATCCTAGAGAAAGTTCCATGCACAGAGAGAAATATTTGTACTCTTTAGCTGTAGGGTGGAAGGTTCTGTAGATATCTGCTAGGTCTATTCGGTCTATGGTTTTGATTAACTCTTATTTCCTTACTGATTTTCTGTTTCATTGATCTGAACATTGCTGAGGAGTGGGGTATTGAAGTCCCCCATCACTATTGTATTTGGATCTATATCTCCCTTTAAATCCTTAACATTTCTTTTAAGTAGTCAGGTGCCCTGTGTTTGGTTGCATATGCATTTATAATGGTCACATCTTCCTGTTGAATTGATCCTTTGAACATTATATAGTACCATTCTTTGTCTCTCTTGATGGTTTTTATGTTAAAGTCTATTTTGTCTGATATTAGGATGGTCAAACCAGCTCTTTTTTGGTTTCTGTTGGCATGGATTATCTTTTTCCATCCTTTCATTTTCAGTCTGTGCATCTTTGTTGGTAAGATGTTTTTCTTGTAGGCAGCAAATAGATGGGTTTTCTTTTTTAATCCATTCAGCCAGTCTGTGTCTTTTAACTGGGTAGTTGAGACCATTTATGTTCAATGTTACTATTGTTAAGTACCGACTTTGCCCTGTCATGTTTCTGTAAATAGTTCTGTTTACGTACTTTGGATTTCATTTGTTCTTTTGCTTGGTAATTATCTACTTTTCCAGTGATGTTCCTGTTTCTGTGTTTGTGTGTAGCACATGTTTGAGCATGTTGCCTAGAGCTTGGTGTGTTCTTGCAAATTCTTTCAATTTCTGTTTGCTGTGGAAGATCCTTGTTTCTCCTTCATTCATAAATGAGAGCTTTACAGGGTACAGTAATCTGGGTTGACAGTTTTTTTCTCTTGGAACTTAGAGTATGTCTTGCCATTCTCTCCTTCCCTTTATGGTTTGTGATGAGAAGTCTGGGGTGAGTTTAGTTGGGTTTCTACTGAATGTGATTTGGTGTTTCTCTTGGGCACATTTTAGGATCTTTTCTTTATGTGTTACTGAGAAGAGCTTTGCCACTATGTGTCTAGGTGAGTATCTTTTCTGGTTGTGTCTATTGGGAGTTCTGTGTACTTCCTGAACTTGGATGTCCCTTTCTTTCTCCAGAAGGGAAAAGTTCTCTGCTATTATTTCATTAAGAAAGCCTTCTGATCCTTTCTCTGTTTCAATGCCTTCTGGGATTCCTAGGATCCATATGTTGCATCATTTGATAGAATCTTGGAGATCTCCAGCTGTGTTCTTCAATTTCCTGATTTCTTTTTCTTGTGTTTGGTCTGTGTTATTTCCAGAAATTTGTCTTCTAGTTCGGATATTCATTCTTCTGTCTCATTTATTCTGTTTTTGAGATTCTCCACTGTATTTTTTATTTGCTCTATTGAATTCTTCATATCTAGAATTTTTTTATAGAAAACTTTTATTTAATAAATATAAATTTCGAAAGTACAACTTTTGGATTATAGTGATTCTTCCCCCCATAACCATATCTAGAATTTTATTTTGATTTCTCTTCACTATCTCAATTTCTTGGGAACACTTTTCATTTAGGTCATGAATGTGTTTCTGATTGCTTCTAAGTAATCTGACGATTAATTTTCTGAATACTGATTCTGGCATATCTTTAATCCCTTCTTCTTCTGCTTCTATTATTGAAGAGCTGATGTTATGTTCCATTCTGGGGCTAATACTATCTTCCTTAGTCTTATTAATAATTTTCTCTTTGTTTTTCAGCATTTCTGATTCCTTTTATCTTTAATATGTGTCTTGGTGCTAATGGTGAGATTTCCCTTTGCTGTGAGCTGCTGTGTGTTTGTGCATTGCCAGTGGAAATATGTAGTCCCACCTCTGTCAGTCCTGCTCGCTTCCGGATGGTGATAGGGCCAGAAAAGAGAGCTCTGGTACACTAAGCCCCACCTACTTGGGCCGGGCTCTGGTGTATGAAACAAGCTAAGGATTTCAATGTTTAGAACTTTTCCCTGTTGTACAGTTCGTGTAGTGGTGGTGGGAAATTACTCTGAAATCTTGCAATCCTTGTTTCCGGGTGGGGCGTGTGTGGTGAAGTAGCCCCACAATTAATGGGCATGTGCACAGAAGGCAAATACAGTAGCACTGTGTTTACATTTAGAGATGTAAACAGACAATATGGCTTCTCCCAACTGGCTATAGGTCCGGTTAGGTAGAGGGGGAGACATGGATGGGCAGGGGTATATCCAAGTTCTCCGTCTTTTCCCCTATTCTTCCCTCTTCGAATTTCAAACAGTTTGCCCGGCTCTCCTGCTGGCTGCTAACCTCAGCTCCATGGACTCACAACCTTGTGTCTCACCTGGTCCACCCAGGGAGGGGCAGGGTATGGCGTCAGTCACCCTATTTGGCTTCTCCACTGCACCTCTGCTGTGTCAGTGACTCTTTGCTTCTTTTGTGTGGTCCTACTCAGTCTGCTGGACTCCCAGGTTTCTCCACTTGAAACTCTCGCGGCTCTATCGCCAGCCTGTATCTCCATTCCTTATTAACTGTTTTCCCCCCAAGACTCAGAACGTCTTGTTGCTGTACCGCCATCTTGGCTCCTCTCCTTGAATAATTTCTAAATCTGTCTTTCCATTTACTAACTCTTCTACAGTGTCTATCAGCTGTCAGGCCTACTCAATAAACTTTGTATTTCAGATATTATATATAGATTGTGTAGAATTTCCTGTTTTAAAATATAGTTTCCATTTCTTTGCTGAGATTTCCTCTATATATTCATTCATTTTACCCATCTTTTCCTTTAAATCTTTGAACACTTTAAAAATTGTTTGTTTGTTTATTTGAGGGGGAATGAGAGCACTCCCATCTGCTAGTTCACTCTCCAAATGGCCTGGGCTGGATTGGGCCAAAGCCAGAAACTCCAGATCTCCTACATGGGTGGGAGGAACCCTGCCATCTACTTGAGTCATCATTGCAGCTTCTTGTGGTCTGCATTAGCAGGGAAACTGAGTCAGAAACTGGAAAGTGGCTGTTGAAGCCAGACACTTTGATATGGGATGCAGGCATCTTAATCACTAGGCCAAACAGCCATACCTAAACATATTTTTTTAAAGATTTTATTTATTTATTTGAGAGGTAGAGTTATAGACAGTGAGAGGGAGAGACAGAGAGAAAGGTCTTCCTTCTGTTGGTTCACTCCCCAAATGGCCACAATGGCCAGAGCTGCACGGATCTGAAGCCAGGAGCCAGGAGCTTCTTCCAGGTCTCCCATGCGGGTACAGGGGCCAAGGACTTGGGCCATCTTCCACTTGGGCCACTGCCATCTTCAGGCCACAGCAGAGAGCTGGATCAGGAGCGGAGTAGCTGGGACTAGAACCGGTGCCCATAGGGATGCCAGCACCAAAGGCAGAAGATTAACCCACTGCACCATGGCGCCAGCCCCCTGAACGTATTTTTTTAAAGCTGTTTTAAAGACCTTGTATATATTTTTAAAGATTTATTTATTTGAAAGTCAGAGTTACACAGAGAGAGGAGAGGCAGAGAGAGAGAGAGAGAGAGAGAGAGAGAGAGAGAGAGAGAGGGAGGTCTTCCATCCGATGGTTCACTCCCCAATTGACCACAAGGGCCAGAGCTGTGTCGATCAGGAGCCAGGAGCCCCTTCCAGGTCTCCTACGCAGGTGCAGGGGCTCAAGGACTTGTGCCATCTTCTACTGCTTTCCCAGGCCATAGCAGAGAGCTGGATTGGAAGTGGAGCAGCCAGGTCTTGAACCAGCGCTCATATGTGATGCCGGCACTTCAGGCCAGGGCGTTAACCTGCTGTGCCACAGAGCTGGCCCCAAGACCTTGTATATTAATTCACAAATATTTTCTCAAAGCCTATACTTACTGACTGTTTTTCCTCTCAATTCATGTGTCCAGGAGTTTTTGATTATATCTTGGATATCTTGGATGAATCTTGTGTGGAGTCTAGATTATGCTGTGTTCCTCTAAAGTCGTTGAAGTTTTTCTGGCAAGTTCTTACATTACAGCCATATCTTGCTTGGGTCGTGTTTGATTTTAGGTGTTGCTAGGGTGGGTCTGTTTTGATTTGTCCTGAGTCTAGAGTGGTTCTTATTCCAATGGCATGGCATTTCTAGGGTCTGAATGCCCAACGTGTTCAGAGAGATTGCTCCATTCTGACTTAACCAGAGCTGCAATGTCTCTAGGCACTGCACTATCACCATTCAATTGCATTTCTTTTTTTTTTTTTTTTCATTCAATTCCCTTTCCTGCACCCCCATCTCTAGAATTCTCTCTCTCTACTAGGTCCTGTAAAATCTTGCCCTGTGGACCACCAGCAGCACTAAAAACCCAAGGTGGGGGGTCAATACTGTGGTACAGTAGACTAATCCTCTGCCTGCAGTGCCGGCAGACCATATGGGCACTAATTTGAGTCCCAGCTGCTCCTCTTCTCATCCAGCTCTCTGCTATGGCCTGGGAAAGCAATAGAAGATGGCCCAAGTGCTTGGGACCCTGCACCCGCATGGGAGACCTGGAAGAAGCTCCTGGCTCCTGGCTTTGGATTGGCCCAGTTCTGGCCATTGTAGCCATTCGGGGAGTGAACCAGTGGATGGAAGACCTTTCACTCTGTCTCTCCCTCTCACTGTCTATAGCTCTACCTCTCAAATAAATAAATAAAATATTTAAAAATAAAAGGAGAAGGGGCCAGCTCTATGGTGCAGCAGATTAAAGCCTTGGCCTGAAGCTCTGGCATCCCATATGGGCACCAGTTCGAGTCCCAGCTGCTCAGCTTCTGATCCAGCTCCCTACTAATGTGCCTGAGAAAGCAGCAAAGAATAGTCCAAGTTCTTGGGCCCCTGCACCCGCGTGGGAGACCTGGAAGAAGCCCCTGGTTCCTGGCTTCAGATCTGCTCATCTCCAGCCATTTTGGCCATTTGGGGAATGAACCAGCAGATAAAAGACCTCTCTCTCTCTCTCTCCCTCTCCCTCCATCCCTCCATCCCTCCATTCCTCCATCCTTCCATCCTTCCATCCTTCCATCCCTCCCTGTCTCCCTCTCTCTCTCTCTTTTTACCTCTTTCTGTAATTCTGTCTTTCATATAAATAAAATAAATCTTAAAAAAAAAAAAAACCACGCAGAAGTTCTCTGGCAGACTTCAGGAACTCACCCCTCTGTCCAGCTCTCTCTTGTACAAACCCTCAGCACCTCAGTGACTCTGAACTCTGGTCTCTGCCTCCTGCACTCATGAAACTGCCAGCCACTGCGACAGCCACTCTCTGCCTGGGTTCTGGCTCCCTGCACCACAGTCTTGAACGTGTCCCAGAGACAAGGAAATATGGGGACTGCGCTTCTGCATTTCTCTTCTCAGGGTCACTGTCCTGCACTCTCTGTAGCATAGTCCAGTGCCTGAAAACAGCTGCCTCATACATTTTACCCAGTTTTATAGCAGTGTCTGGCAGGAGAGTAAGTCCTTTAGCAGGTCCTTTGGAATGGTTAAAATCACAAATCCTGAGAGCAGTTCTAAGTCATAATTATGGTGAAGATTTTATAGCTATATAGAATAATGTTTATGTGTAAAGTATGTAAGAAATATGACTTTGTTATAGAATGAAGCATTATTGAAATAGTTTTTGTTTGAAACTGACAAACTGTTTTATCCTTTAACCTAAGAGTAAATATTTGATATTTTCATTCCTTGGTCAGCTAGTTAATTTTGTCTTTAAATTGTGTTCCACAGTCAGACTTTTATATACACAGTAAATGACAAAGACAGGGAAGCAGTCTATCCATGTAGTTTGTACTGGGTGCTTTGGTCTATATGTGACTATTAAAAATTGTAACAGGAAGCAGCATCACAGTCAACAGAATCATGTATAGATAGGATCCTCAAAAACATTAATCCCAAGCTAAACAATTGGTGTGTGTATTTTAACTTTTCAAACCTAATCAAATGTTCAATTATTTGGACTAATATTGCCATCAACTCCAAGCTAAAACAAGGAATCATCATTCAATTGTACTACAGCTATAGAAATAGTAGGATATGGGGAGCCAGTGTTGTGGCAAATTGGATTAAGCTACCTCCTGCGATGAGGGCTTCTCATATGAGTACCTGTTCAAGTCCTGGCTGCTCCTCTTCCCATCTAGCTCCCTGCTAATGCACCTGGAAAGGCAGAAGAAGATGACTGTAGTGCTTGGGCCCCTGCCACCCATGTGGTAGACCTGGATGGAATTCTGGGCTCCTGACTTTGGCCTGGCCCAGCCTGACCATTGTGGCCATCTGGGAGAGTGAACCAGTGGATGGAATATCTCTCTTTCTCTGTGTCTCTCTCCTCCTCTCTGTAACTCTGGCTTTCAAATAAACAAATAAATACATTTTTAAAAGAAATAATATATGTACAATATATATTATAATATTATAAAATATTATGAACTGAGACCAGAGGACTGAGAGTGACTACAAAATTATGACTTTCTACTGTGAAAATTTGACTTTTTCAAAAGGCCTACATTTTATTTTTGAGGTTTTTTTCCTCAAATTTAAATTCTCATGAAAAGTTTTCAGTATTTTTTTTATTCATTTGAAAGTCAGAGTTACAGAGAGAGAGAGGGAGAGACAGAGAGATCTTTCATCTGCTGGTTCACTCCCCAGATAGCCCCATGGCTGGAGCTGGACCACTCTGAAGCCAGAAGCCAGGAGCTTCTTCCAGGTATCCCACACGGGTGCAGCGGTTTTGGTGTATGTGAGTCAGGTTCTTCTAAAATAAAGAACTGCTATAAAGCAGCAGGTATGGAGGAAGTCCCCATAAATACAGTAGAAACATTTTATAGGTTTCTGTAGGGATTCTGTAACCATGCAGTGGGAAAATCTGTTCTGCAGGAGCTTAGGGTATAATATTCACTTAGCAGTTAAGAAAATGAAGCAACATAAAGAAGAGTACCAGAAGTTAGAGCAATTTAAGAAATAGCTAAATCTATGAAATACTTAAGAAATAGCAAATTAAAGCCAACAGTTTAAGACAAATGCTTAAAGCTGCAGATCACATATACTGTTATTATCTTACACTTAGTTCTTTACAAGGAAATGAGTAGTTCTGTTTTCTTTCCTACATGTTGTAGGTCTTCCCCCGACTTAGGAATACTATTTTTTCAATAAATGACTTACTGCCCTTAATGTCATAATTGTCATATAATGGTTTTTAAAAATATATTTACATATACAAAATATAGAGTTACTAGCTTAAATTTTTATGTCATTGTTTGTATAAAACAAGGTAAACAAAAATGTATCTAATCTCATTCATTACAGCAGGTGACAAAGCTACAAAAGGATTATTCGGGTTATACATGAGTAGATTTTATTTAGGTATTGATGGCTAAAATTTCATCTGTGAAACTCTGATTTTTTTTTAATAATTAAACTTTTATTTAATGAATATAAATTTCCAAAGTACAGCTTATGGGTTACAATGGCTTCCCCCTCCCAAAACTTCCCTCCCACCCACAACCCTCCCCTTTCCCGCTCCCTCTCCCCTTCCAATCACATCATGATTCATTTTCAATTCTCTTTATATACAGAAGATCAGTTTAGTATATATTAGGTAACGATTTCAACAGTTTGCCCCCATATAGCAACACAAAGTGAAAAAAAATACTGTTAGAGTACTAGTTATAGCATTAAATAAGAGTGTACAGCACATTAAAGACAGAGATCCTACATAATATTTTTTAAAATTAATTAATTTTCTATGCCATTTCCAATTTAACCCAGGTTTTTTTTTTTCATTTCCAATTATCTTTATATACAGAAGATCGATTCAGTATATAATTAGTAAAGATCTCATCAGTTTGTACCCACGCAGAAACACAAAGTGTAAAAATACTGTTTCAGTACTAGTTATAGCATCACTGCACATTAGACAACACATTAAGGACAGATCCCACATGGGATGTAAGTACACAGTGACTTCTGTTGCTGACTTAACAATTTGACACTCCTGTTCATGGCGTCAGTAATCTCCCTAGGCTCTAGTCATGAGTTGCCAGGGCTATGGAAGCCTTTAGGGTTCGCTGACTTTGATCTTATTCCAATAGGGTCATAGTCAAAGTGGAAGTTCTCTCCTCCCTTCAGAGAAAGGCACCTCCTTCTTTGATGGTCCCGTTCTTTCCACTGGGATCTCACTCGCAGAGATCTTTCATTTAGGTCTTCTTTTTTTTTTTTTTTTCTTTTCCATGGTATCTTGGCTTACAATGAACTGATCAGCTCTTGTCCTGACTCTAGATGTACAATGTAATACTTTATCCTTTTTAGTATTTGTTGTTGTTGTTGTTGTTCTAGTACTAGTGGTTGAACTCTGTAATTAACACACAATTATTCTTAGGTGTTTAAATTTTAACTGAAAAGTGATCCCTGTTAAATTTAAGAGTGGAAAAAGAGAGGGAGGAGATGTACAATTTGGGACATGCACAATCAGACTTGCCCCAAATGATGGAGTTAGAAATGTGCCAGGGGATTCCAATACAATCCCATCAAGGTGGCATGTACCAATGCCATCTCACTAGTCCAAGTGATCAATTTCAGTTCACATTCGATGGCTCTGATAGGTCTAAGAATCAAAGGGATCACACAAACAAGACAAGTGTCTGCTAATACTAACTGATAGAATCAAAAAGGGAGAGAAAGATCCAACATGGGAAGTGGGATACACAGCAGACTCATAGAATGGCAGACATCCTAAACAACACTCTGGCCTCAGAATCAGCCCTTAAGGCATTTGGATCTGGCTGAAACTCTGATTTTTTTTTTTTAATAAGAAAGATTTATTTATTTGAAAGTCAGAATTATGGGGGAGTGGTGAGGGCAGAGAGAGAGAGTTCCCCAGATGACTGCAATGGCTGGGGCTGGGCCAAGCTGAAGCCAGGAACCAGGAGCTTCTGTTGACTCTTTCACGTGGGTGCAAGGGCCCAAGCAGTTAGGCCATCTTCTGCTGCTTTTCCGAGGCCATTAGCAGGGAGCTGGATTGGAAGTGGAGCATCTGGGACACAAAATGGTGCCCATGTGGGATGCCAGCATCGCAGGCAGAGGCTTTACATGCTATACCACAATGCAGCCCCTGAAACTCTGATTTTTACATTCTCAGTTGATTTCTGGGAGTCTTCAGTATATCTGTTTTAGTCCTTTTAAAAAGAAAACAGTATCTCACCTTTCATTGTATTTATAGCCCAGTCACTGGAATGTACCCTCTCATGTTTGATTGTATAAACATGGTTTAAAATAGTACCAAGTTTATCATCATTCCACCTAAAACAACTCATCCTCCTGTCATTGTTATCCCCCCTTTTCTACTTAGTGTGATGACATTGGAACATCCTGACCCGTACACTTCTCCTCCTCTAACATTTTCCCCAGGCTACAACTACAACTTTTTTGGCATTTCCCCCACCACTCTCTTCCACTGTGCTTCCCATTGCCCCCACTTTAGTGCTGGGACTCATTACTCCTGGCCATTGCAGCAGCGTAATTGATCTTGCTTGAGTCTCACCCCCAGCGTTGTGTCCTGCACAGTACTTGAATCCTCAGCCCCACAGTTAAGACCCTTGGAAATCCAACCCTCACCTAGCTCCAACTTTCTCTGAAGTTACACAAGAGAACCAATCAAAGTGGATTTTTCTTCATTGTTTCCCGTAAATGGTGTCTGGATTGCCAGCTTTTGATGACACAAGTATTGCCCTGTCAGCGTTCCCTCCAACCTGAGCCCAAACCCACCTTTCTCTTATTCCTTCCTGTTTGCCCCAGCCACCATTATTGGCTTCATCCCTATGCCTCAGACGTTAACCATGTGTGCTTCATCGTGTTATCATTGACATTCCGTGTTGCTGCCAGCATTAGGAGAACATACCCATGATAGGCAAGGATTAAGTCCTACATCTCTCAGTATCCTCCACTGCCTTGGGAGACATTACCAGACTAATGGTTAAGATGGACTTTGAAGTGACACAAACCTGAGTTTGAATTCTGGTTTTTCCATGTCCTGGCTTCTGTGACCTTGAGGAAGTTACTAAATTTCTATCTCATATGCAAAATATGCAAAATCCTCTCAAAAAGGGCTTTTAAAAATTAAATAAGGCATATTATGTGTGTAATACGCTTATTAGCACAATGCCTAACAGAATAAATAATAAATGGCAGTAATTATGAGTGTTAGTACAGTAATTACAATATTTACAGCTCACTAAATGTTTGTCAGTCACCAAATGATGTACCTCTAGGAATTTTTTATAATTTACCCTGTCTCATCAGTCAAATAACTACAAGTGTATTATAACACTAATACTAAGGGTTTTTCTTACAATTATCAATAGTTTATGGAACTTGATTGTAGGGTATCTGATTTTTTTGTTTCTTTAGGAAAATGGTTTATTTCAAGGAATTGCTCCACTTGCTTATAGTCTTACCTGGTAAAGAGAAGAAATGCATAGTTTGAACAAAATCATCTTTTTTTTTTTTTTCTGTATACAGAGGCTGCTTCTATTCCAAGAAAGATATTTTTGCAATGGAAAATAGTATCTCCTCAAATAGGAAGAATAAGTTGTGAACCTAAAAATACTTAGAGAGTGTACCAGATCTGTAAAATGTGGTCTTTTTTACATGATATATGAAGTAGTCTGTCACTAGAATGTAAATAAATCAAATTTTTAGAAAGTAAAGTAGCTAATAAGAAAAATGAATATAAAAGTACTTTAACATTGTAGGGTAAGAACAGAATACTTTAAAACTTGCATCTCTGGCAGCAGAGAATGAATACAAGTCTTATGAAAACAGCATTAAACAAATAATGCCAAGGGGCGGGCATTTAGCCTGTTGGTTAAGACACTGGCATTTCATATTCAAGTACCTAGGTTCAATACCTAGGTTAACTCCTGACTCCAGTGTCCTGCTAACGTGGCTCCTGGGAGATAATGATGATGGCTCAAATAATCGGGCTCCTGTCACCCATATGGGAGACCTGGATTGAGTATCTGGCTTTTACCTAGCCAATCCCAGTAGTTGTAGGCATTTAGGAAGTGAACCAGCAAATGGGAGTATTCTCTCTCCCTCTCTCTTTATTTTTCTCTCTCTTTCTCATTAAAAAAAAAAAAAAAGAGGATTTTGTTCATAAATTAAGGATGGATTTTTGTTCATAAATTAAGAAAAATGCAAATAAATTTAGTTTTAGAGTGAAAAACAGCAAACCATACCAGCACTCAAATAATCATGCATCACAGTGGTCAGGGTGTTTCTTCAGCAGCCATCTCCCAGAGGTGGCTACGAGGCTTGCAACACAAGTGGATTTGAACAGGAGAAGCGTAGGAGCTCCAGCACCATCAGCAGGAACATCTGATACAACAGGTATTCATTTGACACAGAATTAGTGTGTATCATCTGTGCTTGACTAATCTACAATGAAAGATGCAGTCCCTCCTTACCTTTTTTCTACCTTGTTCAATTTTAAAGCATGTTCTACAATGTTTTTTATTTTTTTAAAAAATAGGGATCACATGCAATGGTCTAAAGAAGAAGAAGCAGCGGCCAGAAAAAGAGTAGAGGACAACTCAGCAGTGCGAGTCCTGGTAGAAGAACAAGGTAGCCCTGCAGCCAGGCTTTTCTGTTTAAACTTTCAGTGGTTCATTTCACAGCCTGCTTGCTTTCCCTCTTCCTTGGGTCAGTAGATATGAGTTCTAGCTTCTGCCCATGCTGATTCACTTGTTCCATCTGGTAGCCTTCTCATTTCTTCCGATGTAACGGGTAATGAAATAAATTATGTATTTGTCCCATAATTGGTATTTTGGTAATCGTATTACTAGTCTTTCTGGGAGATGTGAGGGTAGTTCATGGAAAATGGAACTTAAAGATAACTTTAAATCCATACATGGTTCTTGCATAATACTCCTTTCCTATGAATTTTTTGAAGACCCTCTAGACACATATGAGTTTCATTTTAAACTAGACATGAAAACAACTTTAAATTTTTCTCTTGCTATGATGCTTTTAGTTTGCTGTTGTGCTTTTTCACTTGCTAGGAACTTTGAGTGAAGCAAGTAAAAGTTGTATTAAAATGCTGTTAGTCTTTTAGGATAAACAGAATTTCAATAAGGTTTGGAAGCCTTTGTATTTATAATTTAATTTAGGAAAGGCCTTGCCAACCACCATAAATTATGTTTTAAGAATTGACCTATGCTGCTATCAAAAATATATACATAAAATGTTAATGTTGGTGAAAATGTGGAGAACTTGAAATTCTTGTGTGCTTTGGTGGGATTATCAAATGGTACAGCCAGTATGAAAAACAGAATGGAGGTCAAAAGTTAAAAGTAGAATGACTGAGTGATCCAGTAACCCTACCGCTGGTTAATATTCAAGAGAATTGAAAACAGGGTTTCAAAGAGGTATTTGTACCCAAAGATGGAAGCAACCCAAAAACCCATTATTGGATGAATAGATAAGAAAAAAAAAGTGGAACATAAAAGCAAAACCAGAGGAACTTTGAGGACATTTTGTTAAGTGAAATAAGCTAGTCACAAATACTCCATGACTTTACTTAGGAGATATCTAATGTAGTCAAATTCCTAGAAACAAAAAGTACAATGGTGGTTGTCAAGGGCAAGGGGGAGGGGCAGGGAGAGTTAACGGAATACAAAGTTATCGTTGACGAGATGAAAACCCTCTGGAGATCTGTTTCACAACAGTGTGAAGTCACTTTACTGAACTGTACAATTAAACATGGTTAAGATGTTAAATTTTATATTGTGTATTTTTTAACCATAATTTAAAAAGTGTACACTTTAAAACGAAATTTGAGCCATTTTTTCACCAGAGCTGGGAACCCTTTGTCCAACTCCTACGCCCTGTATTTAGGATTTTTCCTATTTATTTTACTTAAAATGCTTTCTCCTTTAGACCATGTTGATTTTTTTTCCTTTAAAAAAGTAATTTACTGAAGTACTAAATAGACACAAAAGCTTATATAACTCACAAATGAATTTTCACAAAGTGGATACACGTATTTAAACAGTACCTACATCAACAAACAGTATCACAGGAACCCAGAAGCTTCCTGATGCCCCTTCCCCATTACATTACTGCTCCCCACTCCCTCTGACCCCATCAGGAGCAACCACTGTTCTGGCTTTTAATACTGCAGATGAGTTTTGCCTCAGCAATTTGATTTTGATTATCATTTCTCAGTCACTTTGTAGCAACATCCTTGTCACCATTAGGTAGAGCAAGGGACAGCAAACTGTAGCTTATGAACCAAATTGAGCCTGCTGCCTGATTTAATAAATAAAGTTTTATTGGAACCCTGATTTGTTGACATATTGTCTGTGAGTGCTTTTGAGCTCTAACTACAGAGTTGAGTAGTTGCTACAGAGACTATATGAGGCCTACAAACACTAAACATTTACTACCTTGCCCTTTACAGAGGAAGTTTTCCAACCTCTGAGATAGAATTTGTTTCTAGATCAATTGATCAGCTGTCCTGAAATTCCTGGGGAGAGCTGTTTGCATCCCTCTGTGTAACCCACACATAATGAAATCCCTAATCCCACTGATAGATAGTTAACTGTTGGTCTTGAGTCTACAGTTAAGACTGAAGTTTGAAGCAAAGGTAGCTGGGGAAACTGAGCTAATGAGACAGCCATCATTCACTGCCCTTAATGGGCAGAGGGGATGGTGCTGAGCTTTCTTATCCTCTGGATTGTTTTCAGTTTCTTTTTATTTTTTATTTTTTATTTTTTATTTTTTTATTTTTTGACAGGCAGAGTGGACAGTGAGAGAGAGAGAGACAGAGAGAAAGGTCTTCCTTTTGCCGTTGGTTCACCCTCCAATGGCCGCCGCGGTAGGTGCGCTTCGGCCGGCGCACCGCGCCGCTCCGATGGCAGGAGCCAGGTGCTTCTCCTGGTCTCCCATGGGGTGCAGGGCCCAAGCACTTGGGCCATCCTCCACTGCACTCCCTGGCCACAGCAGAGAGCTGGACAGGAAGAGGGGCAACCAGAACAGAATCTGGCGCCCCGACCGGGACTAGAACCCGGTGTGCCGGCGCCGCAAGGCAGAGGATTAGCCTAGTGAGCCGCGGCACCGGCTGTTTTCAGTTTCTTACAGCTAGTTCTCCCTGCTCATCTAGAGCATGGATGCGTCCTGGAGGGTGGACCGGAAAGAGGAGCACCTGACCCACAATGGAACCTTTCTATTTTTATGAGCTCCAACCATGCAGCCCCAGGGTGGACCACGGCCAGGGAGCGGTTGGGGTTGGAGTTGAGGGTGCATACCAGTGGCAGTCCGGCCTGCAGATCAGCCAGCATGGCGTTCCTGTGCAGGAGCTCTGTCCCACTGCTTCTGAGGAAGTGTAACTGCAGCTTTGCCAGCAGCTGCACGGGCATATTTTCCACATCACTCAAGCTTCTGCAAGTGGCCACCTGGATATGACAGAGACAGTCAAGCCTAAACTGAAAGAACAGTTATCAATCGGTTTAAAATTCATTTCTGGGAAGTTAACAATTATCTACAGCATATTTTTGATAATATCAAAAACTAAGGAATTTTTGTACCCTCTTTTGAATATTTCAGTTCAGAATGTAGGTGAGCAGCATTGATAATGTTCCTGTAAAGTGCTCTGTGCACGGCTGCCTATTTTGTCCTATTTATGTTAACAATGAACTTGAGTGAAGCTAATGAGAAGGTTATTTTAGGGCCTTGGAAACCGCAGTAAAGGAAAATGACAGTTCCCACAGAACCGTAGTGTGACTGAAATAGAAAGGTGGTGACTGGCCTTTCTCTATAGAGGCAGAAAAAGCAGGCGGGGAAGAGGGCTGATGATACCGCGTGGAAGCATTTGATTTGCTTATTAGGATGTCCAGTCTCTCTCCGAGCAAGTGTGCTGGCTGCTGTGGAGACACAGAACAAAGGATTCTAGTTCAGACTGGCTCAGAGAGGTAGAAGTCTCTGCTGGGCCCCTCGGCATCACCCCCATAGCACCAACCAGTGTGGTGGGCTTCACATGGGTCAAGGGACCGCTGCAGGGAGGGGAACGCATCACGAGGTGACCAAACGATCACATGCACAGGAAGGTCATGCCAAGCACAAGCTGAGGCTGCTGGGGAGGCAACAAAGAAAGAAACTTTTGTTCTGGGGACCTATGTTGAGTGACAGGACATTACGGGGACAGCCACCCAGTGCAGTGTCTGCTAAGGATCGGGATTGGCCAGTCTGCAGAAACCCTGTGTGGGGCTTCTGATATGATATTCAGTGTCTCTGATGAATGTGGGTCAAGGTGATTACAGGTCCTTTAAAAGCTCTGCTCCCAAACTTGGCAGGAAGCGGAAGGAATCCTTGGCCTGGCTTTTGTGCCAGTGCCACTGTTAGCTACCATCTTCTCCAAGTCTTGGAAAGCCCCTGTTTTCTCACCCCACAAGGTGTGCTGCGTGCAGATTACTAAACAGCAGGAATGCTGCTTATTGACCTTTTCTCGCTTTATTGTAATGCCAGAGGGAGGAAATACCGGTTGTTCTCCCGTGCTGGCCAAGTCTCCGGAACATTACTTTTGGTCTCTGTGTGTGCCATATTCACCTGTCACTCCTAGCTCCCATTTCTCACCGACTGCCTCAGCCATTGCTGAGAACTACCATCAGGAAAGACCCTCAACAATCTGAAAATAAGGACGTTTGCCATCACAAATAGTCGTCCTTGCTGCAGGAAGGTTGACATTCATTTCTGTGATTAAAATATATAACATCCAGGCTCTCATTAGCAATATTTCTTTCAAATAGATTGCCCAGATTAACGATTTTTAATTCCACATTTCCTTTTCATAACTTCTTTTCAATTTTATTATGGCTCATATTTCTTTTAAAAGCAAGTTAACTCAGAGAAATGAGAAAGATACATTTGGCAGTTTTTTACTTAACATGATTATATTTTATAATTTCCTAAAAACATCTCCAGTGTGTTACATCTCAACTGGCCATTTAGCAAATGTAATGGGTTTTTAAAACTTAATAACAAAAGAAGCTTCTATTTTTACTTTAAAATATCCTTTAAATATCTATGTAAGGTGACTTCTTTATGTCAAGGAAAATAGTAAGAGCTTCACTATACCTTATGTTGTGAATACCTTACCATTTGAGAGGTTTTTGTTGTTTGTTTTAAAGATTTATTTATTTTATTTGAAAGGCAGAAGTGACAGGGAGACAGGAAAGAGATGTTCATCTACTGATTCACTCCTCAAATGTCCACAACAGCCAGGGAAGGCCAGGCCAAAGCTAGGAGCCAGGAGCTCCATCCAGATCTCCCATGAGTGTGACAGGGACCCAAGTGCTTGGGCCATCTTCCACTGCCTCCCAGACACATAAACGGGAAGCTGAATTTGAAGCACAAAGTAGCCAGGACTCTAGCCAAGCAAACCGATACAGGATCCAGGTGTCCCAAGTAGTGATTTAACCCACCACACTGCAACACCAGCCCCTGAGAGAATTCTCCATGTGAAAATAAAGGTAGCTATAAGTTTTGTGCTGATAAATTTAGGGTTCTTGTTTATATGTTGGCTTCGGTTTGTGTAACATTTCATGTAGTGCTCTCAGAAATACACTTTTAATTTCATAACTCATGAGTTTTCTTTCATTAGACAAAGAACTTTATCAGTGACATGTGGAAATTTTCAACTGAGAGCTCAGGTATTTGCGTAATTGATGTGCAAAAATAACTTTAAATTGCCTTTTGTTACATGGCAACTTAGAATAAATTTTCATAATTCATATTAATCATATCATGTATGTCAGATACACAAATGGTTTAATTCACTCTTTGTGTTTGATGTTCAGTGTGATTCAGAGTGAATTCTGAATTATTTCAGTATGGTTAGTGTACCATATTCCTTCTTACCCTCAACAGTGTTGAATTTAATAAATGAATAATTGAGAAGTTGCTTCATCTGGCTGTGATTAAACAAATCATGACATCCTTTTTACTGCCACTAGCATAGAGCAATTAACTCTGTGTCTGCAGCCTGAGAGCAAGAATGTCCCTTCAAGAAAAAATTTGAGAGGCCAGTGCTGTGGAGTTGTGGCCTAAGCCTTCACCTGCTGCGCCAACATCCCATATGGGCGCCAGTTCGAGTCCTGGCCAACTCCACTTCTGATCCAGTTATCTGCTAATGCACCTGGGAAGGCAGCAGAGGATGTCCCAACTCCTTGGGCCCCTGCACACATATGGGAGACAAGGAGGAAGCTCCTGGCTCCTGGCTTTGGGTCGGCTCAGCTCTGGCTGTTGCAGCCATTTGGGGAGTGAACCAGCCAATGGAAGACTTCTCTCTCTCTCTCTCTCTCTCTCTGCCTCTGCCGCTCTGTAACTCTTTCAAATAAATAAATAAGTGAATCTTTAAAAAAAAAAAAGAAAAGAAAGAAAATTGATCATTAATATACCTGTTTAGGTCAGTCAAGAGGAGGACAGAGCCGATTTCTCCACACTATGTTCTTTTCTCATTATTGACCCAAACCAGTGGTGGGTTAACAGCAGATTGAGACTACATTTCTCACTTGTGGTCTGAGAAGTCACTCTTCCAATATGCCTGTTATAACAAATATGCTTTCGGTTCAGGAAATTAGGTCAGATGCCAATGGTGTTTGTTGTTGCACAGTCATCATTATGATGAGTTTGAACTTCTGTGGGGTCTCAGGAACTCTCGCAAATTCCTGGGAACTCTGGTTCTGGGCCTGCCAGCATTCATTAAAGATACTCCTGAGAGCCTAACTTTATTTTTTAAATCTTTCTTTATTTACTTTTGTGGTTTTTTTTTTTTTTTAACAGACAAAGTCAGAGAGATATTTTCCATCTGCTGATTCATTCCCCCAAATGCCCACAACAGCCATGGATGGATCAGGCCTAAACCAGGAACTAGGAACTCAATCTGGCTCTCCCACGTGGGTAGCGGGACCCAAGTACTTGAGCCATCACCTGCTGCCTCCCAGGATGCACATTAGCAGGAAGCTGGATGGGAAGTGGGACTGCACCAGGCACTCTGATATGGAATGCAGGTATCGCAGGTGGTAACTTAGCTGCTGCACCAAATGCCAACCCTGGAAGCCTACCCGTAAAAGTCAAGCAAGTTCCCAGCCGTTGGTGCTGCTTCTTGGTTTTGTTTCTGTCCCCCAAACCTGTCTAGACTCATAGAGCATTTTTTGTTCCTATTGATTCCATCGTATAAGCTTGCCTGGTTTATAGTTTATGTAACTCAAAGAATAAAGTTTAATAATTCTTTATTTCTGATCTGTTGTAATGAAGGTGAACTATAGGCAGCACTGTTTTCACAATTTACTTAGAACTTATTCTAAGTCACACTGAGGTTCTAATTTCAACCTGATGCCTTGTAATTGAAAGGAAAGTAGGAACCAGAAAAACAGAGATTATTTTCAGAGATATTTTTGGAAGGGATTCATTTTGACTTTAGGTTAGGAAGGCAATGTGGGGTAATAGATAAGAGTTAGGCCATAGGGGCTAGCACTGAGGGGTAGCAGGTTAAGCTACTGCCTGTGACACAGGCATCCCATATGGGTATAGATTTATGTCCTGGCTGTTCCACTTCCAATCCAGCTCCCTGCTAATGCACCTGGGAAAAGCAGCAGAAGATGGCTGGCCCTTGTTCTTTTGCCCCTGCCATCCATGTGGGAGACCCAGCAGAAGCTCCTGGTTCCTGGCTTCAGCCTGGCCCAGCTCCAGCTATTGCAGTCATTTAAGGAGTGAACCAGCAGGTTGAAGACCTCTCTCTCTGTCTCTCCTTGTCTCTTTGTAACTCTGCCTTTCAAATAAACAAATAAGTCAAAAAAAAAAAAAAAAGCCATAGAATTTGATAGACTTGAAACAGACTTTCAAGCTGACTGGCCTTGGGGAAATTTTTTATTTCCTCTGACCTTGAGTTTCTTTAACTTTAAATTGAAATAATATTGTCTATCTGAGAGATATTGTTAAGACTAAGTGGGGGGAAAAATAGAAATTAAGCATTTGCCGTAGTGCCTGGCTCATAATAAATATCCAAAATATGTGATGCTTATTATTTTATTGCTGTTATTGGTATAATGATTTATGTAATTGCTTGACTTTTTTCTTCTAAATCTTGAGTAGGAAATACTGAAAAAGAAGCTTAAGAGAACATACACTAGCAAGCCTTGACTGTTGTCTTCTAATAGAAATCAAATTCTTTATAAAGATTGCATAGGCTAGGGTTAAATTTAGATGCTTGATGTGTTTAGTATCTGAGCCAGATTGTAGTCATGTCACCACAGATTCATTTTCTTTACAAATTATAAAAATTAAAATAGTAGTCTAGGCTCATGTTTAAATCAATTTTTTGTATTTTGTAGATTTTGTGGTTTTTAGAACTGATATTGTTTAATGTTCTCCATAAATGTATAGGGTTTAATAGGAATATAGAGAGAATTTTTAGAGCTCAAATGGACTTTAGAGAATACCATAAATCAACCTGTTCATCAAATAAAGAAATTGTGTAGGCACAGTGAATGAAAAGCCCAGCTAGTAATCTTTTTTTTTTATGAAAAAATATTTATTTATATATTTGTGAGGCAGAGTTACAGAGACAGGAGTCTTCCTGCTGCTGGTTCACTCCTCAAATGGCTGCGATAGCCAGAGCTGGGCTGATCCAAAGCCAGGAGCCAGGAGCTTCTTCCAAATCTCCCACATGGGTGCAGGGGCCCAAGGACTTGGGCCATCCTCCACTGCTTTCCCAGGCCATTAGCAAGGATCTAGGTTGGAAGTGGAGCAGCCAGGACTCAAACGGCACCCATTTGGGAGACAGGCACAACAGGTGGAGGCTTAACCTACTATGCCACAGCACCAACCACAGCTAATACTCTGTATGTGATATAGATGCAACTTTACAGAAGGAAGAACTGCCGAATAATCATTAAATTGTTATTGTTGCTCTATGTTTTCATCTGATTGTTATGAATCAACAGAAAATAAAAATTTATGGGATGGGCATTCGGACTAGTGACTAAGATGGCAGTTGGGATGCTCACATCCCATATCAGAGTACCTGGGTTCCAGTCCTGGCTCTGCTCCTGATTCCAGCTTCCTGCTAGTACAGAGTGGGAGGTAACAGTGATGGCTCCTGTGGTTGAGCCTTTGCCATCCATGTGGGAGACCTCAATTGAGTTCCCAGCTCCTGGCTTCAACCATCATGGTCATTTAGGGAATGAACCAATGGATGGGAGCATTCCTTCTCTGTTAATCTCTGTCTCATGGTTTCTTAAATAAATAAAGTTTGTTTTTTAAAAAACTAAAATCTATTAAAAATAAAATTTAGTATTGCTACCAGGGTGTATATAATATCTGTGTGAATGTTTTTCTCTTAACATTATAATCCTTTATTTTTAAATTGCAAATAAGATTGCCCTATTTGCTTGTTGATGCCTATGTTGTTAGCAATTGAGATATCTCTCACTTTTTCCTATTATAAAAGAACTGCTGTGCACACTTTTTATCAGGTTACTCTCCTGCACTCCCCTGGCTTATCCCCTTCACACACACATCGATTAATTTGTAGAATATTCCCACAAATTAATCAAGAAATAGTATTACATTCTAGTTAGTGGTAATTAGGCCCAAGCTCATTTTACAAGTCATTGGTTATTGAAAACTCAAATATTAGAGATTTGACTGACAGTAAGTCTACTTAGGTATTTGCTTAAAAAATGTTTAAAAATATTTGTTTACTTGAGAGACAGAGTTACAGAGAGTGAAAAGGAGAGGGGGGAGAGAGAGAGAGAGAGAGAGAGAGAGATCTTTCATCTGTTAGTTCACGACCCAAATGGCTGCAATGCCTGGGGCTGGGTCAAGCCAAAGCCAAGAACCAGGAACTCCATTTGATTCTCCCACATGGGTTGCAGGGACTCAAACACTTGAGCCATCTTCTGCTGCTTTCCCAGGCATATTAGCATGGAGCTAGATTGGAAGCAGGACAGCTGAAACCCAAGTGTGGCACTCCTATGTGATGCCAGCATTGCAGGCAGTGGCTTAACCCACTGTGCCACAATGCTGGTCCCATGTGGCTGCTTTTTATTAGGTAGAAAAAATTTTAGGGGCCAGTGCTGTAGCGTAGTGGGTAAAGTCACCACCTGCAGTGCCAGCATCCCAAATGGGCAGAGTCCCGGCTGCTCCACTTTCGATCCAGCTCTCTGCTATGGCCTGGGAAAGCAGTGGGAGATGGCTCAAGTCCTTGGGCCCCTGCACCCACGTGGGAGACCCGGAAGAAGCTCCTGGCTGCAGATCAGCGCAGCTGCAGCAGTTGCGGCCGTCTGGGGAGTGAACCAATGGATGGAAGACCTCTCTCTCTTTCTCTGCCTCTCCTCTCCGTGTAACTGTGACTTTCAAGTAAAATAAATAAATCTTAAAAAAAAAAAAAAAAGAAAAAGAAAAATTTTTACCTACATGGATTGAGTTACAAAGAGAGTTTTTAAGGTACAGGAACAAGAAAGTTTGAGAAGATTCTGTAGAAATCTGATTTCTCCTGAGCCAAATTTTCAGAATGTTGTTTTGCTCTCTTTCAGAGTACACCAGGTACACTCCAATTGTTAAAACAGAGACAGCACTATTTTAAAAGATAAATACATATTTTTAGATTCACCATAAATAGGCTTCCTTCAATTAGTGCAGATGTGAGCATGTTTTAGACTTAATATCACATAACTCTTTTCTTACAGAGATCCACTTTCATTTTTTAGACCTTAAGACAGGGAGTTTCTGTCTTTATAGCTGTCCTGATGGCATGGAAGTCTTATGGCCAAATGGGTGGGGATCTGTGGTACAAGGCCACAGAGATAAAAATGGAAGGAAAAAAAGGAAAAGTGTAAGGGACAGAGCTGTGTTATAAAGGTGAGCCTGACTACATGCAGCTGCTTCTCTGGGAACCGGGGCTTCTTTAAAATTGTGAAAGAAACGAGTCCTTTCTTTATTTTTAGTTTATTTTTAGAAGAGGTCATAAATTCATATAGAGCAAAACTCAAATGAAAACTCTCCTTCAGTTGTGATCCCCAGTGACTCCATTCCTCTCTTAGAGGCAACTGGTGTTACTAATTGTGTGATTATGCTCCCAGAAGGGGGTTGTGCCTGTATGAGTGTAAGTAAGTAGTATGTATATGAGGGAGCTTCAGAAAGCTCATGGGAATTGTGCATTATCTTTCAATTCCACTTTTCCAGGAACCTTTTGTAACCCCTCCTATAAACATATATGTATTTTTCTTCTTTTTAAGGAGTAGTTGCATAATATGCACATTGTGCTCTGCCTTGCTTCTTCACATAACACTAACTCTTGGAAATGATTCTATACCCATGGAAAGCTTTTGCACTCTTTGAAAGCACTTTTAAAATGTCATGTGTCTACACTGGTTGAAAGTAACACTTCATCCATGGATTAGGCATCAGAAATTAGACCTATGATATGATAGTATTTAGGAAATTTAAGGGAGTGAATTATTTTACTAATTTAAGATACAAATGGGAAGAGGCTGAAAGCTGAGATTTGCTTGAAATTCTGAAACTGTTGACTCAGCCCTGACCCTGGAACCTAGTGATATCATCACAAAATTCACATCTGTTGTAAGGAAGTATCAGCAATTCCCTATAATGGAGCAGGTATTTGGTCTAGTGGTTAAGACACTACTTGGGACACCCTCATCCCATAAGGGAGTGCCTGGGTTGGATCCCAGCTCTGCTGTCCAATCCAGCTTCCAGCTAACATACACCCTGGGGGGCAGCAAGTGATAACCCAAGTACTTCGGTCCCTGTCACTCACATCAGTGACCTGGAATGAGTTCCCTGCTCCTGACTTCTGCCTGGCCCAGCCACAGCTATTGTGGGCATGTGGGGAGTAAACAGGCAGATGGGAGCTCTTTGTCTGTGTTTCTCTGTCTCTCTGCCTCTCAAATAAAGTTTTTAAAAATTCCATTAACTCTTTTTTTTTTTTTTTTTTTTTTTTGACAGAGCGGACAGTGAGAGAGAGAGAGAGAGACAGAGAGAAAGGTCTTCTTTTGCCGTTGGTTCACCCTCCAATGGCCGCCGCGGCTGGCGCACCGCGCTAGTCCGAAGCCAGGAGCCAGGTGCTTATCCTGGTCTCCCAAGGGGTGCAGGGCCCAAGCACTTGGGCCATCCTCCTCTGCATTCCCGGGCCACAGTAGAGAGCTGGCCTGGGAAAGGGGCAACCGGGACAGAATCCGGCGCCCCGACTGGGACTAGAACCCGGTGTGCTGGCGCCGCAGGCAGAGGATTAGCCTGTTGAGCCCCGTTAACTCTTTATGTTGGGAGATATCAATGAGCAGAGATAACCTCTGGAGGTAGGGAAGACTGTAGATTCCAGGAGTCGGGGACATGGAGTTGGCTCCTCTGAGGGCTGCTCTTCAAATGCAAACAAGGAGGTTAGAGTGCATTATTTCAGTGAGTCCTTCTAGCTCTGAAGTTGTGTCACTTACAATTCCACAATTTCCTGGCTGATCAACAATTTGCGCATTTGTCATGTTGAAACTGCGTTTATGGACACATAAAAAACGAGGTGGCCTTTCTCAAAGATAATAAAGAGACACACAGGTTATCTAGAAAAATATGATTGTTAACATTTCAATATTAGACCACAGGAAGTAATTTATAATGATTATATTCCTCATGACAATTTATCACGCAAACTATTAAGATAGAAGCAGACTTATAGAGATAGGAAACTTATCCCACACTTCAACACATTTTGAGAGAGTTATATAAATCTTTGTAGTTTTAACCTTTTATCAGATAAGAAAAAGTTATGAGAATATTAAAGTTCTAATAAATATACAAATTCACAAAAAATGCACATTATCTTTTAGTTCCATTTTCCATTAAGTTTTTGAAGTACCCTCATAATTATTATAAATGATAAATAATGTACTGGGTTTTTTTTAAAAAGTTAATGGAAAATGCATATTATGAAAAAAATTAAGCATGAATTTTTTTTTCCAACCGTCTTTTAATTCCATTTTTTTCCACAGATTTCCCCCTTGTATATTATTGATGTAGTAGTTAATAGTAAATATAATTTATAGTAAAATAAATCTCTTTTCTCTTTATTTCAGTTAAATATGAGAGTGAAGCTAGTAAATATTGGAACACATTTTACAAGATTCATAAGAATAAATTTTTCAAGGACCGTAATTGGCTGTTGAGGGAATTTCCTGAAATTCTTCCAGTTGATCAAAAACTTAAAGAGAAGATGGAAGAATCATCTTGGGATTGCGTGAAAACTAATTCTGCAAATTGTTCCTCAGAAATGCACTATCCTACTATGTCCGAAGAAAGAACTCACTATAAGAAAAATTCTGGCTCATCAGATGGTCAAAGCAAAGTAGGGTCTAATTTTTCCCACCCAGACTCTGAAGAACACAGAAAAAGCTGTCTGAAAGCTGAATTTTTTCCTGGTAGCAATGCCACTTTCAGAATACTGGAGGTACTGTGCTCAGGGGACAAAGACAGGAAGTGACAATTTTAAAATGTACATTCCATATTATTTTATCAAAAGTCCAGTTCTTAGGTGCAATATGATCAGATCTAAATAAGTGCTCAGTATTCTTGAGTGCAAAACTAATATTTAAGGAACTCACATCTTTAATGTCAAGTTATAAGTTTATAGTTATAATTTTGCTCTTATTGCTTTTTTTTTTTAATTCTTTTCTTTTCAAAATTGAGGGCAATTTTAAGTCAGTGAAGTGTTGGCCTTAATTTAACTCTCTATATCTTTTTAAATGCAATGGAAATATGAAATAAATAATTTTCTATAATCTGTCATAGAATTTGGTTTTCTTTTTTTTTTTTTAAGATTTATTTACTTATTTGAAAGGCAGAGTTATAGAGGGGGAGAGAGAGAGAGAGATAGAGATTTTCCATCCACTGTTTCACTCCCCAAATGGCCAAAAGGGCTGGAGCTGGGCTGATCTGAAGCCAGAGCCAGGAGCTTCCTCCAGGTCCCCCATGTGGGTGCAGGGGCCTAAGTACCTGGGCCATCTTCCACTGCTTTCCCTGGGGCATTAGCAGGGAGCTGGATTGGAAGTGGAACAACTAGAACCTGAACCAGTACCTGTACGAGATGCTGGCACTGCAGGCTCTACCTGCTATGCCACAGCACCAGACCCTGGTTTTCTATTTTTTTTTTTTTTTTTTTTTTTTTTTGACAGGCAGAGTGGACAGTGAGAGAGAGACAGAGAGAAAGGTCTTCCTTTTGCCGTTGGTTCACCCTCCAATGGCCGCCGCGGTAGCGCGCTGCGGCCGGCGCACCGCGCTGATCCGATGGCAGGAGCCAGGTGCTTCTCCTGGTCTCCCATGGGGTGCAGGGCCCAAGCACTTGGGCCATCCTCCACTGCACTCCCTGGCCACAGCAGAGAGCTGGCCTGGAAGAGGGGCAACCGGGACAGGATCGGTGCCCCGACCGGGACTAGAACCCGGTGTGCCGGCGCCGCAAGGCGGAGGATTAGCCTAGTGAGCCGCGGCGCCGGCCTGGTTTTCTATTTTTGAAACTAAACCCTATCTTTGTTACTTCAGAATGTTCACAGACATACAGGACTAAACAGTGAATTTGGGTACAAAAAGCTTTGAAATCTAAGCATATAAGGGGTCTTCAAAATGCTTATGGAAAATAAATATTATGAAAAACTACAGGGCCAGCGCTGTGGTGTAGTGGGTAAAGCCACTGCCTGCAGTACCAGCATCCCATGTGGGCGCCGGTTCAAGTCCTGGTTGCTCCACTTCCGATCCAGCTCTCTGCTATGGCCTGGGAAAGCAGTAGAAGATGGCTCAAGTTCTTGGGCCCCTGCACCCACGTGGGAGACCCGAAAGAAGCTCCTGGCTTTGGATCAGCGCAGCTCCAGCCATTGTGGCCAGTTGGGGAGTGAACCAGCGGATGGACGACCTCTCTCTCTTCATATATATATATATATATATATGTATATGTATATATATATACATATATATATATCTGCCTCTGCCTCTGTGTAACTTTGCCTTTCAAATAAATAATAAATAAAATAAAATAAAAATAAAATAATTTTTTTAAAAAGAAAAAAAAAACTGCATGGATTCCCAATTTTTTGTACCAAAATAAACTTATCTTTTAATTCCAGTTTTACATACTTTTTGAAGTACTCTCATATGTTGATTACAAATAACTTGCTAAAGATCAGAGAAATGAAATTACCCACAATCCTACAAAGAATTTAACCACTGTTAACATTTTCCTGACTTTTTTCTCCTTTTGATTATACTGTTCATGTATTTTGGGGTTTTGCCTTGTTTCTATTTAACATTATATCATGAGCAGTTTTCCCTATCTTTAAAAATTCTCTGTAAACACTTTGAAGGCTACAAATAATTTGCTTTGTGGAGTTCTATAATTTTACTTGCATGTTTTCAACTGTTGGCCACTTAAATTGTTTTCAGGTTTTCTTCAGTAAGCGTCTTTTGGTATAAACTTTAGCTACACTTTTCTTTTATTGGTCTTAGGTTAGATTTACTAGTTCATCTTTTTTAAGAAGTTTTACTAATATTATGCTAATATACAATAATATTAATTCCATGACAATGTGTCTGTTTCATCACATCTTCATTGGTTAAAGTATTCTTATTTTAGAGTTTTTGACCTTGTTAGACAAATATTGTACCTTGTCTTAATTTGCATTTCTTTGATTATTAATGGGTCACTTCATTCTTCAAATGTTTAGAAGCCATTTCTACTTTGTGTTCCATCTATTTCCTTTTTTTAAAAGATTTATTTTATTTATTTGAAAATTAGAGTTACAGAGAAAGAAAGGGAGCAATAAAGAATGAGAGAGATTTTCCATCCGCTGATTCATTCCCAAAATAGCCACAACAGCCAGGGCTGGGCCAGGCCAAAGCCAGGAGCCTGGAGTTTCATCCGGATCTCTCACATGGATGTAGGGGCCCAGGCACTTGGGCCATCTTCTGCTGCTTTCCCGGGCACATTAGCAGGGAGCTGGATCAGAAGTGAAACAACTGAGACTTGAACCTGTGCCCATATGGGATGCCAGAGTCACAGTTTTTAACCCATTACACCATAACACCAGTCATCCTTTGCTTTTTTATCTGATTTTATTTAATGATTTCTGCCCTTTTGTTCACAGTGTGTTGATTGCCTTTTACTTTGGTTTATTTGAGTGTGTGTAAAAATTCTAAATATTTCTATGGTCAAATTTCTAAATGTTATTCTTGTGGTTTGGCTTATTGGTTTTGAGTTTAGAAAATTTTACCATACCAAGAAATCCAATAAATTCATTCCTGTTTTTTAAATAGGAAATTTGACCTTGGTGATGAAAATTTAACCTTGTTTTCATGATATTTGTCTATTCTCTTGATTTTAGGTTGGCTGTGGTGCTGGAAATAGTGTGTTTCCAATTTTGAACACCTTGCGGTAAGTTCTTGGCATTTCCTCCTACAGAATTTTACATATTTATGTGATGTAAAGAAATTCTAGAAAAATGTTATCATGGATATATGCCAGCCAGTAGTGTTCTTACTTCTCATGTAAACAATGACTAAAGCAATTTCAAAAGAAGAGTCTTAATCTTAGTGTCTGTTTTCACATGAACTGGGAATTACTCTAAAAATAGTGTTTCACAGCCATGAGCTGTCCATCATGGGTTTGAAGTAATGTTGTAAGCTTGTTATGTGAATGAGAAAATAAGAAAAGAACAAGGTATTTGATCCTTCCACTCAACTGTAAATTGCTGAATTTCAGAGATTATTTGCTCTTCCTGGATACTTGGATATCATTTTACACATAGAGAACTGAAGCTAAAACTTAGACTTTAATCCTCATTTTGTTTTACCATCACTCCTGGAACAACACCCAGTACAAGGCCTTTACATGTCAAGTGATTGTGTCTAGGCTTGAAATTATTTGGCGGTAGGAAGAACTAACCTGAAGACTCAAAGCAGAAGTCGACAAAGGGATAGTGGCTCTCTTCTGCTGCACCCTTCCGGTTCACCTGCAAGTCCCAATATTTCCATGATGAAACAGATACACCTTACCAAAGAACCCTTTGCTATGCCTAGTATGTCATTATATTCTTTTTTTATGTTTTTTATTTATTTTTATTTGTAAGGTAAAGCAAGAGAGAAAGATGTTCCTTCCCTAAATGCCTGCAAACAGCCAGGACTAGGCCAAGCTGAACCCAGAAGCCCAGAACTCCTTACAGGCCTCACATGTGGGTAGAGGGCCCCAAGTAGTTGAGTCATTATCTGCTGCCTCCCAAGTCATATTATCTGGAAGTTGCGTTGGAAGCAGAGGAACCATCACTCCAACAGGGGATATAGCTGTCCCAAGCAGCTGCACCCTGACAATGGCCCCAAGTTATATTCTTATGTATTTTTTAAAGCTTACACAATTGCTTTCACATTATTTTTCCATTATGAAGTCAGTGTAAGCACAGTGCAGAACATTTTCACCAGAGGAAAAAGTAGAGAGGTGGGGTTCATCCATCATCATAACGTAACCACTGGTAGAATTTTTGTTTTAATTTCTTTCAGTCTTTTCTCTATGCATATTTTTAAATTTAATGATGTGATCTTTTCAACTTTTCTTTATGAAAATGTAAAAGCCTTTGGAAAAGCAATGTAGAATAAATTTCCTTACACCCATCACCTCAATTCAACAATCATTAACATAATGCCAACATCATGACAATTTATCTTTGATTATTCAGGACGTATCTCAAAAAGCAAACAAACAAACAAAAAAAAAAAACAGGACATTCTCCAATACTCTTATAAATCTAACATAATGAATATTAAGTAATTTCTTAATATCATCTAATGACCAGTTAAGGGTAGTCAGACATAGATGCTGCTATGAATTTACAGTTCTGAATGGTCTTTCTCTTTCTGTATTTATTATCTTTGTTTTTTCTTTTTCCACTTTCTGGGCTCAAACAGTTTCCTGTTCCCTGATAACTAAAACCTGATAGCCTGGTTTCTTTACCCCAGCAATCTCTGAACTTCTAATACGCATAAATATACAACATTGACAGTTGATTATGTGTCACTCTGTGACTGATCCTTGGATCTTATTTAGCACATTATTTCTTCATGCGTTGTCTATCCAACCACTTTTTATATTCCTTTAGAGTGTACTTTATCTTAATTTGATTTTCCAGATTGCCTAACTGTGCAGTGGAGATAGTTAGGCATCAATACATACTGACTGATTAGTGTCTCTGAGCCCCCAATTCGTTGTTTGTATTTTTCCCTTTCTACTTCTCTCTCCAGCTAGTCATTGGAAGCTCTTAGCCCCTCCCTCCCTCACTCTTTCTTCTTGACTTTGTCTTTCTGCTTCTACTGCCCATGTTTTCAACATCATCATATAAAGCCTGAGATACTGAATTCATCTTTAAAAGACAGCTGGTGATTAGTCTTCCAAAAGGAGGCTTAGACTTCCCCCACCCCCACCTATGAAATTATGTTTTATTACTTTTGGAGAGTAAAGGATTAATGTTTCACATTTTCAGAATATTTTACCATAATTAGAGCTCTGGAATTGAGAGGTCATATCATTCTCCAAGGATCATTTAATTCTTAAACCCCCTGCCAAGAGAATGCTTGGCGTTGTGGTGGTGGTAGTGATATTTACACCTGTTAGCTGGGACAAGAGCCAAGGCAGTCAGTCAGCTCTGGAAAGTCATTGGGTGGTCATAAGACTCCAGCTTGGGGTGCTGATGCAGTGGGAATTCAGTCTCAGAGGTCACGCAGCCACTCTGGTAGGACACATGGCAAGGGGCACCTGCTTTCCTCTAGCTCTAGACTGTTCTGAATGTTGTGGACATTCAGAGACTACTGCCCCAAAGTAGACTGCAGACTTTTCATAATGAGCTTATAGAACTTTGTAGAACACCATGCTAGTTTTTTAAGTTCCTAGAAGGTGGAAACAGATTTCCTTTAATAATAATAGAAATAACAGTAATAATAATTACCAATACCTATTGGGTGCTTATTTTGAGTCAGGCACCTTTCCAAGAGCTTTTTCTTATATAAATCCATTCAGGCCTCACAACCACCTTAAATACTGTATTCATCTCCGATTTAAAGATGAGGAAATGGGCCAGCACCATGGCATAGTGAGTAAAACTTCTACCTGTGGTGCCAGCATCCCTTATGGGTGCCGGTTCAAGACCCAGCTGCTCCACTTCCAATCCAGCTCCCTGCTAATGCATCTGGGAAAGCAGTGGAGGATGGCCCAGGTCCTTGGCCCCTGTACCCATGTTGGAGACCCAGAAGAAGCTCCTGACTCTTGGCTTCGGATCAGCCCAGCTCCGGGCACTGTGGCCATTTGGGGAGAGAACCAGCAAATGGAAGATTCTCTCTCTCTCTCTCTCTCTCTCTCTCTCTTCCAAATGAAATAAATAAATAGTTAAAGGCGGGGAGGGGCAGCGCTATAGTGCAGTGGGTTAAAGCCCCAGCCTGCAGTTCTGGCATCCCATACGGGTACCAGTTGGAGTCCCAGCTGCTCCACTTTCAATCTAGCTCCCTGCTGATGGCCTGGAAAAACAGTGGAGGATGGCCCAAGTCCTTGGGCCCCTGCACCCTCGTGGGAGACCCAGAAGAAGCTCCTGGCTCCTGGCTTTGGATCAGCTCATCTCCAGCCATTGCAGCCATTTGGGGAGTGAACCAGCAGATTGAAGACCTTTCTCTCTGTCTCCCCCTCTCTCTGTCTTTAATTCTACTCTCAAATAAATAAAATCTTAAAAAAAAAAAAAAGATGAGGAAACAGTTACAGAGAGATTAAGTAATCATCTCTAGGCCACACAACTCAGTGGGAGAGGCAGGAATCAAAGCATAGACAGTCTGACTCCAGAGCTCTCATCCTTAGCCATTACACTACATATGCATCTGAGTGTTAGCTGAACATTTCAACCACATAAGAAACAACAGGGGTAGATGCTTTAATAATATACTGTTTTTATAAGAGACATGTGAGAAAAGACCAAGGAGTCAAACTTTAGCTTTGATTCAATACTGGTTAACTTTTCAAAACCAAGTCCTGTTCATCACACTTTAACTTACTTGGACAGATCTTAAACTGAATGCAACCCCCTACATTCATTCAACAGAGTGAATAAATTTTGTATGAACATAGTAGTCATCAATGAGTAGCCAATAAGTATCATTAGAATCTGGATGAGATTTTGTTAAGTACACACTTGTTTATAACCCATATTTATTTAGAAGTCCACCTCTATTAATCCACTTTCATTACATTAAGGAAGGAAGAAAGTTTATTTCAGTTTACAGTTTGGAGACTCACAGTCTAAGATTGGCCCCTGTGGTTCAGGCATCGGGTGAGGCTGGTGAGACTGGACGATGGCAAAGGCACAACAACCTGGCACGACAGGAAGCATGCTTGGCTTATGTAACCAACCCTCTCACAAAGAACTAGCTTCCAGGGGCAAACCACCAGTGACCTAAAGATCACATACTAAACCCACCTCCCAGACACCATAGTTAGATGAAGTCTCCACCCATGTAGGCCAGCGTGTGGCACAGTGGGTTAAAGCCATTGCCTGCAGTGCTGGCATCCCATATGGGTGCCGGTTCAAGTCCCTGCTACTCCACTTTCCATCTAGCTCCCTGCTAATATGCCTGGAAAGGCAGTGGAAGATGGCCTAAGTGCTTGGACTGCTGCCACCCACGTGGGAGACCCAGATGGAGTTCCAGGCTCCTATCTTTGGCCTGGCCCAGCCCCAGCCATTGCAGTCATTTGAGAAATGAAACCAGTAGATGAAAGATCACTTTCTGTCTCTGTCTCTCTGTAACTGACTTTCAGATAAATAAATCTTTCTTTTTTTAAGTCTCCACCCTTAATCTATCAATCATTAACATTAATCCCATTGACCATAAATACAAGACTTTGAGGTTTAGACATCTGCCTGAGTTTGGGGACCCATACCCTGTTCAAACTGTAACACTGTCTTATTTGAAATGCCTCTTGAATCAAATTAGGAGGCCTAAATATGTGCTTCAAGTCCTTTATCCTGCCACAGGATATAAAGCTCTGCTCTCATTCCTGGCGTGTGATTTCCACCTGTAAATGCTTATCCCGTTGCCCCTTTCCTCACTTAGCATAATGTCACCCTCCTTCTTCAGAGCTTTTAAGACTTACACCTCAGAGTGCCAGCCCTGTCCACACCCCTATAGAAGTTGTGTAAAACCAATCATGTCCTCAGCTGGACTATAAAATCCACAAGAGCCAGAACCATACTTACAGTTACTGTTTAATGACATACTGACCTCTGTGATTCAGCCATGATACTAAGTAACATGGTACAAGGATTATTTGATACCAGCATATAAAGGATGATCAGGAAGGGTACTGCCCACAAAATTCAAGGTGTGTGCCTGTACCTGATTAAGCAGAGTCCAGCCATCATTACTGAATTTCAAACAGGCCAAACAGAATGTGTTTAATAGAAAGCCAATGTAAATTAGTCAGGGAGCGGGCATTTGACCCTTTGGTTGAGACACCAGTTAGGACTAGCATGCCCATGTCTTACTGGGGAGGGCCAGGGTTCAGTCCCCAGTTCTAGCTCCCAGTGTCAGCTTCCTACTAATGCAGATCCTGGAAGGCTCAGGTAGTTGGGTTCCTGTCACCTACATGGGAGACTTATATTGACTTCTAGCTCCTGGCTGTGGCCCTGCCCAGCCCCAGCCATTGCAGGCATTTGTGTGTCCATCTGTCTGACTCTCTGCCTCTCAAATAAATAAGTAAAAATTAGTGATCCAGGAGTCAAACACAAGTTTATTTGGTTCCGAAGTCCATTTGCTTACTATTGCATTAGACAGTTCCATTTACTACTTTGTACGCAAGTGCTTGGTAGTGCATGATGCTCAATAAATGTTTGACAATAACTTGAAAAGAACACCAAGAATTCATATGTCAGTGTTTTATTCTTTTTTAGAAGTTTTATTTACATGTTGTTAAAAAAAAAAAATCTGTGTGGTTTCTGCCTTATCAAGGCATCAGAGCCTAGTCAAATGACTTGTACTGGAAGGAAGAGGAGTGAAGCACCAGAACTCAGAGGCCAGGGAGAATTGGGGTTCCAGGAGAATCGAAGCAGGTGGAAGGGGGCTGAGCTCAGAGGAGCTGCGCCATCTGCCAGTGGAGGCAGAGGGGAAGAAAGGAGATTGGAGCGGTGCTGGCCCACGATGGGAGGAGTGGCAGATTGGCCCAAGTACTGAAGAACGTTAAAACTGGGCTGTGGTTGGAAAATTACCCTGTCATTAATGAGTGCCTGGGACGTGCCAGTTCAGAAGCAACAGGAAGGCACCCACACACTAGTATAGAAAACAGTATTCACAAAGAACGAACAATGAGCCCAGTATCGGCCAAAATCCTATTAAGGAAACACTTATTAACAGTTTCCTTTCTTCTCAAGGTGGGCAGATCTAGATTCTAGATGTAATCATTTCCTCTGATTTCACAGGAATATTCCGGGGGCCTTTCTTTACTGCTGTGACTTTGCTCCTGGAGCTGTGGAGCTCATAAAGGTATGTCTCACGCTCTTTCAGAGTGCCCATGTCTAGTTTTTTTGTTTGTTTGTTTTGTTTTGTTTTTTTAAGATTTATTTATTTACTTGAAAGTCAGAGGGAAGGAGAGACACAGAGAGAGGTCTTCCATCCACTGGTTCACTCTCCAATTGGCTGCAACATCCAGAGCTGTGCCGATCTGAAGCCAGGAGCTTCTTCCGGGTCTCTCATGCAGGTGCAGAGGCCCAAGAACTTGGGCCATCTTCCACTGCTTTCCCAGGCCATAGCAGAGAGCTGGATCAGAAGTGGAGCAGCTGGGACTTGAACCAGCACCCATATGTGATGCTGGCACAGAAGGCAGTGGCTTTACCCGCTACACCACTGGGCCAGCCCCTAGTTTCTTTTGAAAGGGTTCTTTGGAACAGTGTTTCCAGATCAAATGTTATCTGTGACCATTTTTAACTGAGATGTTATGATTTCTACAAATCATACCATCAGCTGATGGCAAAGATCTCACCCTAAAACCATCGAAGTTGTTTTGAATTTAAGATAGAGCTTGAAGGACTGGTGCAGCAAAGAGAGCTGGCCAGGCAGGGCTGACTACAAAATTCAGAGGCTTACACCTGTCCATGAATAGCCATGCTCCAAATAGAACTTCTTAAAATTAGGCAAGGTTTTCATATGGGTAAGCACCCACCTCCACTACCACCAAAACAAACAAACAAAAATACTTGACTTTTTCAATTATCTCCTGCAAAGGGATTTTATTCATATCTGTGTCCCTGGAGCCTTTCACATAGTCTGCACATAGGAGGAAATCATTAAATTAAAACTGTGGAAATTAAAAAAAAAAATCTGAGAAGGCCAATGTCCTACATTGTAAGAAAAACAGTGGGGAACTTAGACTTATTGATGAATCCCTGAATGCAAGTGAGCATTACCTTAGAATGAAGAGGAAATGGAAAAGGAAAGGAAATTCTGCTAACAAAACTATATAGTATAAACACATAAATTAAGTAAAACTTTTTTTTAGAAAAAGTGACAACTTTATATCTGATCATAAAAGTAATATTTTTTTCTGAAACACTAACAAGGCTAAAGAGGAAGATACTAATTAACCTGTAATTACCCTATCTAGGGTGGATTATTGTGAATGTTTTGATATATATCCTTCTGATGTGTCTGTAGGCAAATTTTGTGTGTGTCACTCTAAGGCAGTTTTTAAAGTAACAGCTTTATGGAAATGGTTCACATACTCTAAAGTACACCATTTTGAAGACTACAATTCAGGAGTGGCCATTTGGCCTAGTGGTTAAGACCCTGGTTAAAATGCCTGCACCCCTTATTGGAGCGCCTGAGTTCAATACAGGCTCCAGCTCCTGTCTCAGGTCCTGCTCACGAAGATGTTGGGAGGCATGGTGCTGGCTCAGGTGACTGGGTTTCTCCCACCCACATAGAAACCTACATAAGAGTTCCTGGCTTCAGCTAATCCCACCCCTCCCTGCGCTGGCTGCTGTGGGTGTTTGGGGAGTGAACCAGTAGATGGCTGCTCACTTGGACATGCTTGCTCTCCTGCTCTCATTTAGTGTGTCACAGTCGGTCACGTGGCCTAGTAGTTAAGACACTGGCTCAGATGCCTACATCCCATATCCGAGTATCTGGATTTAATACCTGCCTCTGGCTACTGACTGCAGCCTCCTGTTCATGCAAATCCCGAGAGGCAGTGGCAGTGGCTCAGGTGAATGGGTTCTTGTCACCTGTGGATACCTGGATTGAGTTCCTGGCACCAGCTTCTGCCTGGCTCAGCCCTGGTCATTGTGAGCATCTGGGCAGTAAACCAGTGGATGAGCACTGTATCTACATGCCTGTCTGTCTTCCTCTCTGTGTCTGTCTGCTTCTTGAATAAATTTAAAAATTTTAAGTTGAAAAAAAAAAAGTATTCAATTCAGTGTTTTGTAGTATATCTTCAGAGTTGTGCAACCACTGCCATTATCTAACTTTGAGTGTATGCTGTATGGGATATGTGTGTTTTAAGCCAAAAAAGGCCAGGAAAAGCAGTGGGAAGTGAAGGAGGAGTTGACCATCCCGGTGTCTCTAAATGACACAGGCGGGGTCTCTCACTGTGTTTCCCACTGACTCTAAGGCCTGCCCTGCTCCACATTTGTGTCTAGAGAGGGATTATTATTATTTGTTGCCATGTCCAAGTACTAGACTTAATTCTGGGGGATACCTCAGAAATCTAAATATAGACCTACCATTTGATCCAGCCATTCCATTCCTGGGAATTTACCCAAAGGAAATGAAATCAGTGTATGAGTTATCTGTACCCCCATGTTCATTGCAGCACATTTCATAATAGCTAAGATATGGAATCAACCCAGATGTCCAACAACTAGTACTATGGAGTACTACTCAGCTGTTAAAAAAAAAAAAAAAAAGAAATCTGTGTTTTGCAACAAGATGGATGCAACTGGAAACCACTAAACTTAGAGAAATAATCCAGTCCCCAAAAGACAAATATCATATCATATGTTTTCCTGGTAACTAATAGAGTACTTAAAACTTAAGACATTGGAGCAAAATGGACATTTTGAGATTTGATGATTGTTTACAGCCCTTGTCTCTTCTGTTGAGGAAAAGTGGTTTTTTTTTCCTTCATACTATTTATTGAACTTAATGTAGGGTTAACTATATGATCAGTAAGTAAGCTCAAAATCGATCTTGGTAAAAATTAAGAGTGGGAATGTGAGAGGGAGGAGGAAGAAGGGTGGGAAAGAAAAAAAAAAAAAAAAAAAAGGAAATCCCCGGAGTGTGCTCACCCCTCACTTTGCTCTTCACGCCTTTGTCGTGACAGTCGCACTCGTCCTACAGAGCTGCCCAGTGCTGCGCCTTTGTTCACGACGTGTGTGACGAGAGCTCACCTTACCCCTTCCCGGATGGGGTCCTGGATGCCATTCTCCTCATCTTTGTGCTCTCTTCTATTCATCCTGACAGGTAAATGAAGACAAAGGGGCACAGCCGGCATGTAGAGCTCCTTTCTCAGGAGTGGTTTTCAGACCTATCAAAGCGAAAATGACAATTCCTGAATTTATTATTTAGTGAACTACATTATGTATAATATGCAGCCTTTTAAATGCAGCTCTTCCTTTCTTCAGACCTTTAGAAAGAAACTGGTCAGACTACTTCATTAGTGAGCTTTCTGTCACTGTCAGAGTGAAGTGCGCATCTTCTGGCAAGACACATACCTATTAAAAGTGACAGTGCATCAAGGAGATTACAAATTCAGAACAGCCTAATAGACTCCCAAGAGCGAAATTGTACTTGGTGATCAGCAACAAACATCTTTGATGTAGCATCTTCCGGAATGTTCATGAAGAGGCGGGCTGAAGATCCATTGGCTTCACACAAGTCTGTTGATGAGCTCTTAAACATTTGTTTTGGAGGCAGATGTTTAGCCTAGTGGTTAAGACACTGATTAGAACGCCCATGTCCCACACCTGAGAACCTGGGTTTGATACCCAACTCTGGCTCCTGACTTCACCTTCCTGCTCATGCAGACCTTGGGAGGCCATGGTGATGGCTCAAGTAATTGGATTCCTGTCACTCACATAAGGAGATCTAGATTGAGTGCCCAGCTCCCAGCTGCTGCCCTGGCCCAGTTTCAACTACCCCAGGCATTTGGGGAATGAACCAGCAGATTGAAGCTCTCTGTCTCTTATCTCTCTCAATCTCTTTCTCTCTGTGCTTCTCAAACACATAAATTAATATTGATTTTTAAGAATAAAAATTTGTTTTAAAGAAACCCACTAAGGAATTAGGTGTTACTGAGATTTTTTTCTTTTAAGGTTTTATGTCATTTGAAAGACAGAGTTACTGAAACAGAGGGAGTGACAGAGAGAGATCTTCCATCCACTGGTTCACTCCCTAAATGGGCGCAAGGGCAAAGGCTGGGCCAGGCTGAAACCAGGAGCCTGGAACTCCATCCAGGTCTCCGTGTGCATGGCAGGGCCCAAGTACTTGGCCCATCTTCCACTGCTTTCCCAGGCACATTAGCAGGAGCTGAGTCAGAAGTAGGATAGCTAGGACTTGAACCAGCATTCATATGGAATGTTGCCATTCCAGGCGGCAGTTTAACCTGCTGTGCCATAATGCTGGCTCCAGTATTAGTGAGATTTGACAGATTATCCTTGGACCTTTATGATCTAAGACTGGCCAAGTTCCATCATTTAAATATTTATGACATAACTTTTTAAGTTTGCATATGCACTTAATACTATAAAGTAACTTTGTTCCAGAGAGGAAACATAAAGAGATACTACAACATTAATGATCACCTTTCTTGAAAATCTGACGAAAGGGCCAGCGCTGTGGTGCAGCGGGTTAAAGCTCTGGCCTGAAGCACCAGCATCCCATATGGGCACCGGTTCTAGTCCCAGCGGCTCCTCTTCCAATCCAGCTCTCTGCCATGGCCTGAGAAAGTAGTACAAGAAGGCCCAAGTCCTTCCAAGTCCAGGAAGAAGCTCCTGGCTTCAGATCAGCGCAACTCTGGCCGTTGCGGCCATCTGGGGAATGAACCAGCGGATGGAAGACCTCTTTCTCTGTCTCTACCTCTCTTTCTAATTCTGTCTTTCAAATAAATAAATCTTTATTTAAAAAAAGAAAAGGTGATGATCCCCTATGTGTATGAAAGCACATGTGTGGAAAGCTTTCATAAGGCTCCGTAAGTTTGAGCTTTCACAATCCCCTGGTAGGAGAAACAGACTTGGCCTCAACCACATTTTTTTTTAAGATTTATTTATTTATATGAAAGTCAGAGTTACAGAGAGAGAGACAGAGACAGAGACAGAGAGTCTTCCATCCGCTGATTGGCTTCAGTGGCTGGAGCTGTGCCCACTTGAAGCCAGAAGTCAGGAGCTTCTTCTGGGTCTTCCACGAGAGTGCAGAGGCCCAAGGACTTGGGCCATCTTCTACTGCCTTCCCAGGCCATAGCAAAAGGTTGGATCAGAAGTGGAGCAGCCGGGACTCGAACCGTCACCCATATGGGATGCCGGCACTGCAGGCCGAGGCTTTACTCTCTACACCACAGCACCGGCCCCCTCAACCATATTTTGTTTGATGAGTATAGTTCTTTCCCACAGAAATTTGAATTAACACGGGCTTCTCTCTTTGCAATTATGAAGTCATTAGGACCCTTCACAGTCCTTTAACTTCCTATTCAGAATGAGCACTTTGATAACTCATGGAAGAACAAATTAGATTTTTTAATAAATCCAAAAGAAAAATACATTTGCACCTGGTTAGATATGTCAAGTCCCATGAAGCTACTTTTTCTTTCCAGTTTCTCTTTCTCTTTTAAAAGTTATCTACTTGAGAGGCAGAGAAAGAAAAAGAAAGCTCCCACCTGCTGGTTCACTGCCCAAATGCCTGCAGTGGCTGGGACTGGGCTGGAGCTAAAGCCAGGAGCTGAGAACACAATCCAGGTCTCCCATGTGGGTGGCAGGAACCCAAGTACTTGAGCCATTACCACTGTCTTTGGGGTGTGCCCTAATGGAAAGCTTGACGGGGGAGCTAGAAGCAGGAATCGAACCTCCCATGTGGGATGTGGGTGTTTTAATCACTAAGCTAAATGTCTGCTCTCTCCTCCCAGTTTCTATAGCTATTTCTTTCTCCTGATCTATTTAGACTATTGGCATTGTTCAGGTACTAGTAGAAAGATGTCATCTAATGTATTTTGTTTCCTTATATGAATAGTTAAAAGGATGGAGTAAGTGGGTGGATGGAGAGAGAACAAGATTTCCTATTTGACATTCATAACAGGAAATGTTTAAATTCTAAATAAGACCACAAAAAGACTATTTGAAATTAGTTTAGATAATGTATGTTCTCATGATTTGGATTGAATGTTAAAGAGAAGGGGAAGCAGATGTCTTAGAAAGACTGATTTATGCTACAGTATTTCACTCTATTTATTATAAAATAAATTCAGATGTGTCACATTAGTAGCCACTTTTTACCAACCTGGAAGTTATTTAAATCTAGGGCAGGTGTTGTGGTACAGCAGGTTAAACTGCTGCTTGGGGTTGCCCACATCCCATATCAGAGTGCTTGGGATCAAGTATAGTTCTGCTTGCAATCTGGTTTCCTGCTAATGTGCATCCTGATAGGCAGGAGATGATGGCCCAAGTTCTTGGGTTTCATCCACCCATGTGGGAGACCCAGATGGAGTTCCTGGCTCCTGACTTGACCTGGCCCAGCCCCAGCTATTGAGAGCATTTGGAAAGTAAACCAGCAGATGGAATATCTTTCTCTCACTGTCTTTCCCTTTTCTCTGTCACTCTGCTTTTCAAATAAATAAATCTTTTTTTTTTTTTTAAATAAAGTGAGTGAATAGAAGGGAGCTGATAGTAAGTAGAAAGGCAAAGCAGTGTCTTTAAGGTCACTTAAAGAATGCATTTAAGTGCATTCAACTCCAGGAAAGTTCTAGAAAAGTAGCTTTTTCGCAGCCTGGAAAATCCAGGCACAAATAAACAGGAAGCAGTTCAGTTAGATGCTGAGTCTGGGGGTTCCTGCTTCAGTAGGAATTAATTATAGGAGGCCACAAAAGAATTGCCGTCTTCTTTTTCACAGAAATAAAAGAAAGTAAAAGATATTGACTATGAACCTAAGCATAGGCCAGTCAGACTGTAAATATTCCTTCATTATCTCTTCTTGTCCTTCTTCTGCTCTGTATAGAAACAGGTGAAGACAGCAGTCCACCCAAAAAGGACAGAGAAAAGAAAGGGACTTTCTCCCTTCCTGTCTCTTCATCCCCTCCTGAGCCGACCCCAGGACACAGTTTGCAGGAACTGGCTTACAGTTATGTTGCTAACCAGGATGGGATGGACAGGAGGAGCAGCACCCCCTGCACACCTCTGTCTTCAGCCCGACAGGAGAGCTGGGAGGAAAGGGTTTGCAGAAGGACGTGACTACATTTTGAAGAATCTGATTCTTTATTTTCCTACATTTTAGTTTCATTCTTGTTTTACTAATAATTACAGAAGGAGATTTTTGCTTAGTACATAAAGTATCTATCCTGAAAATGAGTATTTTAAGGTTTAGATATTGGCTTTCATTCATTGCTAAAGCCTCAGGGTATAAGCACAATATGAAAATAACCTGTAATAATAATAATAAAAAAAAAAACTTTCCTTTTTTCCTTCCCTGTACTTATGTTCCAGTTTTTCAAAAGAGCTCTTCACCTAACCATACCATCTCCCTCTCTTGTATTTTTCTCTTGTTTTCATAGTTGCTTTCATTTTCTCACTATTGACTTCCTTCACAGCATGACATAATCTGGTTTTCACCCCACTGTTCCATTGAGCAGTATTTTAATGGGAAGGAATTTACAGATTATCTGATACAAGCTCCTCATTTTTAAAATAAGAAAACCTCATTAGCTTTAAGTAGCTTGGAGAAAGCAGAGGTAGCAAGGACTTAGCCCAGAGAGTGTCACTTACCATTCTCTACTCATGGCAGAAATTAGTAGTCGATTTTGTATTCTGATTGTCCTTCTGTGTAAGCTCCCCGAGTCCTTCTTGACAGAGCTCAGTAGGCATCCAGTGCCAGTCATTCAATGTCAATACTACATTCCTAAATCTTTGCCATCCCTAGCCCATAATAATCACATATAGACATGAACACTTAAACAAAAACACTATATCACGATCAGTTATAAGGAGTCATATTTGATGGGAAGCCAGAGAAGTAGAATAGTGAAGGCAAGAAAGCAAAGACTTCCCAGTTTTGAGCAGTGACTTGGAGTGTGAATAAAATTTAAATAAGCAGAAGGGAAAGAAAAGCGAATTCTTAGAGGGGAAATTTCTTTGTGAGCAAAGGCTTAGGCTGTTCAGAGCCAAGCATACAATTTTGGTAAAGGAGGTGTCTCAGATTGGGAAATAGTGGAAAGATGTTGGAAAGATAAATTGGGGGTTGTGAGTAGGAGCTTGTAAGAGCTCAACTAAGAAATTTAAAATTTGGGGGCCAGCACTGTGGCGCAGCAGGTTAACGCCTTGGCCTGAAGTGCTGGCATCCCATATGGGCACTAGTTCGAGTCCCGGCTGCTCCAGTTCTGATCCAGCTCTCTGCTAAGGCCTGGGAAAGCAGTAGAAGATGGCCCAAGACCTTGGGTCCCTGCACCCATGTGGGAGATCCAGAGGAAGCTCCTGGCTCCTGGCTTCAGAATCGCACAGCTCCGGCCGTTGCGGCCATCTGGGAAGTGAACCATCAGATGGAAGGCCTCTCTCTCTTTCTCTCTCTCTCTCTCTCTCTCTCTCTCTCTCTCTCTGCCTCTCCTCTCTCTGTGTAACTCTGACTTACAAATAAATAAATAAATCTTTAAAAAAAAAAGAAATTAAAATTTGATTCTGTGGAAGCAGGTATTTGGCACAGTGGGTAAGATGCCACTTGGGATTCCCATATCCTATATGGGAGTATCTGGCTCAAGTCCAGGATCCAGCCTCCAATTCCAGCTCCCTGCTAATACATACCCTGGAAGGTGGCAAATGACAATCCAAGTGGTTGGGTCCCTGCCACCCATGTGGGAATCTGGGATGGAGTTCCAGGCTCCTGGCTTCAGCCTGGCCCAGCCCTGGCTGTTGTGGGCATTTAAGAGTGAATTAGCAGATGGAACATCTCTGTCTGTCTCTCTGCCTTTCAAATAAAGTGAAAAGAAATAATTTTTTAGAAAATGTTATCCTGTGGATTAAAATCTGGAATTTTTTTGAGCGAGTCATAGTGTTAGCAGCAGAACTCATTGGTAATGTGCAGGAGAGTCAACTGGGAGAATCTTGGGGCATGCTGGAAAGTGATTCTGTTTCCAGGTCTGAGGAAATAGGGGTTTGCACTGAGGGAGTACCTATGGGAAACAAGAGAGGGAAAAAAAAGATCAAAGATGTCATTTTAAAAAAGAGAGACAGAATTTGGTGACCATGTGGAGAAGATATTGGGAAGAAGAGAAAAACAATTGCTCTTTCATAAAATGAATGAGGGTACCTTTGAGCTAAAAAGAGAGGGAGAATGAACTGATTTTGGAGGAAAGATGGAGTCCCTGTTTAGGTTTGTACAATTTGAGATGGCTCTGGCATATTTTTTTAATACTGCAGGGAGAAAACCACATCTTTACTGTCTACTTCAAAACTCCTGTACTTTGCTGTGAGTATCAGGAAACACCTGTGGTTCTGCACTTCGGCTTTGACCTCACCGATCAAACTCTGTGCAGTTGCCACCGTAGCCATTTGGGTGGATTGTTGATAATCTGGGTCTTTTGAATCTGGTCACAGAGCAAGTTGATGTCCTTTTTTCCTGCTTTACAAAATATCTTTATTTTTGTGGCCCTTACATGTATGGTTTATATTTCTTTGTCTTTACTGAGATTTTCTCATTTTGCCTCAAAGAATGTTAAATCTACATAGAAAACAAGTTTCCACAAACAGCGTGTCTTCCTTTGTTTTCAAAGGATGCAAAGTGTTGTCAACCGACTGTCCAAGTTACTGAAACCTGGGGGAATGCTATTATTTCGGGACTATGGAAGATATGACAAGACCCAGCTTCGTTTTAAAAAGGGTAACAGTATATTCAGTTTGGGATTATTTTCATGTGTTTTAATGAATGCCTTGTTAATGTTTCATGTCAAATTATTTTGGTTTTTATTGTTTTGTTTATTTATTCTGAGGAATGCTAAGTTCTCTTTTCACTATTTTTCTTTAGGGCATTGTTTATCTGAAAATTTCTATGTTCGAGGAGATGGTACCAGAGCATATTTCTTTACAAAAGGTATGCTAATCTTCAGGAGGAAATAATGAGCTATAAAATCTCTGGTTAGTATTTGTAAGGAGAAGCTGAAAAGCTGTAAGAATGAAGCTTCAATCGTTGATTAAACATTGAATGTCTTCATACTTTGGTGCCTGTCACTGTTCCACATAAAAGCTTGAAAATGGCCTTTGTGTCTTTTCATCTTTTCCTAGTTAAAACTGCTTGAAGGAATCCCTTGTTTCATACCCATACCCCCATGGATGTACAGACTGTTCCATTTTGGAGATATTGTTAGCCCAGAGATGAAAAATGTGCCTGATAGGCCACAGCCAATAGAGGAAATTTTATGATGTAAGCCCCAGAAAATGACTTATCTCTTATCAGTTTCTCATTTTAAGAAAACATTTCTGACAGTATCAAATAAATCCTACTTCCAAGGATTTCCCAGGTCTTTCATGTGTACCTTTATTATGTGCCATGTTGAGTCGTAGAACCAACATGAACTCAGGAGGAGGCACCTTTCAAAATCCTGAAAGCTGTAACCAATAGTTTTGTGTCGATGTCTGTGCCCACTGTGTTAGCTTGTGCACACTCAGTATGTTTTTTGTGAAGTACAAGAAACCTGCTTGGTTACACAGGTTTCCTTCAGCAAGTTGTCCTAAATGATCTTTCTTGGTGTGCGTGAAGTTTAGATGGTCAGCCATGCCATCTGCGTACCTCCCCTCCCCGCCCAGTCACATGTCATATCTTTAACTGCTGTTCTTGTCTCATAGGGGAAGTCCACAGTATGTTCTACAAGGCTGGGTTAGATGAAAAGCAAAATCTGGTTGATCGTCGCTTACAAGTTAATAGGAAAAAACAAGTGAAAATGCACCGAGTGTGGGTTCAAGGAAAATTCCAGAAACCATTGCTCTGGACTCAAAATATCTCTAAAGTCATGTTTTCACTCCTTCCTCCTGACTGAACCGAGTTCAATGTTAAGGTACAAGACCAGAGTACTACACTATTCCAATACCCCTGCAAATATTTCCTTTCTCAAAAGATAATCAGAAGAAAAGAATTTGTATGCCCTGCTATTTTATCATGGGTGAGCCCTTTTGTGCATCTCAAGCACATATTTCAAAGTATATATCATCTTCTTTGTTTTCAACACTTGATAAGCCATCACTTGCTTGGGTGTACTGCATGTGACCATTGTTTGTTTATTGAATTTTATAAACATTAATAAATTAATAACATAAGTCAAGTAATTTTGAAAAAATTATCTTTTTTTAGAAGAGGAAAAATCGGCCGGCGCCGTGGCTTAACAGGCTAATCCTCCGCCTTGCGGCGCCGGCACACTGGGTTCTAGTCCCGGTTGGGGCGCCGGACTCTATCCTGGTTGCCCCTCTTCCAGGCCAGCTCTCTGCTATGGCCCGGGAAGGCAGTGGAGGATGGCCCAAGTGCTTGGGCCCTGCACCCGCAAGGGAGACCAGGAGAAGCACCTGGCTCCTGGCTTCGGATCAGCAAGATGCGCCGTCCACAGTGGCCATTGGAGGGTGAACCAACGGCAAAAAGGAAGACCTTCCTCCCTGTCTCTCTCTCTCACTATCCACTCTGCCTGTCAAAATAAATAAATAAAAAAAATAAAAATTAAAAAAGAGGAAAAATCATCTACTTTATCCATTGGGCTTAGTAAACCATTTCCAAAGCAGTCAACGTTCTCCCATTACCAGGTGATAGTGGACACAGCATGCCTTGTTTCCAGGGAAAGCTTCAACAAGCCCAAAATCAAGGTGCAGTGCTTTTTGTCATGTTGTATGTTGTCTGTTTTCTGCTAAGCTTTTTTTTTCCTCTTAAATTCAGAGACTGATGTCTGCAATACAATTTTAGTTTCTCTTTCTTTCCTAAAATTGGGGAAGTGTGGCCCTTGCTCACATACTTTCAGGCTATTCTTGGACATACAAGTTGCTCTACGCTCTTTTTAAGGCAACTGTCATACCCAACCATGCAAACTCTTGTAGCAGTTAAACAATTTATTCACCCTTTTGATTCAAAAAGAATACACGTCAGCTTGCAAATTACACCTCTTTAAAACTGAGTTTCTGAGATTGGTCTTTCCTTCATTATGCAATATTTTCTGACTACTTACATTGTGCTGAGTCATATGAGATAACACAGTCAATAAAGACCCAGCCATGTCTTCAGCAAGCATAAACAGGGTCTAGCTGCAGAGCAAAATGTGCTTATTTCAAACCTCTAAATCGTGACCTAAGATCATATGAACAAATACTTGATGGAACAAAGACATAAGCCTCAGCCATTCTCACTCATTGCCCAAAAGATAGATAAACGTTGGATAATAATAAACATTATTCCTTACCCTTGAATCTCAATTGGTTCTGACACCATATTGCCTTCATACCCCACCCCCACATTCTTTCCCAGGTTCCCAAGGCCCCGCAAGGCCACCTGAAAGACCAATTCCAGGAATTCACCTCTGCTTGCTGCCCCCTACCCACACCTCCATCCCTAGCCCTCCTAAAATATAAAAAGGCCCAGCCCCTGGGGTTGGGTCGGGGCCTTCTGCCAGGTGTTCCATCAATGTGCATGCCAGCAGTTGGTCACCCACCTCTACGAATTTATTTTCTCTGAATAAATTTGGTCTGGCTGTAGATTACTATAGTGCCTCCTCTCTATTCTGCCCCTCTTTTCCTAACAATACTCAAAGAGGGAACCATACCAGCTAGTGGACTTTGATTATGAGCCACAGAAATCTAGAACAAAAGGTTGGACTCTTGAAAAGATCACCATGGAATGACTCAATTCCAACTGTTTTTCCTTTGAAGTCACTTAAAATTCAAGTTCCTGGAAGAATGTAATCCATCCAGCTTGGGCCGTGGGTTCATCTCTTGACAGACTGGGGCAGAGCAGCTTAATTGCTGCTGCCAACCAGAATTTACATATAGACTGGAAGGAAGTTTCTCACAGGAAAGTCAAAATACGCTTATCAAAAAAGAGGGGGAGGCCGGCGCCGTGGCTCAACAGGCTAATCCTCCGCCTTGCGGCGCCGGCACACCGGGTTCTAGTCCCGGTCGGGGCACCGATCCTGTCCCGGTTGCCCCTCTTCCAGGCCAGCTCTCTGCTGTGGCCAGGGAGTGCAGTGGAGGATGGCCCAAGTGCTTGGGCTCTGCACCCCATGGGAGACCAGGAGAAGCACCTGGCTCCTGCCATCGGATCAGCGCGGTGCGCCGGCCGCAGCGCGCTACCGCGGCGGCCATTGGAGGGTGAACCAACGGCAAAAGGAAGACCTTTCTCTCTGTCTCTCTCTCACTGTCCACTCTGCCTGTCAAAAATAAAAAAAATAAAAAAATTAAAAAAATAAAAAAAAAACTAAAAATAAAAAAAAAAAAACAGAGGGGGAATGGGTGCATTTGACGCAGCCGTTACGATAGTCCTTGACATGCCTGCATCACGTATCTCAGTGCCTGGGTTTGAGTCCCAGCCCTGCTCCGCATTCTGTTTTCCTGCCCATTCACACCCCAGGAGGCAGCAGGTGATGGCACAAGTTGTTGAGCCCATGTCACCTATGTGGGAGATCCGGACTGAGTTCTGTCTCCTGCCTTAAGACTTGCCCGGTCTTGGCTGTTGGAGGCATTTGGAATCTGGGAAGTGAACTAGTGGATCGAAGAGTTCTCTTTCCCTCTCTCCCTGTCTCTTCCTCTCTCCTCCCTCCCAAATAAATAAATAAAATTGAAAAAAAAAAACTAATTAAGCCACTATTTTATTTTTAAAAGATAGGGATGAGAGGCCGGCTCCACGGCTCACTTGGCTAATCCTCCGCCTGCGGTGCTGACACCCCGGGTTCTAGACCCGGTTGGGGCGCCGAATTCTGTCCCAGTTGCTCCTCTTCCAGTCCAGCTCTCTGCTGTGGCCTGGGAGTGCAGAGGAGGATGGCCCAAGTGCTTGGGCCCTGCACCCCATGGGAGACCAGGAGGAAGCACCTGGCTCCTGGCTTCGGATCGGTGCAGCGCACCAGCCACAGTGCGCTGGCCGTAGCGGCCATTTGGGGAGGTGAACCAACGGAAAAGGAATACCTTTCTCTGTCTCTCTGTAACTCTGCCTGTCAAAAAAAAAAAAAAAAAAAGGGATGAGAAACGTGTAGTCGCAGCACATAATATGGTGGCATTAGCATTAGTCATAATAGTTCCAGAGACAGAGAGAGAGAGAGAGAGAGAGAGAAGCACACAGCGTGAAAAAGAATGGGGAAGAGTCAGGCTTCTGGGAGAAGTTCATCCTTGAACTTCAGAAGATGGCAAGAAGACAAGTCTGGGTTGTATGGGACATTAATTGTGAGGAATAACAGAGGAAAGATGTGGAAGGAGCTGACAGCCTAAAATAGCAGGTGTGTTCACCTCCAGTCTCCGAACCGGAGCCATCCGAGGTTGGTCGGTTGGTTTGTTTTATCCTATCCACCGTTGGTTATAAATAGAATATTTGGAGAGATTGAGAAGTTGTCTTCAAAACAGTGTGAGTGGCAAGGAAGAGGAAGACCATGTAAAGGTTTTTGTGCAATGTTTGCCTTGGTGTCAGTGCTCAGAAATACAGGTAGCAAGTTTTCTGTTGACACATGTATGTCAGTCAATGTAAATGTTAGAATTTTCCTGAGATGCCTAACTCACTTGTATTTCATAATTAAAGTATACATTTAAAACATTTAAAAGTCAAACTAGTAATGAAAGTATTACATACAACAAGGGCAGTTTAGATAAGTTAATGTTGCTATGGGAACCCCAGCAGATCTTCTTGTGTCTCGATTTAAAAATCATGGCCCAAGGTGGTTTTTAAAAACAACAGAAGGTAAAATTATTCTCACATTCTCACACATGTAAATTGTACTGTCTCTCTTAGTTCTAAATAGCAGACTCAAGCCAGCCTCTTGACTGGCACAGTAAAATTCAGCTTCATGTCTTTCTATAATGTATTACAGCATGTGAGCTAACCTTTAGAAGTTTCAAAAATACATCAACCAAATTTGGACTGTAAGACACACACTGAGCTCCTCTGGGCTGGGGCCAGCACCGGCCTCCTAGTCCACGTGGCTGCACAGCTGGGCCCTTCCTGCCCATGCCTGCTGCTCTCCGGCCTGGCTCCCCCCTGGCCTGCCTGAGTCCACCTCCTCCTCCAGGTTAGACAGAAAGGTGGATTTGGGGGAGAAAAAGAAAAGGCAAAGGCCTAGTCGGAATTTCTCCTACAGATATTAGGAAATCTGGGAGTGTTGCAATTGTACCTGCCTGGGTATTGGTTGAAAATAATTGCAATTCCACCATCACATCGGTAAAGCCAGGAGCAGTCAGTTAGGCAGAGCTGGATATTTAAAAATTCATCTTCTGAGGGAGCTGAATTTCAAAAGGACCATTTTCTTTCTAATAGAACAAGGTATCTTCCTTCATCTTCTTACAATACAGAAACAAATGTATTTCAAATGCATCCTCTATTTTTCTCCACTTGTAAAAACTCACTTTTGAGCACTGTCCAAATGTAAAAATTCACACACACACACACACAAGAAGAACCGTTTCAGGAGGTTGTGAAAAAGTCAAGGTAACAGTTTCTAGTATTAAAAGCTTTGCATTCAGTTTGACACATTTTGTCCAAGCAAAACACCTAGTTAACATTGCTCTGAGGACTTGCTTACTTTGCTTGTCTCAGTTCCATATACTTTGTCTCCCAAATGTGAACACATCTCAGCTTCCGCCAGTATGCAATTCTAAATCTTTGCTGTACTCTGGTTTGTATGGGAAAATTCACCCAGATGCAAATAGAGGCCCTCCTGGGGCAAAACTTAAAGCCACCCGGAACCATCTGGATTGTTAAGCTTCAGCAAAGTCACATTCTTGGCCTAAAAGTCCTGTGCTGTGTTCCTGTGGTTTTCCAGATCATCCTGGTTCTGAGCCTGAATGTATCATGTATTGTTACTGCTAATTGGTTTTGATGTTTATTATGCTCCTCACAAGTGCAGATAACTTCACATCTGCATCGCTAATAGACCTCTTTCAAAGCCTCTGTGCTCCTTCTGCCTCTACCAGTCATCAGTAGACTACATGGTGGCGAGGGTATTTTCCCCACTTGTGAAAGCGCATTATAAATTCTAGAGCACTGAATGTATGTGAAGTATTGTTATTAATAACGGCATTTGCAGCCGACAAGGCAGCACACACAGTATCAACAGGTACTTTTTTGATGTTTTCATGAGACATTGTGGGACAGTATCGTGTCGTGGAAAAAGTCTTGCCTCCTGGTCACACAGGAAGCATGGGGTTCTGGTTCCTTTTGAACCACTTAGCTACTCTTAATTTAGCTCTGAGTGCTAAGTTTTGTACACACTCCACACCTTACTTCATTTCATCATGAAACTCCTGTGAGTTATATTTTTTATAACCATTTAGCAGAAGAGAATGGTGGCTCTAAGATGATAGGTACTTGCCCAGGATATCACAGTAAATGGCAGAGGCACCTTTACTCCCCCCTCCCTTTGTGTGTCTGTGTCTGTGTTTAGAAGCAGAGCTACTATCTCTCATCTGTTGGTTCACTTCCCCAAATGCCTGTAACAACCAGGGCTGGACCAGTCCAAAGCCAGGAGCCCAGAACCCCATCTGGGTCTCCCACAAAGAGAACAGGGACCCAATTACTTGAGCCATCACCTGCTCCCTCCCAGAACGTACATTATTAGTAGGAAACTGGAATTGGGACCAAAGCCAGGCACTCCAGCAGGCAACCCTAAGAGAAGTCTTATCCTCTAGGCTGAACACCCACCCTGCCACAGTTTTTATTGATCCTCTCAGAAAGGCTCTGAAGAAGAAGGAGCGCTTCTGAATCCAGTGGAGAAGTGCAGTGGGTGTGAGTTTGGGTCCGATGGCCTTCAAGGTCATGGCTCATTCTATATCCAGTCATTCTGTAAAATAAGAAGGGTGTACTTGTCCACAGTTACAAATTGGGAAGGAAGAGAAGGAAAGGAACTGAGAGGAATGACAAAGCAAAAAGCTTTCAATCAGTTCTTTTCAGCATTCTGCATATGTTAGTTCTGCTCCCGCCCCTCCTCCCGCCAGGCTTCAGCCTTGCACTTGGCATGCCTCCTAGCAGAGCACTCATCACTTGCATACTCCTCACTTAAAGAAAAGACAGCACTCTGTACTGCAAGGAGGAAAAAAGCCCTTAAAATGTCTTCACGGGGATTCAGCTCTATCTGAATATAAAATCAGGAATTGTCGATAATAAAATACGAGTGAAAACATCTTTATTTAAAACATTGTATGTACATTAATGCCACATTAATGCCAATTCAAGCATGAAATGCTGAGCATTTCTTGGAATATGGTTTGGGATTTCAGAAGCACAAAGCTACCTGCAAGATGACTTTGGTGCAGTTATAAATATAAATAGAAGTAAAATAACAGTTGTATCTTCATTTATAATGAATCTACATTGTGGCCTCCAAGCTACAGAGGAAAGTAGATGCCAAAATCTGTCTTTCATTAACATATGCCTTAAATGACAAGGAAGAGGTGTTGAAGACAAAATTACTTTTTCCTATGAGTATGAATCAGCAGCATGCAGTAACAAGCAAGTAATAATAGTTCTGCGTGTGAGTGCCTACAGAGAGCAAGAAAAATAGCACCATACTGAAAAAGCAAGTGCACCTGCAGGAAGGGCCCAGGAGGCCACAAACCTCAGCTCCCCTGAGCAGCGGTTCAAAGGGCCTTGGAGTATGTCGGCCCCAAGCCTGGCAAGTCAGGTTGGTGTGAGATGGGCAGAGCCCGTGAAAACGTTAAGATGGCCCAAGAAAGCCCACCCTCAGCTGCCCCAGGAGCTCATCAGGGGCAAGCTGCAAAGCCTTGCTACAGGGGTCGGTGCTGTGGCGTGGTGAATAAAGCTACAGCCTGCAATGCTGGCATCCCATATGGGCGCTGGCTGCTCTACTTCCAGTCCAGCTCCCTGCTAATGCTCCTGTGAAAGCAGTGGAGGATGGCCCTAGTCACTGGGCCCCTGCACCCATGTGGGAGATGGCTCCTGGCTCCCGGCTCCTGGCTTTGGCCCAGCCCAGCCCCTGTTGTTGTGGCCATTTGGGGAGTGAACCAGCAGGTGGATGATCTCTGTTTCTCCCTCTCTCTAACTCTTTTGAATAAATAACAACAACAACAACAACAAAAACCTTAAAAAAAAAAAAAAAAAAAGGCCTCGCTACTCGGCCCCGGGTTCAGAACAACAGCTTTGGATTCTACAGTGCCTGTGGTTTCACAACCACTTATCCTTTAGTAAGGAACAGCTAGAGGCAAGTGAATGAATAATGTTAACATCACATAAAGAGGAAAAAACATTAACACTTTAGGAGCACATTGACTTCAAATAGTGTCCAGGTAGCTGTGTCCTTGGCATCCCAGTGATCTGCATCTTTATCTTTGATCTTCTCCAGCAGGTAGGCCCTAAGTATAGAGCCTGGGCCCCAGGAAGAAACGTTTCTATCCAGTGTTGCCTACCAAATAAAATGAGCCATTGATTGCCTCCTAAAAAGCCCCAAGCCTCAAATCTCCATCTTGGGCTGATAAGATTTGGTGCAAGGAAGTTGTGCATTTTGTTAATGCTTAAGAAAAATTCTTTGGCCATGTTTTCAACCCCTTGCTCCTTTTTGTGACACTTCCTAGTTCTTCCAGAAAATGCATCAATTATTTTTCCCTCAGTTAATCTTTCTATCTCAATTTTTGGTGGTTTCCAAAAACACTAGGAAGGGCAGTCGCCCATCAGGCCTTTAAGGCTTTTGCACTGGGAAAAAGTGCTGAAACTGTGTGACTGCCTCAAATTAATGGAGACACTGTGGAGTCCATCGCCCGAGTGGGTTCGTTTATTTATTTTTTTAATGCTATGTACTTAGTGCAAGTAACACCATGCAATTGCCACCTCATTTCTCTCCCCTCCTGCCTCCCAAGAGGAACCTGTCTTCCTCCTGAGGCTGTCCTGCCGAACAGAATGCCTGGCATGGAGAATGTGATAGCTCTGCATACACCTCTAATTGTCCCCTGCTCCCACAGGTGAGCTGAGACAGCCTCCCCCTAAGCAGCATGTGGAACTCGCACCGAAAATCACCTGAAAGAGAATGGCTGAAATTGCCAGCATCACAGACTGCACTGAAGCAGGAAAGAAATTTCTGCCTCTAAGGATAATTGGTTTTCTCATTGCTCATACCTCTTCCTTTACAGCCCTCATTTATTTTAATATGGATGTTCCACTTAGACTTTCTAGAAGATGTCTTTCAAGATTGTTTTTTTTTTTTAATCCAAATGACAGATGAAATGCAGGAACCAGAAAAGTATTTATTCTATGTATCCTTTCCATGAATGTATTGCTAATCACCCAGCCTGTCTTCATTTGCAGCTTTGTTTCCTAACAGGACACGTGGGCTCTGGAGATTAGAGACACAAAGCTTCATTATAACCACCCGTGTTTTGCTCCCATTTCTTGTATGCTTTCTCTTCCTAACTCACTCTCCAGGTGCTTCTTTCTCTTGCCAAATAGTGCAAGGAAATACTTTTGCAGATCTTTTGTTTACTTTAGGAAAAAAACCACCGATCCAGGCTTTCCCATTCGGGAGTGCTGCTCATTTCCTGACTGGCCTTTAAAGTTTGGCTCAGTAGCAACTTGGGGATTTGTTTTCTACCCAGAGTGAAAAGAGCTGGGTGCCAGCAGCCCCATGCTGGAACAAGAACTGAGTTATGCTCATTCCCTGGGTAAGCAAGCTGATGTTTTCCTCCTCAAGTTATTTTTCCATTCCTCAAAGCTTAAATGTATAGTCAATAGCTTTGACTTTTTTGTTTAATTCAAATATTCATATATATGTATCGTTTTAAATCAACACATAATTAATTATATATATATTAATGGGATACACTTGGATCTTTTGATACATGTTTACTGCATTTAATGACCAGATCAGGGTAACTGGCCTGCCTATCACCTCAAACATTAATCTTTTATTTGTATTGTTAGCATTCAAAATCGCCTCTACTAGCTATTTTGAAATACATAATCAGTCACTGTCAGCCATAGAACAGGGTCTGCTGCAGCCCTGTACCTGTGAGCTGTCCTCTCTCCATCTGTGCCAGGCTCTGGTAACCTCCCTTCTATCCTCTACTTCCATGAGGTTAACTTTTCGGTTTCCACATAAAGTGAGAACATGCAGTATGTGTTAAAAGATATGTTAATAGAATTGTTTCACCTCCAAGTGCATGCAGAAGTGATCATGTGCCCACGTCAAGTCTCAGGAATCAAAAATCTCTCCTTCACTGCTTTTCACCTGCTGTATGCTATACTACATAATATATGCAGGGCTTATCCCTACTCCAATTCCAATATCAATTGCTTGGCCAAAAGAATTTGGCTTGGGATGCCTCACTTTCCAGGTCCACAAGACTGCTGAGTTAATGGACCCTTGGTTATAACATGGTTTGGACCACTTACTTATTTCATATACATCTTGTCAATTTGTGCCTTCCTCTCTTCTTTGGCACATTTACATTAAATTTTATTCTATGCAACTGTATCTCTACTATATTTAAGAGGGGGGTCTTCAAAAAGTTCATGGAAATGCCTATTATGAAATGCATATTATGAAAAATCAATTCATGGATTTTGAATTTTTTGCACCAAAATAGATTTATCTTTTAATTCCATTTTCTGCGAACTGTTTGAAGTACACTCATATGTTTATATGTGAATATGGATTACTCTTGTTTCATCCTACTTGGGCAAATTTATTCATAGTTTATTATAAGATCAGTAAATTTTCAAAGAGAAAAGCTTCGTGAACCCAGAGCCTATACTTTTATATACTAATGCATTTTCATTTACATTAAAAGATGTTTTGGAGGGCTGGTGTTGTGGCATAGCAGGTTAAACTGCCTCCTGCTATGAGGCACTGGTTTGATTCCCAGTGGCTCCACTTCCAATCCAGCTCTTTACTAATGTGCCTGGGAAAATAGTAGAAGATGGCCCAAGTGCTTGGGCCCCTGCTACACGCATGGGAGACTTGGATGGGGTTCCAAGCTTCTGGCTTTGGCCTGGCCATTGTGGCCATTTTCCGTAGATATATCACATAGCAGACTCACAGAATAACAAACACCCTAAATAGCACTCTGACCTCAGAATCAGCCATAAAGCATTCTAATCTGGCTGAGAAGCCCAAGAAAGCATTTCAGACATGAAAAGCCAAGACACTGTGGCAAAAAATGATCTACATGAAGGATCTCTGTGAGTGAGATCCCAGTGGAAAGAAGAGGCCATCAAAGAAGGATGTACTTTTCTCTGAAGAAAGGAGAGAACTTCCACTTTACTTATGGCCTTGTCTAAATATTGATGGAGTTTGTGAACTCAAAAGGCTTCCGTGGCCTTGGCAGCTCATGGCAAGAGCCTCATAAATAAGAGTGCTAATTGTTAAATCAACAACAGGAGTCACTGTGTACTTATTCTCCATGTAGGACCTCTGTCCTTAATGAGTTGTACTTTCAGAATTAATGGTAAAACTTGTCTTCAAACAGTATTTTATACTTTGTGTGTCTGTGTGGGTGCAAACTGTTGAGATCTTTACTTAATATAGAGTTGGTCTTCTGTATATAAAGATAATTAAAAATGAATCTTAATGAAGAATGGGATGGGAGAGGGAGTAGGAGGTGGGATGGGAGTGTGGAGGTGGGGGGCTGGTATGGGGGGGAAAATGCTATATTCCTAAAGCTGTACCTATGAGATTTGTAATTTATTAAATAAAAGCTTTCTAAAAAAACGAAAAAAAATTAAAGGAAAGCAACAGCCTGAAAAAGAAAAAAGAAGATCTCTCTATGTCTCCCTCTCTCTTTGTATCTGTGCTTTCTAAATAAATGAAATAAACCTTGGCAGGGGGTAGATGTTTGGTTAGGAAAGTAGAAAATACTGACCAAGATCTTAAATACTTAAGGGAGGATACTGATTTTCTTAAGGACTTCATTTATAATATGGCAAATAAAATACCATACTCAGAGTAGTACAAAGACAAAGCCATTGGCATAGATGCAGTCCAGTTGAGGAAGCATCACCTCAGCATGATGGCTAGGGGCCCAGGGCTCATCACTCCCCTAAGCTTAGGCAGGCACAGGCAGGCACCCTGAAGAAAGGCTGGCCACCAGCAGAGCAAGCAGTACTGTGGCCTTGGAAACAGAATGCAGTGTTCATAGGCAGATTAGCCAGATAGCACTCCAGTGACCCAAAGACACTTGTCAGGGGAGATTGTAGCAAGAGGGACTTGTAACTGAATCTTATAGGACTGGACTGTATGTTAAATACCCCTACCTGAGCTCAGAGGAAGAGCCAGAGAAAGCACCTGACTGGGCCTGGAAAATGGGAAGGCTGCAGAGGCCAGGAACTTTTTTTTAACCTGCTTACCTGAGTTCCAGAACTACCACAGAAGTGGCTAGTAAGACATCTTGTTCTTCACACTTGTTAGAGGAGCAAAGGTTCACTTTTACCTGATTCTTTTGATTCCAGAGCCCTTGGACTTTGATCTTTGTTTTCCACATGACGTGTCACAGGCGTGACGGCTGATCTCATTGTAACCCTGCAGATATGGGGCCCAGCGGTTGGGAGAAACAGTGAGGTGCCAAGAGGTGCAGGAGGAAGAAGACGCCTGCCAGCCCATTGTCTCCATTCCCAGTGTGAAGGACAATGCCCTGCTCCTGCTTTCCAGAGGGCACAGATAGATATCAGCATGATAGGGTCACCAAGTGATGCAAGATCTATGATCCTCCTCGGAGAGAGTGAGCAGAGGGCAGGTGAAAAATGCAGACCAGATAAGAACACAGTACAGAATCAGTGTCCTCTGATGAGGTGTGAGAGAGGCCTCAAAAATATTTTCCCCCACATACCCTGCCCATGTTTTAAACCAGAGAGACTACAGTGTCAACAAATGAAGAGTAAAATGAGCTGAACTGTTGATGCAGCTGATACTGGGGAAAGTGGCTTTGAGTGTGTGGAAACAACTGCCCTCCCAACCCTGCCTCCAGAACTAGGACCCGCAGCTAGACAGCCACTGGACTCTCTCGCGGGGGCCTGGCTCTAGGTGTGTTGTAGAGAACCTTCCTCCCGGAGGAAGAGTGAGGAAGGGCTGCTTTATCTCCCACAGCCACTTGTCACATAAGTCACTCCTGGAGTGCCAGGGATGGGGAGATCTCAACTCCACAGATTGCATTGTCGTTCCTCCAAGTAGCAACAAACAAAGGGGAATAGGGTTTGCCTACACCTTTCCCAAGCGCTGGGAAGCATCCCACGTGTATCAAGGAAGGTGGGAGGTGGGGTGTTGGGCTCCACTTTGGCCCTGCGGCATTGCTTACCAGCGTGCTTACAGAGCTACGCTGTGGGTGGGGCTTCAGCATGTACGCATACAGCAGAGGCGGCGCTGGTGGTCTGTGAGCCTTGGTCTTCATGAAGGCCGGAATGGGCGGGGCAGAGGTTGCCGCCCTCCGCGGCAGAGACCTGTGACAGGAAGCTTTGCTCGGTGCCATCCCAGCAACCGGAAGGGCAGCACCGACGCCCCGCCCCCTCTCCCGCTGACCCCTGGGAGCGGCTGACTGCACCCAGCGCTTCTCAGACTGAAGAGAAGCGCTGCTTCGGGCTCTGCTTCCCTCACGTCCAGTCTGTCACGGTCAAGGTTTCCGGAAGGCACCGTGGAGACCAACCACTGGAAAATACAAAACCAAAGGGCGTGCTCTGGTGCCGGCCATTTTTGTGTCGCTTTCTGTCCTCGCTCGCCCGTGGGAGGTGAAGTGTTCTCAGGCCAGCAGGGGCCCACAGTTGAGGAAAGTCGCCGCCATTGCTCTCTCCCGCTTTGTCGCCTCCACTCTGTTGTTGCTCTTCACCCGTGCACCCAGGGCCAGCCCCTGGGCTCTAGAAAATGTTCGGTCGCAGTGTCCAGTCGCTTCTCCCTGGTGTCCTCTTTCTTCACGTGATTGACCGTGTCCCGGCTCTCACCAGGCCCCCTCATGGCGATTGTTCCTTTATCAAAATCTGACAGCTTGTGAGAATGGAAAAAAGGTGCAACATCGTGTCTCGGTGGACTTAGAGTGGAGGGAGAGGCCACTCTCGGCTCTTCCTGAAGTCGAAACGTGTATGGGTCGTGTGTTTCGCTGTGATATTTGAAATGCTGGCTTGAAGCCAGACTCAGGGAGCATGGAGGACGTGGGGGAAGGCCAGAGACAGAGAGAAGATTATTAATGGCTTGCTTATAAGGGCCATGAGGAGAGGCTAAGGAAAATGTGCTTATTTGCCCTGAAAGGAAAGCATGCTAGGAGACGAGAAGGAGAGCTCCCAGGTGGAAACAGGTGAAAAGGAATCTCGGAGAGGAAACATGGGGCCACTTTGGACATAAATCCTAGCTTCACTGTTGTGGGCTGTGGGACCTGAAGCCAGACACTTAACATCTCAGAGCCTCAGGATCCTCACGTGCTCAATGGAGATGAAAATGCCTGCCTGCTGCGAGGACCAACCACACTGCATGAAGCCTGGAGGGGATGGGTGCTCCGTCAGTGGTAATTAATTAATTAATTATTAATGGGTTTTTTTCTTTTACACAGGATGATGATCAAGACTCCATTTCTTTGAGGAGAAAAGAATTAGAGACTTCCAGCTATAGAAATCATTTAAATTAGCCGGAAGAAACTGTTCCTGACTGTAAATATTTGAGTTTTCTTTTTTTAACAAAAAATGATTTATTTATTTATTTGAAAGTCAGAGTTACAGACAGAGGGAGAGACGCAGAGAGCAATCTTGTATCCGCTGGCTTACTCCCCAGATGGCCTCAACAGTCAGGACTGAGCCAGGATGAAGTCAAGAACCAGGAGTTTGATCCAGATCTCCCACCTGGGTGGCAAAGGCCCCAACACTTGGGTCATCTTCCACTGAATTTCCCAGGCCATTAGGGAAGAGTTGGACCAGAAGTGGAGCAGCTGGACATGAACCAGCATCCATGTGGGGTACTGGCATTGCAGACAGCCACTTTACCCACTATGTCACAAAGCTAGCCCCAAAAGTTGAGTTTTCTTACTCCAGAAGTTTGTTGCTATTTCCCTGACTTCGGTTCAATTGAGGTCAATATTATTAAGCATCTACTGTGTGCCAGAAACTGTGTTTGACATCGTGAATACTTACATGACTAAAACTTGGCCCTGTTCTTTAGATGTGGTTTTGATGTAGTTTAGTTTTTTTTTTTTAATATTTATTTTATTTATTTGAAAGACAGAGTTATAGAAAGAAGTAGAAACAGAGAGAGAGGTCTTCCATCTGCTGGTTCACTCCCCAGATGGCCACAATGGCTGGAGCTGCGCCGATCCGAAGTCAGGAGCCAGGAGCTTCTTCTGGGTCTCCAATATGGGTGCAGGGGCCCAAGGGCTTGGGCTGTCTTCTGCTTTCCATAGCAGAGAGCTGGATCGGAAGAGGAGCAGCTGGGACTCAAACTGGTGCCCATATGGGATGCCAGTGCTTCAGGCCAGGGCTTTAACCTGCTGTGTCACAGTGCCGGCACCCTTTTTTTTTTTTTTTTTTAAGCTTTATTTGTTTGAAAGGCAGAGTTACAGAGAGAGAGAGAGAGAGAGAAATCTTCCATCCCCTGGTTCACTCCTAAACAGCTGCACGGGCCAGTCCTTAGGCCAGGAGTTAAGAACTCCATCCAGGTCTCGCATGCACATGAGTGACTAGGGCGCAAGCACTTGGGCCATTTTCCTCTGCTTTCCCAGGCACATTAATGGGGAGCTGGGTTGGAAGAGAAGCAGTCAGAACTCAAACCATGCTAGTGTTGAAGGCTTAACCTGTGCCACAGTGCTGGCTCCATAGTTATAGTTTTGACATAGCCCAGCTCACAGTATTTTTCCTTTTGCTGATATTCCCTGAGACATCAAATTGATGAATCTCAAATCAAATGCCAATTCTATGTCCCATCTCCCAAATCTTAAGCTTGACACTAGAAATAAAGCTTCAAAGAGCTTAAAATATAATGAGATCTTGATTTATTTAAAAATAAAACTATCAATTCTTCCTTGGCACAGGATTATTTTGCAAACATTGAATCACATTTAAATAAGAGAGTACTTCAAAAAGTTAATGAGAGGGGTTGGCGTTATTGTCTTGCAGGTTGAGTCACCACCTGAAATGCTGGCATCTTATATGAGTGCTGGTTTGGGTCTCAGCTGCTCCACTTCTGATCTAACTCCCTGCTGATGTGTCTGGGAAAGCAGCGGAAGATGCCCTGCGTAGTAGGGTCCCTGCCACCCACGTGGGAGATCCAGATGGAGTTCCAGGCAAACTTGTGAGGTAAGAGGCAATGGAGAAGTTTTCATGTTACCAATTTTGGCACGTCCTTGACTTTCAAGAACATCTAGATTAGGTGACTGTCATAGTCCATCTGGGTTGCTAATGCCATTAACTGTGCAGCTTATAAACAGATTGATTCTTAGAATTCTAGAGGCTGGAAAGTCCACAACAAATGCAGATTCGGTATCTAAGGATGGCACAGATAGTACCTTCTTGCCATATCCTCACATAATAGAAGGGATGGCCAGTCCTCCTCAGGGCCCTTTTTCAAGTGCTCTCATCCCATTAGCCCCCATCACCTGGTCACCTCCCAAAGGATCCTCCTCCTAACACTATCATTTTGGGGCTAGGATTATAGCATATGAATTCTGAGTAGACACAAACATTCAGAACACAGCAGTAACCAAGTTAAAAATCGTAGTCATCTGAAAAGAGGTCGAATGCTTTTTTTTCCCTCCTTTTTATTAAAAATTCTAGTATTTTGTTAGTTGCTTATTTCTGCCTTCTCGATTCAGGAATTAACCAATCTGCCTTAATTTTCCTGGATCCTAGCTACTCTCAAGGGTGGTTTGCAGACTGCTGGCATGAGTGTCACTGGAGAAGCTGTTAGCAATTCCACCTCTCAGACCTGGCTCAGACCTAGCAACTGAGCACCTGCATTGTAATAAGGTGCCCCCCCCAACACACATTTGCACCCCTGTGATCCAAATGCATGTGAAAATTCAAGCTAGTTTGGAAAGCTTCTAATTGCTCCTGTTGGAACAATGGATCTCTACCGTGGCTGTACATTAGCAGTTCCCAGGCAGCGTTGAAAACCTCCTGATTCCTGGGTTCTTCTGCCACATTCTGATTTCATGCATCTACTGGGAGACCTAAGCACTGGTGTGTGTTTGTTTTTTACTCTCTAGGAGATTTTGATGTTTAGGCAGGGTTGAGAACCAATGAATTGTGGCTTAAAGGAAAATATTACGGTGAATTCACAGATTATCACCTGGTTTAGAGGTGTGAAAAGCAAAGTCAGATTATGAAATCTGATGATGATTAACCTGCAAGCACAGGTTGTGTGTGGAAGTGATTTCTCCCCTGCAAGTCTCTTATTCTTTTTTTTTTTTTTTTAAGATTTATCTGTTTATTTGAAAGGCAGAGTTACATAGAGGCAGAGAGAGAGAGAGAGAGAGAGAGAGAGAAAGAGGTTTTCCATCCACTGGTTCACTCTCCAATTGGCTGCAACGGCCAGAGCTGAGCCTATCTGAAGCCAGGAGCCAGGAGCTTCTTCCAGGTCTCCAACTTGGGTGCAAAGACGCAAGCACTTGGGCCATCTTTTTACTGCTTTCCCAGGCTATAGCAGAGAGCTGGATCAGAAGTGGAGCAGCTGAGACTTGAACTGGTGCCCATATGGATGCTGGCACTATAGGCAGCAGCTTTACCCGCTCCGCCACAGCAGTGGTCCCAAGTCTCTCTTATTCTTTATTTTTCTTTTATTTTCTATTTCCTTTATTCCTGTGGCATCTCAACAGCTCTCTTAACCTCTATTCGGTGGTGTCCAGGGGTTTCCACCAAGCCCAGTGAGAAGCTCATGCACTGTGCCAGTGCCCCAAGCTGTGCTGCTCCCTGCTGACCGGCTCAGCCATCTGTAGTGCTGTTTTTGGTTGACGCCCCCAGAGGCTCTCTGTGCTCTCTGCTACAGACTGCAATCCACACTGGCACACCATGCTCTTATATGCTCCTTGCAAATTAGCCTTATGGTCTTCATATCCTCCCCAGCCCCCGACAAGCCCCATGGAACAACTCTGACTCACCCATCAATCTGCAACCTCCGTTGTTTCTTTAGCGTCTTCCCATGTTTGTGTTTGTTTTTGTGTTTTTTTTTTTTTTCATTTTTAGCTGTTGTTTCAGAGAACCCAGCCATAATCTACCATAATCTAAAGGGAGTTTAAGAGTGAGAGCCTCACCTGCCAACTAGGTCTCAGTTTTCCTGGGGACACACTTTTCTTTTTATTATTCTTTAATTTTACTTATTCGAGAGGCAAAGAGGGAGAGAGAGCTCCCATCCCAACAATCACTCCCCAAATGCCTGCAATATCCAGAGCTGGGCCTGGGCCAAAACCAGGAGCCAGGGATGCAATCCAGGTCTTCCACATGGGGAGCAGGAACTCAACTACTTGAGCCATCATCGCTGCCTCCCAAAATGTGCACTGGCAGAAAGTTGGAGTCAAGAGCCTGAGCAGACTCGAACCCAGGCACTCCAGTGTGGGACAGGAGTGTCTTAACTGCCAGGCTAAATGCCTGCTCTAGGCCTTCTTCCCTTTTTAATGGTCATAGGTGAGTAGATAAAACTGTCTCTGCGGCCAGCACCGCGGCTCAATAGACTAATCCTCCGCCTGCGGCGCTGGCACCCTGGGTTCTAGTCCCGGTTGGGGCGCCAGATTCTGTCCCGGTTGCCCCTCTTCCAGGCCATCTCTCTGCTGTGGCCCGGGAGTGCAGTGGAGGATGGCCCAAGTGCTTGGGCCCTGCGCCTGCATAGGAGACCAGGAGAAGCACCTGGCTCCTGCCTTCGGATCAGCGCGGTGCGCCAGCCGCAGCGGCTACTGAGGGGTGACCCAACAGTAAAGGAAGACCTTTCTCTCTGTCTCTCTCTCTCACTGTCCACTCTGCCTGTCAAAAAAAAAAAAAAAAACTGTCTCTGCAAGACTGAGCAATCATTTATATGTTCACTCATATTCGTCATTTCTGTCCCAGAAACTAGTTTTTAAGAGATTTAAATAGATTTTTGAGTCTGACAGTGTTAGAAAACATTTTTTAATATTTGAAAGTGAAGTTCAATTTAATTGATTTATCAAGTCTTAATTGAATTCCTGCTGTTTCCATCACTAGAAAATGACTAACAGATTTCCCATTGTTATTGAAATATTCATCTTCTTTATAAATATTTTGACAGTTTTTGAAGAGCCAAAATATACATCATGTGTACATACAGTCAAGAATTAGGGCTCTTATTTTCACTAAGAATATTTTCTTTTTTTTTTTTGACAGGCAGAGTGGATAGTGAGAAAGAGACAGAGAGAAAGGTCTTCCTTTTTGCCGTTGGTTCACCCTCCAATGGCCACCGCGGCCGGCACATCTCGCTGATCCGAAGCCAGGAGCCAGGTGCTTCTTCTGGTCTCCCATGCGGGTGCAGGGCCCAAGCACTTGGGCCATCCTCCACTGCACTCCCTGGACATAGCAGAGAGCTGGCCTGGAAGAGGGGCAACCGGGATAGAATCCAGCGCCCCAACCGGAACTAGAACCCAGTGTGCTGGCGCCGCAAGGCGGCGGATTAGCCTGTTAAGGCACGGCGCCAGCCAACAAAGAGTATTTTCACAAAGAGCTTTCTTAAGGTGGGGAAAGAAGGCAGGAGATATTGCAGACCAAAAAGTATAATTAGGCTAAAATAGTCATTTTTATTGATGTGATATATTTTAAGATAGGATTCTAATAATTTAATTTCTCTGCAAAAAATGTACCCTAAATGGTCATAAGTCATTTTTGGAGTTGGAAGTTCTGGATGCTAATTAAATATGTGTCACTGAGCAAGTCAATTTTTCTCTGCCTCAGAGTACTTAATCTGTAAAATTAGGAAGTTGCATTACAAGTCTGATAAAGACTTCTCAGCTGTTAAAGTCAATGATTCTATGAATTCTCAGCTAAGTAATGCATTACCAAAAGGCAGGAACAGGATCTTATATTTTTCTCCCAATTCCTGATTTTGGAATTATATGGAAATCAACAAAAATAAAGATAATTAAAAATCTGAAAAAATGGACTTAACATTATACCATCTGACATTTCAGATGTTTTCATTTTATGTTCCATTCTGCTTCTTGAACATATGTATACATAGTGTTACATAGCTGCAATAAAAAAATAGGTAACCTTTTTATTTGGTCTATCTCATTTGACATTATATACTTTTTAAAAATGGTAGAGTTAGAAACGTGCCAGGGGATTCCAATTCAATCCCATCAAGGTGGCATGTACCAATGCCAACAGTTTGCACCCACACAGAAACAGAAAAGTCCAAGTGATCAATTTCAGTTCACAATTGATCATAATGCACCCACACAGAAACAGAGAAGTCCAAGTGATCAATTTCAGTTCACAATTGATCATAATGATACGATTAAGAGTCAAAGGGATCACATAAACAAGACTAGTGTCTGCTAATACTGATAGAATTAAAAAAGAAAGAACCATCCAACATGGGAAGTGGGATACACAGCAGACTCATAGAATGGCGGATGTCCTAAACAGCACTCTGGCCTCAGAATCAGCCCTTAAGGCATTCAGATCTGGCTGAAGAGCCCATGAGAGTATTTTAGGCATGGAAAGCCAAGACACTCTGGCAAAACAAACAAACAAACAAACAAACAAAATACCTAAATGAAAGATCTCTGTGAGTGAGATCCCAGTGGAAAGAATGGGCCATCAAAGAAGGAGGTACCTTTCTCTGAAGGGAGGAGAGAACTTCCACTTTGACTATGACCTTGTCTAAATAAGATTGGAGTCGGTGAACTCAAAAGGCTTCCATAGCCTTGGCAACTCATGACAAGAGCCTAGGGTGATTACTGACGCCATAAACAAGAGTGTCAATTTGTTAACAACAGGAGTCACTGTGCACTTACTTCTCATGTAGGATCTCTGTCCTTAATGTGTTGTTCAATGTGAATTAATGCTATAACTAGTACTCAAACAGTACTTTACACTTTGTTTCTGTGTGGGTGCAAACTGTTGAAATCTTTACTTAATATATACTAAATTGATCTTCTGTATATAAAGAGAATTGAAAATGAATCTTGGCTGGCGCCATGGCTTAACAGGCTAATCCTCCGCCTTGCGGCGCCAGCACACTGGGTTCTAGTCCCGGTTGGGGCGCCGGATTCTATCTTGGTTGCCCCTCTTCCAGGCCAGCTCTCTGCTATGTCCAGGGAGTGCAGTGGAGGATGGCCCAAGTGCTTGGGCCCTGCACCCGCATGGGAGGCCAGGAGAAGCACCTGGCTCCTGGCTTCAGATCAGCGCGATGCGCCGGCCGCAGTGGCCATTGGAGGGTGAACCAACGGCAAAAAGGAAGACTTTTCTCTCTGTGTCTCTCTCTCTCACTATCCACTCTGCCCGTCAAAAAAAAAAAAAAAAAAAAAAGAAAATGAATCTTGATGTGAGTGGAATGGGAGAGGGATCGGGAGATGGGAGGGTTGCCAGTGGGAGAGAAGTTATGGGGGGGTGGGGGAGGGAAGCCACTGTAATCCATAAGCTGTACTTTGGAAATTTATATTTGTTAAATAAAAGTTTTTAAAAAAAGATTTATTTATGTTTTTGAAATGCAGTTACAGAAAGAGAGAGAGAGAGAGAGAGAGAGAGAGAAAATGAATCCTCCATCCACTGGGTTACTTCCCAAATGGCTACAAATAGGGCTGTGCCAGGCTGAAGCCAGGAGCCTGGAGCTTCCTCTGGATCTCCCACATAGGTGCAGGGGCACAAGCACTTGAGCCATCCTCTGCTGCTTTCCCCAGACCATTAGCCGGGAGCTGGATCAAAAGTGGAGCAGCCAGGACTCAAACTAGCACCCATATAGGACGCTGGCATTGCAGGCAGTGGCTTTCCCTGCTATGCCACAATGCTGGCCCTGACTTTATATAACATTTTAATGTTATCATTATCACTCATAATAATAGTTTAAATGGCTACATTGTATTCCATTTCATTGATGGACCATAGTTTATTTAAATATTCCTTATATTTGGAACTTCGGATTATTTTCAATATTTGATAACAAAGAATGCTTTAGCAAATTTTTAAGAAATGTTTGCTTTTTTTTTTTATCTACTTGAAAAGCAGAGTGACATAGAAAGACATACACGCAGCTAGATTGAGATGGAGGGTAAAAGAGATCTTCCATTCACTGATTTACTCCCCAAATGGCCACAACAGCTAGAGCCAGGCGAGGCTGAAACCAGAAGCCTAGAACTTCATCCAGGTCTCCTACATGTGTGGTAGGAACCCAATTACTGAATGGCTGCCTCCCAGAATGCTGGAAACTTTTATTCGTGTGCTTAGGGATCTAGCTTGGCATGATCACATCTGTCCTGATCATAACTACCATCTCGCCCTTTCTGTGACCCTAATAATAATTCCAACCTCTATGGGATAAACAAAGTCACCAGAATAACCTCCTGAGGCGGACGATGTCTCTCATGTTAACAATCTTTTTTTTTTTTTTTTTACTTTTTTTTTTACTTTTATTTAATGAATATAAATTTCCAGTGTACAGCTTATGGATTACAATGGCTTCCCCCTCCCATAACTTCCCTCCCACCCCCAACCCTCCCCTCTCCTGCTCCCTCTCCCCTTCCATTCACATTAAGATTCATTTTCAATTCTCTTTATATACAGAAGATCAATTTAGTATATATTAAGTAAAGATTTCAACAGTTTGCACCCACATAGAAACACAAAGTGAAACATACTGTTTGAGTACTAGTTATAGCATTAAGTCACAATGAACACCACATTAAGGACAGAGATCCCACATGAGGAGCAAGTGCACAGTGACTCCTGTTGTTGACCCAACAAATTGACACTCTAGTTTATGGCGCCAGTAACCACCCTAGGCTCTCGCCATGAGTTGCCAATGCTATGGAAGCCTTCCAAGTTCCCCGACTCTGATCATATTTAGACAAGGTCATAAAAGACAGGGTGAGGATAGTAACCAATGTTCCTAAGAGTGGCATTAACCAGGTCTGGACAATTATACAGCATTAAGTGGGGAAGAGGACCATCAGTACACACAGGTTGGGAATAGAGCCATTGGTGGTAGAGTAGAGGTTATGATTACAAAGGAATGAGGCCCAAGTGTGCTAGACATGGTCTAGAACAAAGGACAGAGTCATTATTAGAGGAGCTAAGAAAGGTGCTGTCTAAGCTACAATTAAGTTTTCTGATTGAGAGGCAAATAGAACCTGATAGAAGGGGCTTGATAATAATCTGCTGGGCTTTAGGCCTTGTAAGTTAAGAGGCCCAGACCTATCTATCTCTTCACGGGGTACATCCTAAGGGAGGTGTGAATCTCCTAGGGGAAGGCACTCTGTTGACTTTCATTACTTGGCTGGGCTGGGAGGAGAGCTGGCCAGGTAAAGGCAGGTGGCATCTCTAACAGGAAATCTACAGTTCTGCCTGCAATGTTGCTGACCCTACTTGGCCGTCCCCTCAGCTGCAGTGGTCACTTAGGAAGTTGGGCTGAGTGAAGGGCTTTTCAGCTTAGAGCCAATAAGATCTGTGGCTCTGACCTGGGCATCCTTCGACTCCAGGGCAGGTCCATTTCCAGTGATCCAACTCTTGGCAGAGCTGTCAGGGCTCTTCACAAGCTGACTTCTGCTGAAGCCCAGGCTTACCACATTGAAAGCCACTGCAGTAGACTGGCCTGTTGGGTCTCCTTGAGGGCAGATCACTGTACAGATCAGCCATTAATAGGCCTGCCACCCATTGATTTTGATGCCTAGCTTCCTTTTCCTCCTGGTTTTTGTTAAGGCAGACCAGAGGATGCAAGTCAAGGGAGTGCCCAAGTCCCATCTCTAATCTTCGGTGGCCTGAACTACAAGTCTATAGTCACAGTCATGTTCTGTAGTAGTTTTTCTAAGGTAGACAATGCCCATGAGGAAAATTATATTATCACTTTAAAACTTTCTTTCCCTTTGGTCTGAAAGGGAGGTTTTTTCTACTTACCGTTTACTTCGATGGTGACGAAGTAAATCTAGCTATGAGATTATTATTTAAGCTCTTATTTTGGCTATGCTATTACAGAAAAATGTTAGCCATCTCTTTTATAAGGTCTAAAGATTAAATTGTGCGTCCTACAGATTCCTTCATAATAGAATTAGTTTCCTACCTTGAGGAGAATAGAGAAATGAAAGAACAAGTTGAGCTTAGAATAGAGAAATGAGGGAGCAAGTCCTAGATTAGAGAGCCTTAAAAACAGAATGGGCGAAGCAGAAGAGAGAATATCAGACTTAGAAGACAGAGAACAGGAAAGGAAACAGGCAAACCAAAGAAAAGAAGAAGAAATTAGAAATCTAAAAAATATTGTTGGGAATCTACAGGATACTATTAAAAAACCCAACATTCGGGTTCTAGGAGTTCCTGAAGGCATGGAGAGAGAGAAAGGATTAGAAGGCCTTTTTAGTGAGATACTTGCAGAGAACTTCCCGGGTCTGGAGAAGGACAGAGACATCCTAGTACAGGAAGCTCATAGAACCCCTAGTAAACATGACCAAAAGAGATCCTCACCACAACATGTTGTAATCAAACTCACCACAGTGAAACATAAAGAAAAGGTTCTAAAATGTGCAAGAGACAACCGTCAGATTACTCTCAGAGGATCTCCAATTAGACTCACAGCAGACTTCTCATCAGAAACCCTACACGCTAGAAGGGAATGGCGAGACATAGCCCAGGTACTAAGAGAGAAAAACTGCCAGCCCAGAATATTATATCCTGCAAAGCTCTCATTTGTGAATGAAGGTGAAATTAAGACTTTTCATAGCAAACAGAAATTGAAAGAATTTGTTGCCACTTGTCCTGCCCTGCAAAAGATGCTTAAAGATGTGTTACACACAGAAACACAGAAACATGGTCATCAATATGAAAGAAGGTAAAGGAAGGAAAGCTCACAGCAAAAGATCACAGGAAGCTCAACTTCTCTTTGACATAGAATTAAACTCTGATGCTCTGTTAAAGCAATGTGTTAAAGTAATCTATTATGTTCTCTTGATGTCTGTTAAATTCTAATTGTTCTCACATTAACAATCTTTGAATAAGTCCAGGTGTACCTTAGTTAGCCTCCGGCCACCTTTTTCTCTTGCCTCACAGTGTGGGGATCCATCTGTCTTGCAGCCACCCAAAATTATGCTTCCATCCGTAAGTCCCCAATAAGTAACCCTCTGTAATCCTGGATTTGTTTGCCTCTTTCTTTTTAAAGGTATAAAATTAATTTGGCCGGCGCCGCGGCTCACTAGGCTAATCCTCCGCCTTGCGGCGCCGGCACACCGGGTTCTAGTCCCGGTCAGGGCACCGATCCTGTCCCGGTTGCCCCTCTTCCAGGCCAGCTCTCTGCTGTGGCCTGGGAGTGCAGTGGAGGATGGCCCAAGTGCTTGGGCCCTGCACCCCATGGGAGACCAGGAGAAGCCCCTGGCTCCTGCCATCGGATCAGCGCGGTGCGCCGGCCGCAGCGCGCTACCGCGGCGGCCATTGGAGGGTGAACCAACGGCAAAAGGAAGACCTTTCTCTCTGTCTCTCTCTCTCTCTCACTGTCCACTCTGCCTGTCAAAAATAAAAAAAAAATAAAAAAAAATAAAAAAAATAAAAAAATAAAAAATAAAAAAAGGTATAAAATTAATTTATATTATAAAATAATATAAATAAATAAAATAATATAAAATTATTTTTATGTTTTTAGTTCTTAACAGATTCAATATAGTTCACAGATATAATTCTTAGACTGAAGTGATTATCTCTCTGTTTCTTTCATTTTTGAGATAACATTTTTTAAAGATTTATTTATTTATTTGAAAGCCAGAGTTACACACAGAGAGAATAAGATACAGAGAGAAAGAGGTTCTTCCGTCCACTGGTTTACTCCCCAGTTGGCCGCAAGGGCAGAGCTGTGCCGATCCGAAGCCAGGAGCCAGGAGCTTCTTCCTGGTCTTCCGCGTGGGTGCAGGGGCCCAAGTACTTGGCCCATCTTCCACTGCTTTCCCAGGCCATAGAAGAGAGCTGGATTGGAAGTGAAACAGCCAGGACTGGAACCAGCGTCCACATGGGATGCCAGCACTGCCGGCAGCCCTGAGATAACATTTTTAATTTGCATTAAAGTCAAGGGCTTAATGCTCCACTTAATAAAGAGCACAGCAAGTAAAAAGCAAAAAGACACTAGTTTAGCATAAATATAGACTATAGGACTATAAACAATAACTGAATGGAAACATGACCATTTCACCCACATACACCAAATTTTTTTTTCAAAGATTTTATTTATTTATTTGAGAGGTAGAGTTACAGACAGTGAGAGGGAGAGACAGAGAGAAAGGTCTTCCTTCCATTGGTTCATTCCCCAAATGGCCACAATGGCCTGAACTACACCGATCCGAAGCCAGGAGCCAGGAGCTTCTTCCTGGTCTCCCACATGGGTTCAGTGGCCCAAGGACTTGGGCCATGTTCTACTGCTTTCCCAAGCCATAGCAGAGAGCTGGATTGGAAGTGGAGCAGCAGGGAATAGAACTGGCGCCCATATGGGATGCCGGCTCCACTGGCAGAGGAATAACTTACTGTGCCACGGTGCTGGCCCCATACACCAAATTTCAAGGTAATCTAGTTCATTAAAACTGTAATAGTATATCATTCTTAACCACTGATTTGACAAAAGTGTAAAACAAATTTTTTTCTTTTTCTTTTTTTTTTTTTTTGACAGGCAGAGTGGACAGTGAGAGAGAGAGAGAGACAGAGAGAAAGGTCTTCCTTTTGCCGTTGGTTCACCCTCCAATGGCTGGCGCGCTGCGGCCAGCGCACGGTGCTGATCCGAAGGCAGGAGCCAGGTGCTTCTCCTGGTCTCCCATGGGGTACAGGGCCCAAGCACTTGGGCCATCCTCCACTGCACTCCCTGGCCACAGCAGAGAGCTGGCCTGGAAGAGGGGCAACCGGGACAGGATCGGTGCCCCGACCGGGACTAGAACCCGGTGTGACGGCGCCGCAAGGCGGAGGATTAGCCTAGTGAGCCGCAGCGCCGGCCGTAAAACAAATTTTTGACAAAACTGTATTTGCAGCAATACTGATACAGGCACTTCCTTCTTTGTTTTCTAATTTTTTTCCATTTTTAATTTTAGTTCCCACGTAAAAGAGAGAACACAGGATATTTGTCTTTCTTTCTGGTCTGTTTCACCCAAAATGTCTTCCAGTTACATTCATTTTGCTGCACATGGTAGAAATTCATTCTTTTCACAACTGAATAATATTCCATTGTATATATCTGCCACGTTTTCTTTATCCATTAATCTGATGATGGACACTTTGGTTGATTCCACATTTTGGCTATTATGAACAGTGTGGCTGTAAATTTGGTGGTGCAGGTATCTCTTTGATACAATGTGTTGATGTGTTTTTGGTATATACTCATAAGTAGGATTGCTGGATAATATGGCAAGTCTATTTCTAGTTTTTCAAGAAATCTCCATGCTGTTTTCTATAGTGGCTGAAATGATTTACATTCCCACCAAGAGTTTCTAAGTGTTCCCCTTTCTCCACATCCTTGTCAGCATTTGTTACTCTCTGTCTTTTAGATTTCAGTCCTTCTGACAGGTGAGGTGATACCTCATTGTGGTTTTGATTTGCATTTCCTTGACTGTTAGTGATGTTGAACATTTTTTCATCATTTGTTGACCATTTGTATTTCTTCCTTAGAGAACATCTGTTGAAGTCCTTTGCCCAATTCTTTTTTTTTTTTTTTAAGATTTATTTATTTTAGTTGAAAGGCAGAGTTACAGAGAGGCAGAGGCACAAAAAGAGAGATCTTCTATCTGTTGGTTCACTTCCCAGATGGCTGCAATGGCCAGAGCTGCACCGATCCGAAGCTAGGAGCCAGGAGCTTCTTCCGGGTCTCCCACGTGGGTTCAGGGGCCCAGGCATTTGGCCTATCTTCTACTGCTTTCCCAGGCCATAGCAGAGAGCTGGATCAGAAATGGAGCAGCCAGGACTCAAACTGGCACCCATATGGGATGCCAGCACTGCAGGTGTTGGCTTTACCTGCTACACCACAGCGCTGGCCTCTGCTCATTTCTTAACAGGATTGGTGGAGTTTTTGTTGTTGTTGTTGTTGCTGAGTTTTTTAAATTGCTGATACATTAGGAACATTAGTCTTTTGTTGGATAGGTAGCTCACAAATATTTTTTCCCATTCTGTTGGATGTCTCTTTACTCCATTGATTGCTTTCTTTGCAGAAAAGCTTCTGAATTTTATACAGTCCCATATATTTAGCTTTGATGTCAGTGATGCTGCCCTCATAAAAAGTGTTTGGCAGGAGCTGGAATTGTGGTGTATCAGGTAAAGCCACTACCTGCGATACTAGCATCCCAAATGGGTGCCAGTTTGTGTTCTGCTACTCTACTTCTGATCCAGCTCCCTACTAATGGCCTGGGAAAAGCAGCAGAAGATGGCCCAAGTGTCTGTACTCCTGCTGCTTATGTGGGTGACCCGGATTAATCTCCTGGCTTTGGCCTGGCTCAGCCCCTGGTCATTGTGGCAACTTGGGAAGTGAACCAGTTCTTTCCCTCTCTCTCTATAACTCTTGTTTTCAAGTAAATAAACAAATCTTTAGAGAAAAGAGTTTGGCAGAGTTCCATTCTGTTTAAGATTTTGGAATACTTTGAAAAGTATTGGAGTTAGTTCCTCTTTAAATGTTTTTGCAGAATTCAGTAGTAAAGCCATCAGGTCCTGGACTTTTCCTTGATGGAAGACATTTGATTATAGCTTCAATCTCATTGCTTGTTGTGGGTCTATTTACACTTCTGTATCTTATTGATTTAATCATGATAGAATATATATATTTTATATATAATATATTATATAGTTATATATAATATTATATATAATTATATATCAAGTATATATTGATATATAAGATATATAAAGTATATATCAAATATATATTATATATATCAAGTGCATATAATATAATTATAACATTATATAATATTATATGTAATATTATATATATTATATATATCCAGGAATTTTTCCATTTCTTTGAGGACTTCCAGTTTACTAGCATAAAAGATTTATAAATAAATAAGATTTAGTTTATTTATTTGAAAGAGCAACAGAGAAAATCAGAGAGAAAGAAAGAGGTCTTTCATCATCTTGTTCACTCCTAAACTGGCCACAAAGTCTGGGCCAGACTGAAGCCAAGAGCCAGGAACTCCATCCTGGTCTCCCACATGTGTCGCAGGGGCCTTAGCACTTGGGCCATTATTCACTGTCTTCCCAGGTGCATTACGAGGGAGCTGGAGTGGAGCGGAGCAGTTGGGACTCAAACCAGCACTCAGATATGGGATGCCATTGTCGCAGCAGTGGCTTAACCTGCTGCACCACAATGCCTGCTTCTGACTGCCTCTTTCTTCAGTGTCATGGTACCTTCTGCCTTTGGTGGTCAGTTCTCATATACCAGGTTTTTCTAAAACAATTTGGCTCTTTCTTTTGAATTGTTTTCTAAGGGTAAATTGCTAGGGGCTGGAGCTGTGGTGCAACATGTTAAGCTGCCGTCTGCAACACTGGCATCCCATATGGCCAACGGTTTGAGTCCCAGTTTCTCTACTTCTGATCCAGCTCCCTGCTGATGTGCTCTGGAAAGCAGTGGAGGATGCTTCAAGTTCTTGGGCCCCTGCACCCACTGGGAGACATGGATAAAGCTCCTGGCTGCTGACTTCAGCCTGGCCCAGTCCCTATTGATGTGGCCATTTGGGAAGTAAACCAGTAGATGGAAGATATCTCACTATATATATACATATATCTATATATCTATATATATATATATATATAGAAATATATAGATATAGATATAGATATATCTCCCTCCCTGTCTCTATAACTCTGACTTTCAAATAAATCTTTTTTAAAAAAAAAATACATTTCTGTGGGCAGCCCGAGGCAGGCAGGGGGTTCCGGAGCACTGCGTTTCCCGCCGCCGGGATGCCGCACTTCACGGTGACTAAGGTGGACGACCCCGGGGAGGGGCCGGAGGCCTCGGGCTCCCAGGAGCCCGGAACCGAAGTGAAAACCCGGGGTCAGGGTAAAAAAAAAAAAAAAAAAAAAAAACATTTCTAGGAGTAGGATTATCTAGTTAAAGGGAGCCCTTTACCATTGTGAGGATCAGCAAATGGCTTTCCTAAAAGCTTAGATTGATTTTCATTGTTGCCTTTATGTCTGAGAGTGACAGTTTAACCAAGCCTCCCCAGAGGTGTGGTATGAAAGGAAACTTGATGTTTTAATTTACATTTCTTTGATTACTGGCAATCTTGAACATTTTTTTCCACTTGATATTGCATTTCATCTTATGTGAATTGTCTGGTTGTGCCCTTTTCCATTTATCTGGCTGTGAAACAATGAGTGAGTCACTCAACCTCCCTACCACAGGATAATTACAGTGCCTACCTCATAGAGTTGTTGGATTTCTCAATGGAAAGCATACAGGACAGTTTTTGACATTCGGAGAACCTAAAAAAAATGTTAGCACTAGAAGTAGTAACAGGATTATCAGTGACTTTCATTTCAATTTATGGCTTCCTCTATTCTTGTACAATGCATAAATATCTTTGATTAACTTGTAAGAATTTGGGGCCGGCATTTGGTGCAGCAGTTAAGATGCCACTTGGAATGCCCGTATCCCACATCAGAGTGCCTGGGTTTGAGTTCCGAGCTCTGCTTCTGAAGCCAGCTTCCTGCTAATGTGCACACTGGGAAGGTAGCAAATGATGGCTCAAGTGCTTGAGTCCTTTCCACCCATGTGGGAGACCCTGATTGAGTTTCCTGCTCCTGGTTTCAGGCTGGCCCAGCCCTGGCTGTTAAGGGGATCTGGTAGATAAAAGATCTCGCTGCCTGTCCCTGTCTCTCAAGTAAAATGAAAATAATTTAAAAATGTTTAAAAGGAACAAATCTCTAATAAAAATTTCTTTAGAAAGAAAACTTTTTGTAAAACATGAATATGGATCCTTTGGATCCACCTCCACCACCACCACCACCAAGCTTGCTGTTTTCATTTCCATGTTAGTGTTGTCCGTGTGTCCAGGCATACACAGGCAAGCAGAGGAGGATGTATTCTCTAACAAGTCCAGAAACACAGTGTCTGCGAGAAAGGGGCAGCTCATAAAAATGTTGATGGCCTGACAGTGCTCAGAAGAGCACACTCAATTATGTTGAAGAACTACTGAACCAAGTCATTTACAAAAATAAACACAGCTAAAGCAAAAGCAAACCACATTCATACCCACACTTACACAACCAAAACCAATACCAAACTGTGTACACATGCGCACATTACAAATGAACAAAACCCTGCAGTTTTTAAGTCAGAGAGATGAAAGAAATTATAAGCCATAGGCCTGCACCGCGGCTCACTTGGCTAATCCTCCGCCTGCGGCGCCGGCACCCTGGGTTCTAGTCCTGGTTGGGGCACCAGATTCTGTCCCGGTTGTTCCTCTTCCAGTCCAGCCCTCTGCTGTGGTCCGGGAGTGCAGTGGAGGATGGCATAGGTGCTTGGGCCCTGCACCCCATGGGAGACCAGGAGGAAGCACCTGGCTCCTAGCTTCAGATAGGCGCAGTGCCAGCCATAGTGGCTATTTTGGGGGTGAACCAATGGAAAAGGAGGACCTTTCTCTCTCTCACTGTCTAACTCTGCCTGTAAAAAAAACAAACAAACAAAAGCCACACACACACACACACACAAAGAAATTATAATCCATAGCTATTTCTCTTTAACAGTATCTGATTCTTCATCGTTGCCTGGACCTTGGCACACTGAGATCTAACTTAGACCACGTGGAGGAAAAACAAAACGGTGGCATCAACAAATTGCTTTGGGGAGTAAAACAATCTCTTAGAGGCCACAGTACCATGGATGGAAGAGATCTTTGGGGAGGGAGTGAAGCACTGCTCATAATGGCAAAGTTAGCAATGTTCATGACCAAAGTTAATCATCTATGCAGTGAGTGGATTGGAAGAAAGGGATAAAAAGCAATACAAAAATATATAATATGAGTAATGGGAGGAACTGATGAAGCCCGCTGCCCAGTTGAGGATTGGAAACTATTTAAACTGGATAATACAGTATGTGTTTTGGCTCTGAGAAAACAGAACTTGAACTTTTGAGTAGTAATCAAGGACTTGGTCTCAGAGTATTTGCAAATAGTGCTGGTATGGAGAACAGATGCTGACATTATTGCCACTGGGAATCGCAATGTGATAGTTGGAGTGAGAGACTAAAAGAAACCACAGGGAATTTTTGTGGAAAGCTCAGCATTGAAAATGATTTATGGTTGATTTAAGAAGGAGACAAGGAAAATAAGGCTACAGTGTATACCATCTGACTGCTGCAGACAAAGGATGTAAACAGTCAGCCACAGCTCTCCAACCTCCTGGAAATCAGAATTCTGCTCATACAGAGAGGCGCCAGAATGTTTGTGTGAGTTAAGTGCATACTTCTCTTCTAGCATCTAAGAATAGTTATCCTCCTTTTCTCTCCCATTACTGCTGGTGTATCCTTAAAAATCCTCACCAGCTATTAAATACTATGGAGTTACCCAAAGGGATCTTCAGGAACCTGATTACTTCCTAAAAAGGCTCAGAGGAAGCTTCCAGGAGGCTCTAGGCTTAAAAGGTGGGCAGCTCTGTTTTGTTGTTATTCTTATATGTGTGAAGTACTTTTATGTTAGAAAATTGAAGTTCAGAGGATTCAGGAAACAGGTGAGACTTCCAAAATGATCTAATGAAGTATATTGAGTAGGTACATTGAGGCAGGAAAGATGTGACCATTTCTTGGTCTTGGGTCACTTAAGTTGCATCCTCCCTTCAGAGAGCAGTGGCTCTCAGACAGAAACAAGAACGTCTTGTGCTGTCCTATAGGCAAGAAAAGGGGAAGGACACACATAGTTGGTGGGAGGCAGTAGGATTTTCACAGGAGAGAGATAGTCTCCAAGGACATTCATGCTGCAACCGCTAGAGAAATGGGGCTCACAAGAAGCAAAAGATGAAAAACAACAACAAAAGTGTCACCAAGGACAGGAAAAATGGGTGTTCATACCTGTCTAGTGACAATGCGTATTGGAAAGCAGAGAAAACAGATGAGGAAATAAGGCTGGGCTTCATGCCCAGGAACCCGAGCCAACTAAGCCAATCAATGGCCTGAGTTACATTGCTGAGGAAAATGGATCCAGATTGTCTCAACATAAGCCTGTTTATTGGCATTCGCCCCACATACATTTGAGGATACTTCAAAAAGTTCATGGAAAATGGAATCAAAAGATGAGTTTTGGTGGAAATAAAAAAAAATTCCATGCATATGATAAAGTCTTCAAAAATCATATAAATGTGTATTATGAAAAAAATATGCAAGTATATTATGAAAACTTACACCAGAAAACCCCTCATCGTTTAATTCCATTTTTCCATGATTTTAAGTACTCACATTTCATCACCATTATCTCTTCCTTATTTCCTAATTGAGTTTCCTTTGAAAGCTTATTCTCCCAAAACATGGTGCCAAGAGCCAGATCAGAATAACCAAGATCCAGTGTCCCCCTGGTGGGCAGGATGTCCATCAGGTGTGCAGTCAGAGAAGAGCTGACATAGCCAGGGCAGGTGTCAAGGGAGGGATCCCAGTTGCTTGCACTGTGCCTTCTCTTCTCTTGTTTTCTTGGCAGAATCCTGCCGTGTTCAGGACTCACTCAAGTGGTAGCTGTTATATCCTGTCCCTAAACCCCACTGGAAAAAGTTCTATGCACATAGCTTATGCATAGCACTAACTGTGATTTGCTTTGTAATGATTCGCCTGTCTGTGTTTCTTACTGGGTCATCAACTCCAAGCAGTAAAGGATAGTCTTTCATCTCTGTATCTCCAGCCCTAACACAGTATCTAAAACTGCTTTGTCCAATATGGTAGGTAGCCAACAACATGTGGCTATGGAGTACTTGAACTATGACTAGCTTAAATAGAGATACATTGCAAGTATGTGATGCACATCAGATCTTGATGTCCTAGTAGGAATCAGAGAATATAAAATATCTCATTAATATATTTTATAATAATTATATATCAAAATGATAATATTTCAGGTATGTTGAGTTGAACAAAAGGTATTATTAAAAATAATTAGATTGGGGCCAGCATTGTGGCAGAGAGAGTTAAGCTGCTGCCTGCAGTGACAATGTCCCATATGAGTGCTGGTTCCAGTCCTGGCTGCTCTGCTTGCAATCCAGCTCCTTGATAACACACCTGGCAAAGCCGCAGGGGATGGAACAAATACTTGGGCCCCTGCCACCCATGTGGGAGACCCAGAAGAAGCCCCTGGCTCCTGGCTTTGGCCTGTCCCAGCCCTGGTTCCTGTGGCCATTTGAGGACTGAACCAGCAGATGGAAGATTCTCTCTCTCTCTGGAACTCTATCTTTCAAATAAATAACATAAATGTTTAAATTAATTGATTAGTAAAATTAATTGTGTCTGTTTCTTTTTACTCTCTTATATGGCTACTAGAAAGTTTAAAATTATATAAATGGCTCCATTATATTTTATTGAACAAGGTTGGTTTAGTGCATAGCAGGGGCTTGTTGGAGTCAGGGTCTTATCAGGAAGAAGATATACTCTGGATTTTGAAGAGATTTCACAAAGGGAAGTGTGGGCATGGTTAAGGAAATCCACAGAGGTTGCTGAAGCACCAAGAAACTAGCAAAAGAGAGGAGCAGTTAACACTCAAGGCTAAAAAGTAGAAGAGGAAATGACATTTATGGAGTGGGTGAGCACTGGGGTTGTTGGAGAAACACCCAGGAGGAGCTCTCTGTTTGCTGGTCATTGCCAGTGCCTTGGAAGCAAAGCAGGGAGAGAACCTACCTTGGATCTCCTGTGTTTTTGCTGCCTGTAGGGAACCAAAAGCCAGAGGGCAAGAGAATCTGAGTAATGCATTCCTCAGGGGCCATCTCCCACCTCCAAGGCACCTAGCAGTGCAGAGAAGAGTGGAGAACAGGTCAGGGCAGGAGGAGGGCAAGGGTTGGAGAGTAACATGCATGGAGCGACCATGTATGTGAAATGAATGAATGAACCTAGTCAACAAGAAGAGAAGAAAGATCAGTAATGAACTCATTTTTCTCCACCTGGGATCTTTCTTCAACAGTGTTTTTTCAAACTGTTCTGGGATATAGAAGAGCTTAGTGAAATTAGGGTGAGAGTTTGGCCTAGTGACTATGATGCCCATGTCCCATATTAGAGCACCTGGGTTGGATTCCAGCTCCTGACCCCAGATTCCTGCTAATGTAAATCCCGGAAGGCGATGGCAGTGGCTCAAGGGCTTGGGTGCCTGCACCCATGTGAGTGACCTGGATTGGGTTCCTGGCATTTGGGGAAAGAACCAATGGATGGACGTGATCTCTCTTCCTCTTAAATAAATGATTTTTTTAAAAAGAGAGTTTAATGAAATCACATTAGGGATTCCACATTTTTCTGTGTTTTAAATATGTATATTTCTAACTATTTAAAACATTCTACTAAAACACAACATGCACACCCAAATGTGTTATATATCAAAATTTTTAACACATGGGAAACAAATCATGCATTAACTGCTGCCAGGTATGTTTGTTTTTTATGCAAGCCTAAAAGTAAGAGTTCCTCCTGTCTCCTCTATAATTTTATATATTTATTTATTTTTAATTTGAGAGACAGAGAGAGGGAGAGAGAGAGACAGACACAGAGCTCCCATCCTCAGTTGACACCTCAAATGCCTGGGATTGGACCAGACTGAAGCCAAGAGCTGGAAACTCACTGTGGGTCTTCTGTGTGGGTGGTAGAGAGCCAGGTCTCTGAGCTGTCACCTGCTTCCTCCAAGTATATGAATCAGCAAGAAGTTGGAATCAGGAGCAGAGCCAGGACTGGAACTCAGGCACTCTGGGATACAGGACTACCAACCAGTATCATCCCACTGGGCTAAACACATGCTCTGTACTTTTATTTGAATACCTAAAAATGTGCCATTAATTGGGAGGGTTTAGGTCTGAGTTAGTCTTTGAGTTTCAAGTCTACACATGTCCTCTTACATAAACATGTACACATTGGCACATCACGGGCAGAGCTCACGTAAATGTTGGGCCGGGTTCAGGCATGTGTATTTGGCACATTTGCTCATATTTTATCATGTTATATCGCTGTGCTGTGTTTAAGCATAAAATATTCATGTTAAGGAATTCTACAATTGCAGAGACTGTAAGGAATTTGACTTGAAATGTGCTTCTGGCCATTTGCATCTGTCTTTCTCTCTGGTTTAAAGGCTTTTCCTTTGGTTCTTTCAAAGTTGAGATAAAGATATTCCTGAGTCCTTACTCTCTTGGCCTTTGGCTCTCAGCACAAATGCTTCCTCCTTAAGAAATGCTATCCTGGCCACCAATATCTGAATTCTCTCTTTCAGTCTTATTTTATTGTCTTCACTGCACTTATCCCAACTTGTTACTTTTTTTCTTAATCATGCCTTTATTGTTTATTGTCTATTTTCCAAATAAGAATTTAAATTTGGGGGCCAGTGCTGTGGCACAGTAGGCTAAGCACCCACTGCTCCTCTTCTTATCCAGCTCTCTGCTTATGGCCTGGGAAATCAGCGAAAGATAATCCAAGTGCTTGGGACCCTGCACCCATGTAAGAGACCTGGAGGAAGATCCTGGCTCCTGGCTTCAGATCTGTCCAGCTCCAGCCATTGTGGCCATTTGTGGAATGAACAAGCAGATGGAAGACACCGCTTCCTCTGTCTCTCCCTCCTTCCTACTCTCTCCCTGTCCCCTTCTTCTCCCTATGTATCACTGCCTTCAAATAAATCTTTGGAAAAAAAATATTTAACTTTCACCAGGGTAGGGACTGCATCCTTACTTAGCATGGTGGGAACTATTTTAAGAACTTAACTTACTGGGGCTGGCACTATGGTACAGCAGGTTAAAGCCCTGGCCTGCAGTACCAGCATCCCATATAGGCACCAGTTTGAGTCCTGGCTGCTCCATTTCTGATCCAGCTCCCTGCTAATGTGCCTGGGGAGCAGTGGAGGATGGCCCAAGTCCTTGGGCCCCTGCACCCACGTGGGAGACCCAGAAGGAGCTCCTGGCACCTGGCTTTGGATCAGCTTGGCTCCGGCCACTGTAGCCATTTGGGGAGTGAACCTGTGAATAGAAGACCTCTTTCTCGAAGCACCTGGCTCCCGCCTTCGGATCAGCGTGGTGCGCAGGCCGCAGCGTGCTGGCCGCGCGGCCATTGGAGGGTGAACCAACGGCAAAGGAAGACCTTTCTCTCTGTCTCTCTCTCTCTCTCACTGTCCACTCTGCCTGTCAAAAATTAAAAAAAAAAAAGAAGAAGAAGAAGAAGAAAAAAAGACCTCTTTCTCTGTCTCTGCCTCTCTTTGTAACTCTTTCAAATAAGTAAATCTTTAAAAAACAAAAGGACTTTACTTATTTTAATTCTCTACTTTTTAAAAAAATTTTATTTAATGAACATAAATTTCCAAAGTACAGCTTATGGATTACAATAGCTTCCCCCCCCCCATAACTTCCCTCCCACCCACAACACTCCCCTCTCCCACCCCCTCTCCTCTTCCATTCACATTAAGATTAATTTTCAATTATCTTTATATACAGAAGATCAATTTAGCATATATTAAGTAGATTTCAACAGTTTGCACCCACACAGAAACACAAAGTATAAAATACTATTTGAGTACTAGTTATAGCATTAATTAAACACCTAAGAATAATTGTGTATTAATTACAGAGTTCAACCAATAGTTTTAAGTAGAACATAAAAAAAAAATACTAAAAGGGTAAAGTATTAAGTTTTTTTTCTTTTTTTTGTTTGTTATATAGTTATTATTTTTTTATTTAATAAATGTGAATTTACAAAGTGCAACTTTTGTATTGTTGTGGCTTCCTCCTCCCCAACCTCCCTCCCTCCTGTGGCCCTCCCCTCTCCCACTCCCTCTCCCATCCCGCCCTTCATCAAGTTTCATTTTCAATTACCTTCATATACTGAAGATCAACTTAGTATATACTAAGCAAGGATTTCAACAGGCTGCACTCACACAACCGCACAAGGTATAGGGTACTGTTCGACTAGTAGTGTTTTTACGTTTCATAGTAAAACACATTAAGGACAGAGATCCTACGTGGGGAGCATGTACCCAGTGACTCCCGTTGTTGATTTAACAATTGGCACTCTTATTTATGATGTCAGCAATCACCCGAGACTCTTGCTATGAGCTGTCTAGGCTATGGAAGCCCCTTGAGTTCACCGACTCTGAACTTGTTTAGTCAAGGCTGTATCACAGTGGAGGTTCCTTCCTCCCTTCAGAGAAAGGCGCCTCTCTCCTTGATGGCCTGTTCCTTCTGCTGGGGTCTTGTTCACCAGGATCTTTCATTTAGATTGTTTTTTGCCACCGTGTCATGGCTTTCCATGCCTGTGAGACTCTCGTGGACCTTTTAGCCAGATCCGAATGTCCCAAGGGTTGATTCTGAGGCCGGAGTGCTGTTTGGGGCGTTTGCCATTCTATGAGTCTGCTGTGTGTCCTGCTTCCCCTGCAGGATCATTCTCTCCCTTTTAATTCTATCCTTCATTATTTGCTTACACTGGTCTTATTTGTGAAATCTCTTCGACATATACCCTATTAATTCTCTACTAACATCAACCTTATGAGAATCTCTCTACACCCCTTTGAGAGATGAGGTCACTGAGATGTAGAGAGATTAAGTGACCTAGTCAAGGTCACACAGCTATCATATGGGAGAACCAGGATTCAAACCCAGGAATCAATAGAAACCCAGGAGTACAATAGCAACTTGATATTAAAAGTCTCAGACTCTAAGCCCCAAAGAATACTAAGATGTTTTGAAAGCTCCCCATGGCATTGTGTTTTGTGAGAATTATTACTATTATAATAAACTTATAAAAAGTAATAAACTTATGAGGTAAGTGTTACTATGAAAGATCTCCAAAAGACTCAAGGAAAATCACATGGTGCAAAAACAATGCATGGGTTTAAACATTTTTTGCACCAAAATAAACTCATACTAACTTATTACAACATGTCTGAACAGAATCTAGTTTCAGGCTCTAGGAAGGATAAGAAATCAGTTTGAAAAGAGCCCCTATCAGAGCAACGTGAAATGTGCTAAACTTGAAGCAAGAACAAACATTAAATGTTAGAGCCAAATCTGGGTGGAAGAATGGTGAAATCACTAATGCTTTACCAAAAGGTTCTGGAATCAATGACCCACAGAAATCAGCAGTTTATAAAAGGATAACTCATTGTAAGAAGGGATGGGATGATGTTGAAGATGAAGCCTAGCGTAGCAGATAATCTATATCAATTTTCAAGGAAACTATTAATCTTCTCATTCTCTGATTGAAGGGAACCAACAATTACCAGCAGAAAAAATAACCAACAGCACAGACATCTCAGCTGGTTCATCTTACACAAATTTGACTGAAAAATTAATGTTGAACAGACTTTCAGCTTGATGGCTGCCAAAAGTTGGACCCAGGTCAGCTGCAGACAAGAATAGAGCTTTCAATGGAAATTTGAAACAAGTGGGAGGAAGATCTTAAAGCTTCTATTCAAATAATTGTAACAGGAGATGAAACACAGCTTTCCCAGTTTGATTGTGAAGACAAAGCACAACCAAAGCAATGGTTATCAAGAAATAGAAATGGTCGAATCAGAGAAGAAGCAGACTCCAAGAGCACAAGACAAGACAAGTTTTTTTAGGATGCTCAAGTCATTTTGCTGGTTAACTTTTTCAGGGTCAGGTACTAATAATATGATAATATCTGCTTATTAAGAAAGTTTTTTTTTTTTTTTTTTTTTTAAGAAAGTTAGCCAAAGCTGGAGCCTCGTTGTATAGCAAGAAAAGCCACTGCCTGCAATGTCAGCATCCCAAATGGGCGCTGGTTTGGGTCCCAACTGGCCACTTCTGATCCAGCTCCCTGCTAATGGCCTGGGAAAGCAGCAGAAGATGGCCCAAATGTTTAGGCCCCTGCACAAACACACGGAAGACCTGGAAGAAGCTCCTGGCCCCTGGCATTAGCCTGGCTGAACTTGACTATTGCAGTGCATTTAGGGAGTGATCCAGTAGATGGAAGATCTCTCTCTGTGTAACTCTTTCAAATAAATAAATCTTTTTTAAAAGAAAGAAAGCCAAAGTTTTAGCAGGCAATTTTCAACAGAAAATCCTCCACTGTGACAATGTTCCTGCTCGTTCCTCTCATCAAACAAGAGCAATTTTTGTAGGAATTTTTATAGGAAATCATTAGGCATCCACATTATAGGCATGATTTCCTCCTTCTGACTTCTGGTTTTTTTGTTTGTTTGTTTGTTTTTTTGAATGGGAGAGAGAGAGAGAGAGAGATGCTATCATCCTTTGATTCACTCCCCAAATGCCTGCAATGGTCAGGACCGGCCCAGGCTGAAGCCAGGAGCCTGGAACTCAATCTGAGTCTGCCATGCAGATGGCAGAGATCCAAATATCTGACCCATCCCTTAGTGCCTCACAGGGTGCACGTCAGCAGGAAGCTTCAATCAGAGAAGAGAGAGAGACTGACAGAAAAAGTTTCCATTGGTTGGTTCACTCCTGAAATTCCCACAACAGCCAAGGGTGTGCTGAGGTTGGAGCTAGGAACTGGGATTCAGGAACTCAATCCAGGTGTCCCAAGTGGGTGGCAGGAACACGATCACTTGAGCCATCCCAGCTGCCTCCCAAGAGCTGCTTGACCAGGAAGCTGGAGTCAGGAGCCAGAGCCAAGTTAATTAAACCCAGGTGTTCTGAAGTAGACTCCAGCATCTTAACCCACATCTTAATTGGTAGCCCCAACTCCTGTCCCTAATCTTGAAGAAAATCTTTAAAGGGCATGCATTTTCCTTCAGTTAATAATGTAAGAAAGACTGTGTTGTCATAGTTCCACTCCCAGTACCCTTAGATCTTCAGGGACTAAACCACTAATAATCATCACTTACAAAATGTCTTGAATTTGGTGGAGCTTACGTTGAGAAATAGTTTATCTTTTTAATTTTTACCTTTTAATTAAAATTGTCCACAAACTCTGTGAAGCCCCCTTGTATTGCTTAGGGAATTGATATCTCGGGAGCTTGCCTCTCCAAAGATCACCCATCTAGACACTAGCAGCACAGGAACTGGCATCTCATCTCCCAGGTGTTCATCACCTGCTTGGAATCCTGATTCTGCTGCGAGCTCCACCTTACAGCACGCCTCAGCCGTCAGAGGAAGGCTGCACGCTCCCTGAGCGTTCTCTGGGAGGAGAGCTGGGATGGGTTTACTAGATGTGCTCACGCCCACAAGGTCACCAAAAACATCGGGCTTCCTCTCATTTGTGTCCTCCCATCCTTTCCAGTGAGTGTTGATCTTAGGCCTCCCAAACTGAGGCACTGTGTGCCATTTCCCTCTGGAAAAATCTGGGAAACACAAATAATGGGAATGAAACAACACACTTCTAAGTAACCAATAGGAGCAGGGAGAGGGCAGGCAATGTGGAGCAACAGGTTAAGCCTCTGCTTGGGCTGTTCCATCCTGATTCTAGCCTCCTGCTAACCCACACCCTGGAAGCCACAGATAATGGGTGGCTCAGATACTTGGGCCACTGATACAGACATGGGAGGCTGGATGGAGTTCCTGGCTCCTGGTTTCGACATGACCCAGCTTCTGCAGTTGCAGGTATTTGGGGAGTGAACCAGCGAAGGGAAGATCTTTCTCTCTCTCTTTCTCTCTGTCACTCTGCCTTTCAAATAAATAAAAGTAAGCAAATACCAATGAGGCAAAAAAGAAATCAAAGAAATCAGGGTTTGGCATTGTGGCGTGGCGGGTTAAGCCACTGCCTTGGGAAGCTGGCATCCTATATGGCCTCCGTTGGAGTCCCAAATGCTCCACTTCCAATCCAGCTCCCTGCCAGGGTCCCAGGGAAGGCACAGAGGATGGTCCAAGTGCTTAGGCTCCTGGACCCACATGGAAGACCCTGAGGAAGTTCCTGGCTCTGGCCTGGCCAGCCCCAGCCGTTGTGGCCACTAGGGAAGTGAATGAGTGAACAGAAGACCTTTTTCTCTGTCTCTCCCTCCCTCTCTCTTTCTGTAACTCTTTCAAGTAAGTAAATAAATATTTTTTTAAAAAAATAAGAAAATGCTTTGAAATGAGTGAAAATAGAGACAATATACCCCAAGTTTATGGACAGCTGCTTAAGTCTCCTGCAGACCAAACCCATGTGCCTGTTTAACTTATTTCTGCCCCCATGACTCGTTAAATCTACTTAAGCAATACTTACTGAAGACCAATGCTGGGCCAGGTTTGGAGGGATTGATGACCAAGCACAGCCATGGCCCTCCAGGAATTCACTAGGCAGATGGAACATGTAAACTAATGATTACACCAATTGGCTAAGGGCTCAAACCAGGGTTCTTGTCAGCAAGACCAGGAGACATGTATTAACCACTTGGTCTGTTACTGTGTGTTTTTTTGTCTTTTATTTCAGTTTCCTCCAGCTTTCCTTTTCCAGCTGTCTCATAACTCCTTTCTTTCCCCGTGTCTTATTATTTACGCAGTCAGTCCCAGATGCTCTCTTGTGTGGACTTTGTACAATTTCTGCTTGGACCCCGACTACTGCAATCTGGATTGAATCCTCCCCCTATCGCCCCTTTCCTCCTCCGATGAAGAATGCTCGGAGGACAGGGATTAGCTGTAACACCAGTCCCAGGAAAGTTGAATTAGACCATCATTAGTTTTCACCACTCCCTCATCCCTTGCTCACCACAAAATTTGGGATCTCTTCCCAAGCCACATAGGAATGAATTTTTTTTTTTTTTTGTATTTTCTCATTTCTCTGTTTCATCACCATTGGCAGATACTGTAAGTAGATGTCTTCTGACTTCTTTCCCGCTGTCCCTAGAATGTGGAATGTTGTTTTGAAATTCTTCTTTGGATTTTTATATACAAATTTGTATCCACAATTCCTAGTATACTGACTGGCATACAAAAGGTGTCCAATAAATATATGTGGAAATAAACCCAAAATAAAAGGATGAAACTAATCGGTAGATCCTTTTCGCATGAGTCATGTTGCTAGAAAAAGGGTCTTCAAAAAGTTCATGGAAAACACATGAAAAAACAATGCATGGCTTTCACTTTTTTCTTTCTTGCATCAAAATAAACTCATCTTTTAGTCACATGAATTTTTTGAAACACTTTGTGTTTACATTTAGGGGCTTGTGTGTTGGTTTTGTTCTTAATTATGTGGATCCGGAAAAACAGGGGATAATGAATGGTCTTTGTTCTTTCTCTGTGTCCTTTCCTCCAAGCCCAAAGCAACACCAGGCACAGAAAAAAAAAAAAAAAAAAAGACTTTTAAGAAAATGTTTTATTTATTTATTTTATTTGAAAAGCAGAGAGAGACAGAGAAATCCCATCCACTGGTTCACTCTCCAAATGGCTGCAAGAGCCAGGGGCTTGGCCAGGCTAAAGCCACAAGCCAGAAACTCCATTTGGATCTCACATGTGGGTGGCAGGGGCCCAACTTGGACCATCCACCTGCTGCCACCCAGGAAAAATCTTAACCTGCATTTGTTGAATAAAGAGTGGGCAACTTCTAGATTCTCAATAAACATCTGTGGTTGATGTGGATGAGGATCTATATCAATAATGTTATCTTAAATATTTTCTGGGACAAGAGATGAATAACTTGGACAAAGTATAAATAGTATTATAGGAATGTCATGGAGAGGCAGAAACCACACTGCTGGAACTCAGGCCATGGGAATCCATCCCTTCAAATGGGTGTGCCTGCCTCTGGTTTTTTCCCTCTGGAGAGAAAGTGGAGCCAAGCCCTGGAGGTGGCTTTGCACAAGGAATGAGAGTACAAGAGTGTGAACATGTGGCCGTGGGATTTTTGTTAATGTAGTCATTTCCTTCCAAACACTTGAAAAAATACTTTTATTATTCCATTCTACTGCCATTGCCTCTGAGCTTTCTTCTCATTTCACATTTAAATTCTATGAACTGTCCAGTTACTGTGGACATGCATAATAAGTGGGCCCAGATCTTACTCTAAATGGAAGCCAGAGCCAGTGTCCAGACACAAGGAAAGCATAATTACCCCGGGAGCAGAGTTGTGTTTTTTTGGAGGGCTTTTATCAGTGTCTGTGGAGCCCCAGATGTATGTTTTAGCATTAGACAAGGAAAAAGATTTATGAAACACATTTCTCCTCTTTCCTGGGAAAAGAAATACTCTCTTTCGCAAAAAGACTTAGTGAGAGTACATCCTGACCCTTAAGGGAAAGGAAAAAAATTCTATCAGAAATCTAGGCATGCTAAAATAATACTCAAAGTGGGGAATGATTGATTCTTTCCATATGTTCTAATCCTATTTCAATTTAAATTAATTTTGCAGGAGTCATTAACCATCTCCACAAAATGGGCTGGGTTTTCTCCTAATGCTGGCTTTGGCACACCTGCAGTCTATGCATGTCTTTATGGTTAATCTGTAGGAACCAAAATTAATTTCAGTGAAACAGCTCAATGGTCCCCCGGAGTCCTTCCTCATGCGTCTGCCTAGCATTCACCAGGGGCAGTAAACACAGACTGACAAAGGTGATAGAAATGTTCCAAGGGATTTTTTTCCAAGTTCTCTCACTGTCTCTCTCTCTCTCTCTCTTTTTTTTTTTTTTAATTTGCAGGTGCAAAAATTCCATTTGTAATTCTTTAATTCCAAGGGCAATGGGTGTCTTGGGGTCTCAGAATTCAGGACAAGTGGCCAGCTGGGACACTATATTCTGCTTGCAAGTCATGGCAGGTGCAGAAGGAGGGCAAACGATAGAAGTTGGCCCGCTCTCCTTTGCTCGCTTTTTGTGCTTCCTTTTCCTCTTCTAGATGGGTGTACAATTACACACGCTGAATTAGTTATCTCCCAAAGCTGTGCTGTTGTACATCCAGGAAAAGGACTTGATTACTCAACCCATGTTTCCAGGAGCCTTATTTGGGTTCTTTTGTGCAGCAGAAGGAAAAGTGCTGAGTGCACCCTCTATTTGTCTTGAGATTTGCCTGCTGGGCACATTACTTGCTATCACTCTGCTTTCAATAGATGGTCTTTCCACCGAGGTTTTAGCATGTCTATATTTAGAAAACA